>NC_068455.1:33741166-34074916 GCF_023373465.1 Oncorhynchus keta
TCAGACAGACTACTCCTGTGATCTTACTGACCACATCACTATTCTAGCTCGTGCATTGTTTGCTTTTACACCAAGGTTGCCGTACCAGCAAATCAAAGACAATGTTAAGACAGACTCTATGTACGACTTATAAAAGAGAGTAATCAAGGTCCTGTCTACCTGGAACTTTGCCAGTTTCCTGAGACAAAAAAAAGTGTTGCTGGCCCATCTTCCACAACATTACACTGTTACACTCAAATTTCAATGTATTCTCAATCATTGTGCCAAGATACTTGTAGTTTTCTACCATGTCTACCACCTGGCCTTTGATGATAGTGTTCTGAAGGGTAGGGGGTTGATGCCTGAAATGAACAGACATCTTTGGGTTTTGTCATACAGTTGTAAGAATGCACGGTTACTCCAAAGTGGCTCAATCATTACCTGATTCATGGGTGCAATTATTCGGTTGGACTGTCTCCTTGACTGGCTGAATTAGCTCTGACTGAGGGATAGCTCTACATTCTACTGCATTGAGACCCTTCCTATTGTGGGACCAAGTATGGACATCCATAAAGACTACTGAGATTGCGCCTGACACTCTATAGTAGGTAGCATATACACTGGATATAAACAAACACAGAGAGAGCTTAGTCCTAGAATGCCCTGCAAATGGTCAAGGAGAGAATTTAAAAAACATTGAAATTCATTCATTTACCGGTCATTTCTCAAAGTGTGAAAAATGAATTGCTCTGGATGTAGGCCTAGTGGTGGGGGAGACATAGAGTGGGAGAGTGAGGGTGGTTGGGAGCTAAGGTGGGCTACCCATCACAGAGCAGATAACTCTGGTTCTATTCATGGCCAGGCTCCATCTGTCCCATGGGATGCAGTCTCCTCCATAAAAGAAGGGTCATATCTGCTGCCTGCCTCTACAGATTTAGGGTCCACCAGCCTTAACCCTCATCCAGAGCATCTGGTGATGGCACACACTCACACACTGGCCCAACCACACGCACGCACAAATGCACACAACCACGCACACACAGAGTGGAGTGGATTCACTGTATTCAATCATGCTCACACTAAACTGATGCACTTGAGTGACCGTGCACGAAAAGGACATTATGTTCGCCCTTACACAGTCAATTTCAAGAACAAGACCATGACCTTATGCAAGGAAAGTGTGCTGCTGGCTCGCTTGGTTCTTATGTTGTATTCCCAAGCATGTGATTTAATTTCTGCCATCAATGACATCCAGGGGTGAAAGTAGATATATATTTTCTTACCCGTATGAGACACCTAAGTGTTTTTTTTATAGCCTAGGTGTAATCATAGAAGTCCATATAGAGTCCCCATTCATTTAATCTGATGTCTGTGGGCCTAGTAGCCTGGGCCTAGTAAAGATTTGTCATGTCATTTTAACATGCAATGCCTTTTAACATAGGCGGTGTGTGGGTTTCATGTTCAGGAAGCACATTTTCACCATAAAAATGCACCTTTTAAACAAAGCATTTCATGCATCCTCGCATTTGCAGACGTATGTAAGATAGCCTATTATTCCTAATGTGATGATTAGTTAGACATCATTTAGGCTAATAATATAACTCAATCATCGTTCGCAAAGAAAGACTGTTCAATGCCGCGCATAGTGGCATAGGGAAGGCCGAGGCTATAGGCTTATCAGATACATTTCTTGTTGGCCTTTTTTATAAACACATTTCATGCAATTCTACTACACTTTATTTGAATGGAGACATTAGCAGAATCTTTTTTTAATGCTAAAAAATACTACTCAGCTGACACTGACAAACAGATCAATAAATACATTGTTGTCTGATCCATATAATCGACCTACGAAAAGTGGAAACACAAATACAATATGACGTCCATCTAACCTGGAGGAGGACATTTTTGTCCAAAAACAAAACATAAGTGGCACTGACTCAATGATAAAGACAGTGATTATGCACACTCACTGGGGATATGGCCGATGTTCTCTGCTGGTGCCAATAAGATATTTGGCTACAGTTTGCTCAATTAAGTTGAGAATTTTGATAACTGAAAGACAGACGGGAGTCTTTTCATTGTCATCTCTACAGCAATAGCCATTAGCTTTCCAAACAGTTTTTCCACAATTGTATTTTTAAATATTGAGATATACCTGGCTGTGTCTCTTTACACTGACAGTCACAACTCAACAGCCATCTATTTGGTATTTCCCGTATGATCTGCCCAAATTGCGGGCCCTTCCGACTGTAGGCTATATGATTTAAAACCATCCACAGTCTCTTTTAAAATAAGCTAATGGTCCTCTTTGGCCAAATTATACTTTCTGGTGTACTAGCCTATTTTTTATGATTTTAGTTATAGACAGGAGTAAGTTAATTGGACTACAAAATGTTGGCAATTGAATTCAATTTACTTTAGGGAAGCTTAGCTTCCCCTATACAATCTTAAAATAGGGGTTCAACAAGGGTTCTTATAAGATCCTCAAAGTCCTTTGAGGAACCTTAGGGTTCTTGGCACTGAAAATTGCCCCCAAAAGGATCTTCCAAGAACCTCATAGGAGGTGGGGTTCATCGAGGAACCTCAATTGGTGAGGGTTCTTGCAGGAACCTAACTGCCCAACTGAAACATTCAGATTTTAATTTGAAAGGACAGCAGGTGCAGGCACTTAACTGAAAAATGTAAAGATCTCCTCAATTTAAGGTAAGGTTTGTCCCATATATGATCTAAAATTATATTGTTTTGTGATGATACCATCTATCTTTTCATATTTGTGCAAATCTTTCCAAAACAAAAGAATGGACACAATTCATTTGATATCAATCAACAAAGAGGAAAGAATATGTAGGCTATACGAAAATGTTGAAGACTAGCTGTATTGGGTGCAGATGACTGAACTGCTCACTTTTGTGTCTGTAGGTATACAGATGAGGAGGCATACACAGGTACAGTTGAAGTCTGAAGTTGACATACACCTTAGCCAAATACATTTAAACTCAGTTTTTCACAATTCCTGACATTTAAACCTAGTACAATTTCCCTGCCTTAGGTCAGTCACCACTAAAGTCACCACTTTATTTTATGAATGTGAAATGTCAATAGTCGAGAGAATAATTTATTTCAGCTTTCATTTCTTTCATCACATTCCCAGTGGGTCAGAAGTTTACATACACTCAATTAGTATTTGGCAGCATTGCGTTTAAATTGTTTAACTTGGGTCAAACGTTTCGGGTAGCCTTCCACAAGCTTCCCACAATAAGTTGGGTGAATTTTGGCCAATTCCTCCTGACAGAGCTGGTATAACTGAGTCAGGTTTGTAGGCTTCCTTGCTTGCACACACTTTTCAGTTCTGCCCTACAAATGTTCTATAGGACTGAGGTCAGGGCTTTGTGATGGCCACTCCAATACCTTGACTTTGTTGTCCTTAAGCCATTTTGCAAGTATGCTTAGGGTCATTGTCCATTTGGAAGACCCAATTGCAACCAAGCTTTAACTTCCTGACTGATGTCTTGAGATGTTGCTTCAATATATCCACATAATTTTCCATCCTCATGATTCCATCTATTTTGTGAAGTGCACCAGTCCCTCCTGCAGCAAAGCACCCCCACAACATGATGCTGCCACCCCCGTGCTTCACGGTTGGGATGGTGTTCTTCGGCTTGCAAGCCTCCAACTTTTTCCTCTAAACATAACAATGGTCATTTTGACCAAACAGTTCTATTTTTGTTTCATCAGACCAAAGGACATTTCTCCAAAAGGTATGATCTTTGTCCCCATGTGCAGTTGCAAACCGTAGTCGTTTTTTTAAATGGCAGTTTTGGAGAAGTGGCGTCTTCCTGGCTGAGCGGCCTTTCAGGTTATGTCGATATAGGACTCGTTTTACTGTGGATATAGATACTTTTGAACCTGTTTCCTCCAGCATCTTCACAAGGTACTTTGAAATTGTTCCCAAGGATGAACCAGACTTGTGGAGGTCTACCATTTCTTTTTCTGAGTTCTTGCTGATTTCTTTGGATTTTCTCATGAAGTCAAGCAAAGAGGCACTGAGGTTGAAGGTAGGCCTTGAAATACATCCACAGGTACACCTCCAATTGACTCAAATGATGTCAATTAGCCTATCAGAAGCTTCTAAAGCCATGACATCATTTTCTGGAATTTTGCGAGCTGTTTAGAGGCACAGTCAACTTAGTGTATATAAACTTCTGACTCACTGGAATTGTGATACAGTGAATTGTGATACAGTGAATTATAAGCCCAGTCAAAACTGTTCGCTGCTCTGGCCCCCCAATGGTGGAACAAACTCCCTCACGACGCCAGGACAGCGGAGTCAATCACCACCTTCCGGAGACACCTGAAACCCCACCTCTTCAAGGAATACCTAGGATAGGGTAAGTAAGGGTAAGTAATCCTTCTCACCCCCCCAACAAGATTTAGATGCAAGTGGCTGTTCCACTGGTTGTCATAAGGTGTATGCACCAATTTGTAAGTCGCTCTGGATAAGAGCGTCTGCTAAATGACTTAAATGTAAATGTAAATGTAAAATAATCTGTCTAAACAATTGTTGGAAAAATGACTTGTGTCATGCACAAAGTAGATGTCCTAACAAACTTGTCAAAACTATAGTTTGTTAACAATAAATGTGTGGAGTGGTTTGAAAATGAGTTTTAATGACTCCAACCTAAGTGTATGTAAACTTTCGACTTCAACTGTACCTTGTCCATAATGTAGTATGCAAGTATAAACACCATGGGACCATGAGAGCGCTGCGTAAACATCGCTCAGGAAGGAGACGCATTCTGTCTCCTAGAGATGAACGTACTTTGGTGCAAAAAGTGCAAATCAATCCAAGAACAACAGCAAAGGACCTTGTGAAGATGCTGGAGGAAACAGGTTCAAAAGTATCTATATCCACAGTAAAACAAGTCCTATATTGACATAACCTGAAAGGCCACTCAGCAAGGAAGAAGCCACTGCTCCAAAACCGCCATAAGAAAGCCAGACTACGATTTGTAACTGCACATGGGGACAAAGATTGTACTTTTGGGAAAATAACCCCAAGCATACTTCCAAAGATGTGGAAAAATGGCTTAAGGACAACAAAGTCAAGGTATTGGAGTGGTAAAGCCCTGACCTCAATCCTATAGAAAATGTGTAGGGCAGAACTGAAAAAGTGTGTGCGAGCAAAGAGGCCTACAAACCTGACTCAGTTACACCAGCTCTGTCAGGAGGAATGGACAAAAATTCATCCAAAGTATTGTGGGAAGCTTGTGGAAGGCTACCTGAAACTTTTGACCCAAGTTAAACAATTTAAAGGCAATGCTAAAAAATACTAATTGAGTGTATGCAAACTTCTGAACCAGTGGGAATGTGATGAAAGAAATAAAAGCTTAAATATATAATTCTCTCTACTATCATTCTGACATTAAACATTCTTAAAATAAAGTGGTGCTCCTAACGGACCTAAGACAGGGAATTTTTAGTAGGATAAAATGTCAGGAATTGTGAAAAACTGAGTTTAAATGTATTTGGCTAAGGTGTATGTAAACTTCCGACTTCAACTGTATTTGTATGAAAACCATTATCAAAACAGTTTTTCTTCATTCACATTTCACACAAAAACCAAGGTATGAATACTGTTGTGTGCATATTTTGTTAATCATCTGTATAATTACAATTGTTTGGATTCACAGACTTCACCCTCCCTACACCTCTGATGAATATAACAGGAAACCTGTTCGTTCACCAAGCACTGCAAAATCGTCCTGGCTATCGAACCCAAAAGGTTCTTCCAGGATCCATTAAGAAGGGTTATTTGAAGAACTTATAGGGGCTCCACCATAGTTTAAATTTTAACACCCCCTAAAGTATCCTCCAGGAACGTTTACTTTTTACAGTATAATAGCCTATAATATTTTGGGAATGTTGTATTAATTGTGATAGGCTCACGTTTTACCGGTACAGCGTTCCCCCACTATTTATTTTGTCCGGTTGCCGTCTCGGACCGTACCGCCTTACTGTCACCCCTGATGACATCAGACATTATAATAATTGACTAAAATAAGTTTCCCTCAAGAAGCTATCTATCCCAAAGCAGTGATCACTACAAGGAGATTTGACTGGGGCCAAAAATTGCTTTGCTTTTGGATCATGAATTAGATTGCTAACAGTGTTAACAACCTAAACGGCCTCATCTCTCGTGTTCTGCCATCCGAGGCTTTGAGTCGGTGTGCGACTGCCAGTTCAGATTTTCCACTATTCACACGGGAGCGTGTCTCAGCACAAAGCGGCAAATTAACTCTGAATTCAACGGAGTCGTAATAAGATTAGGACAGGGAAGTCAACCATTCAGAGGACCACTTTACATGTGAGCAGAGGCAAGCTCATCCATTTGTGCAAAAACATTGCATTGTCCGGGCCAAGAAAACACAAGGCACAGGAGCACTGAATGAGAACATGAGAGCGCTGCGTAAACATTATTTCTGCTCATATCATACATTTGCAGGTGTTATTTTGAAACTGTTCCGAAATGTTCCTACAGAGATAAACCCAAAATTCTAAATCAAAAATCCATTGATTCTTATTTTTATGACTTTTTGTGTGACACAATGATTTGAGGAAATTTAGGCTACCTTCCTGTGAACTCCTTTCTTTGTTTGAGTCATTGTCATCAACATCATCATCATCATCATCATCATCATCATCATCATCATCATCACCACCACACCAAACCCATCTGTTATAGTGACCCAGATGCTTGCAATCGTCTATCATTTTCCCTTCCTAGTTTGTTTCCTTCACTATCCCCCTTCTCTTCCTATCCTCTTCCCTCTCCTCTCCTCTCCTCTCCTGTCATGACCTTATCTCCCAGACCATTTTCTCCTGGTGTTCTGGCCAGCTAGCCTCACATTCGCCTGGGCCAGCATCCCAATCCTGTCAGCCTGGGATAGGAACAAAGGCCTCCTGTCCTGCTGCTGCCTCCGCTGGTCCTCCAACCACAGTAGCCCTGCCTCGTCTCCCCTCCACCACCCCACCACCAGCCCTCCAATCCCCCCAGGACTACTGGCTCAACCCTCACCTCCCCATGACCTCCAGGAGATGAGATTTTACAGCTCATCCAAAACTAATTTTGAACTGCAGGATAGTCCCAGGTAAGTACAAATGTAATATCAGGAGATACTTTTGTGTTAAATATTCATGCTCAGTTTACTTGTTTGCTTTCCCCATCCTTGTAAAATGCTGATTCAGGTTATGAATTTCAACATAACGTTTGGGAATCAAGTGTGCTGGGGGAGTTCTAATCCATCCCTTACATCACATGGTCATCATGACACATGTCCATTCAGAACAGATAGATACGTATACTATAAATATCACTTTTTTGTCCTCAAAATATGAGTTCTGCCTCAACAACTGAAAATGGATGCAGGTTTTTACCAGGGTAAATGCACTGATCTATATCCACCTACTAATGATCATCAAAATCAACCTCTCTGATCCACCCAGAGAAATGCGCCATGTCACCAAATCAATAGTCCCTCAGCTGTTATTTTCAATGTCTCTACCATATTGCTATCTGTCAGGCATGACTGAGCCAATTCATTCTGTATGCAAACACAGAGCCATTGGCTTCAACAGCCTCCAAAGCCACATGGACAGGGGCAGCTTGGGTCCCGGCAGATTGGAACATTTCAAAGGGTGGGATAATCCACACTGTATCTTCAGTAACTCCATGTCTAATGGTCCACTCTACGGCCCTCTTCTCACTGTGAGATGATTACAGTGACCACATCAATCCTCACACACACACAAACACCAAAACAAACCCATCAACCTCACACACAAACACACCAAAACAAACCCAGAGAGTGTGAAAGTTCAGCATCTTCTGTCAAAGTGGAACCTAGGAGAGGATAGATACACCACAACTTCCATAAAAACAGCTCTGATTTATTAGTGATTTTCTGCTTGATCTGTGTTTAATGTGGTGGACTGTGAGGTATCAGTGAAGCCCTTTCCAAAAGCAAATTACGCGCTTGGGCTGAGTCCTTTATGTGTTTGCAGAGCGGTGAATTTAAAGCCCATTAATATTCTATTGGCAGTAGACTTGAGAGATATCTTTGCAATTCCTCTGCTTGGGTCCGGTCAAAAATCCACTGTGCTGTCTTTGTGCTGCCCACACTTCTATTGAATGAAATACATCTCAGTCAGCTATGGCTGTGGAGCAGTGTTTTGCTAATGGGATTGTTAGAATGCAACACACCTGGCTGGATTGAGTATCAGACAGTATATACACGAGTAGGTTTGCAAAGCTACCGGTAATTTACTAAAGTTACCAGAATCTTCAGTCATTTGGGTAATTAACAGGTATTCTATGGCAATCTATGGTAACTCTGGTAATTTATGAAAATTTTGCTCACTTTAAAAAAATGTATTTATATATTGTATACATGTTTTTTTTTTTAAATCTGTGTCCATATTGTTCATGACTTCCTAGTGGGTAGACCATATGGATCAAGAGAAAATAGCCTAATTAATAAAAAAGGCTCTTATCAACAATGGCATTATTTTCAATGAACTCTGCAACTCTTTCAACTATTGACTTTTTTCACAAATTCCAACAGTTTGGCACAAAAACATTTACAAAAAAGACATATTAACATAATAAAAAAATGAGTGTGTAAATAAAAATATATAGGATATGTCATGCTGAAACCCTCGTATTAAACATCAATGGTATTCAATAAATTGATGGTTTATATTTAGGATACATTTAGTCATTTTTTGAAATCGTTTTATTTGACTATTTTATATATTTAACGTGTGATAAGGTCACACAGAGGGCCAGAGATAATTACAGACACCTGTGATAATCTGACTACCCAAAATGGCCACTAGATTAAATTTGAAAATGATCTAAATTCTGGTAGTTTACTGGTCAATTTTACATCCCTTTGTAACCCTACACACAAGTGACACACTGAGGCCCTTGTGCCAGAGCAATGTTTGCATATTTGCACGGGTGTACATTGTACATCTTAAAATCTTGGCAACAAGTGACAGTTTTACATTTTAATGTTGCAACTCTTAAAAATGCAGCTAATTTCTTAGGACAGTATCTTCCTCCTTGCCTTAAACGTGTGAGGTAAAAACCTATACGGAATTGGCTAGGGAACACCTGCTTTCATGACTGCAGAGCTGCAAAGGACAATGACTCACACACACACACACACACACACACACACACACACACACACACACACACACACACACACACACACACACACACACACACACACACACACACACACACCTTAATTCAATCATGCTCTCTCACAAACACGCCGTCACCCAGCCATATGCTGTGAAATTGAAGGAGTGGGTGTAGTGTGGGAGTCGTTGTGGTGCAGAAAACAGTTATTGGGGACACAGGGGGCATTCGCTAACGTTGCTTCTCAGTTGGGACAGTAGCCCGACTCCGGACGGGCGCGCTCTAAACTCGTGACGAAGCTTTCTTAACGTGAACCATCCCGGCCAAGACCGCACACATCTTGCAGCGCCGGCTGATATAGGTAGGCTACATTCAGGCAACTCAGGTAAGAGAGATTATCTTGTACTATTTATGTATCAAATAATTATCTGCAGTTTTCTTTTGATGCAGTAAACAATCTATTCAAATAGTCAGAGGGTGTGGTGATGTGGTTGCTTACACTATAGTGTATGGACGAATATTTGCGGTTCTAAGTGGTGTTCGAGGACAAAACCATTTATGACGCGAAACTATGCACAGGCGGCAGTTTTTTGTTGTTGCATGGAATTGTACATGAATATTTGATAGTGGTGTGGGCGAAAATCATTCTGAGAACTGTCTTACCAAGTATGGTAAATGGATGCGACCGGGTGTCGGTGACAGAGTGCACTCAAACAAATGACGGAGGAGTGACATGCAGGCTCAGGACCTTGAACTTGACCAATGGTCAGAGACAAATAGGAAGTCAGATAGATTCAGCCCATGTGTAACTATACCAATGGAAATGATCAAATCAAAACTTTACACTTCATTGGAATGCCTTTGAATTCTATTTTACTGGCCTGGTATTTTGTCCAAAGCCTTTAATGTACCATGACAATTGTCTATAGAGCAGTAAGTAGGCTACCGTTGGTGCTCTTATGCAAACTTGACATAGCTTACCCCACCCACGGCTGTATACCAAAATGCAAGTCTGAAACGTCTGAATATTCAAGCTTCAACAACTGGGCTCGAGATCCAACTTTATAAATCATTTCATAGCCGAAATATACAAGAGCCACTTTGTCTATAGCTGAGAACAATATACATGCACTTTGTCTATAGCTGAGAAAAATATACATGCACTTTGAGCAAAAGTCAAAGTTATCCGGTTTACTGTAGCCAATAGTCTGTGAGATGATTTCATACCTAATTTAATCATAATTAATAAACTCTCCATGTGGACATTATGTGTGCATAGAGGTATAATTGCAGCGCATATGAATAATAATTGGAGCCTAGAGTGTATGCCTGTGTGTGTGTGTGTGTGTGTGTGCATCTCTCCCATGACTATACGCACGCTAGTGTCGATTGCAGTGGGCAGGGCAGTGAGAGCAGCGCGATCACGTTTCTGTTGAGTGCCCCTAAGCACCACCCGACTTCAGGGGCACATATGTACACGGTGCGAAACTCGGCCACAGCCACGGACCAACACTCATCACCAGGACTTCATTTATGTCTGGTCGTCGAGTTTAATGTCTATAAATATCTCTCGTAGCTGAGGTGGAACAATGAAGAGCGTTCGTGGGCGACACACACGAACAAGGTCCGCCGCATGTTAAACTACTGTTGCATGTAGGTGGGGGAGTGCTGTCGCTGTCCCAGGTTGCTGAAAGCGCTCGTCAGTCGATCTGCGGCAAGCCAACGAGACAGTAAACGGTTTTTGATCGAGAGAATATGCATGGTCTGATGTGAATGCTGAACAATAGCAAGGCAGTTAACGTAGCTCTAGTCAGAGTAAATGGGATCTCACGTCCTCTAATGTTTAAAGGATGAAGATATTTTTCCTGTCAACCGTGACACTGCTAATTCTCAGCTGTCTAGGTGTCTCTCGCGTCTTTGCTGGTAAGTTAATGTTTATGTACTTAAAATATTTATTTTTCAGCAATTTCTCAACCATGCATTCACGTATTTGCCTTCTAGTGGGAACTCTAAGGTTAATGTGTGAGCATTAAGGGGACTGACTGCATTGGGTATCCGTGCAAATAAAACAATGGGAAAAAGTGTTTTTTTTTGTGGTAATTTGTTTCTAATTGGCATTTAAGCTATATTCTGCGCGATGAATGAGGAATCGTGTGTGTAAGAATCTGTATTGATACAATGCTCCAGACATTATGTTTATTTATTATATTATTATTATTACATTATACTGGTACTGATCTATACTGAAACGCTCTAAATAGGCCATGGAACATGAGCAGTTATGTTTCCGGATTTAAAGGCTAAACAAATGCTTTTGCAATAATTCAGCACCAGTTTTATTGCCTACGTTACGTTTCAGTATGTTTTATTACTGTAGCCTAGTTATATTTACTACCATATCAGCAAGAATAACACGAGCCTTTGATCCAAGCAGTTGTCATGTGCTTACATTCACAAGATTTAGACTGATATTACGTTAAACTGACTTAACCAAGTAAAGCTGACCATTTAATTAAGTAGTACATGGTACAGGTACAACCCCACTGTGTCTGAAAATGAAATAGCTTTAATAATGCATTTAAAAAAATGTTTTTCTTAAAAATCTGTAATTAACTGTTATCACAGAATGATGGAATATGCTAACAAATATGTATTTCTTCTACACACATTTTCAAAGTAATGTGGGATATTTATACAGCAGGGACCAAACTAATATCCATTAGAATCATGGCATTACAGTGAATGTACTATTGGCACAGCTTGCTATAACATTTGTGGAGGAAAACAACCATTTGAAATTGTTCCTCGGAAGGCTGCTGAATGAGCAATGCGTGAGGTGAGAGTGAACCCTGGGAATAGACAGAGGAGAACCCCAGCGGAATCTATCACCCTGGAATGTACGTTCCCTAAACACTTGAGTGCTGTAGCTTTCGCCGCTCATCTTGATGGAGCACTGCAAATCACACTGACACACTACTGCAATCAGAATCCACCCACCGCCTCTACAGCGTTTACATCTGTCTCTCTCCCTCGCTCTCTCATAAATAAACACACAGACACTTAGGACGTGTCTACACTTGACACCTACATGTGACATCTGCTATCAGAATACAAAAAAAAAACGCTTTGTGGTCTGACTGTGTTCAGATCTGGCTGACCAGGGGGCAACGTCATCAACAGTCCTCCCACATGTCTCCAGAAAACTTGTGTTTTGAGAACGAGAGGCAACTTTTCATTATAATGTTGGAGGAAATACGCTCCTAGCATGTTAAGAATGTGTTTGCTGGCCTCCTAAATGGTAGCCAGCTAGCTAATATTTAGAAAAATATTTTTGGTTTGGCTAGTTATGCTAACCTGTTTGCAATCCCTTTAGCATTGAGTGCTAGCTACAGAGATTAGCTGGCCAGTAGCTACAGCCATCAGTTGTTGTGGTGTTATCATATTTAGTCTATTCCACCATTTGTAAAATGTTTACTGGCATTTAAATATAGCGTGGGAATAGGGAATCTGGACACACTGTGGACACATTTCTGTAGGTGTAGATGCATGACACGTTCGCAATTCCATGAACAGAACGCTATGATCCGAATTCTAAAGATGCATGAACTGTCACGTCTAGACACAGCCTTAGACATAGCCTAGACACAGACACACATGCATGCACACTTGCACGTAGGCAACACACACCCTTACTGTGTCAGCAAATTACGTTTCGCCGAAAGTGGGGTGCACATATGGTTTCTGTGGGCTCATAATTGTTTCATACATACTGATTGTGCGGGGGGCGATTGAATAAAACATTGATTAATGAGCCAGTCCTGCAGGCAGTGCAGAGAGTTCTTGTAATCCCTCCTCCATCTACATCATCCTCCTTATAGCCACAGCAACATACACCTAGTGTATGATGTCATCTCACTAGACAGTACTGTACTGGAGAGCTGACACACGTACTGTAGCAATGCAGCCAGATCGAGGATCTAATGGTGTGTGCAGGCTTTTGTTCCAGCCCAGTTCTAACACCCTGTGGTTGTCCAGGACCAGGTTGAAGAACACTCAGACAATCAGAGACACCATTAAACCACTTCCATCTCCTTAGTAGAAGTGTTGACTGGAGAGAGTCAAGGGCACTTGTGGAGGGATATTTGATTGAAGTGGACATTGCACTTGTATAAGGTACTCTTAAGAATGTGTTACTTCTGGAAAAAAATCTTCAGAAAGCCAACATAGAGAACACAGAAACGAAGGAAAGCATGACAAGTAATCAGAGGAAAGCTAGGTACTGAGCGGGATGGTTGGATTGACAGAAGCGTGTGGGTGTGTGTTAACACGCTGTAAACTTTACATTTGTGACGTCCTTTAATGCATTTCTGTTTATGGTGAGTCATGAAGTATCTGTCACTCTGGACGAGGAATGTAAAGCTAATGTTTCCATTTAAAATGTAAATGAACTTCAACACCATCTTAACGAGGTGGTAAATTCCACCAGCCAGTCCCTGCTCCTCGACAGACTCGCCATGAAACACAATCAATCAGTCAGTCTACCCATCAAATCAACCAATCAATCAAGTAGTTAAACAGTAACCAATAGAAAAGCCCAGCATAACCTTAGAGACCCTTTCAAGTTCTGATGAAACGAGTAGCTATTCTAAAAAGCCTTGTTTTGTTTTTACTGTAAAACGCAGCATGACTATTACACTCCCACTATGAGGGTCCTAACACTGGCCAACCAGAGGAGTCCTGCCACTCCCCAACCCTGCCACAGATTCTCAGTAGCAGCAGTATATTAACTGTCAAGTGTCAAGTCATCACACCATCCCACCCAGAGGAGTTACAGCACCCAGACAGAGGAGCCAAAGGTCGTTAAACAGACTCATCAACTCCAGTCTACTGCCAAATCACTAGCTGGCTCAAAACGTCTTTGTGGAATATTCACTGGGAGGTTGTTTCATCAGAAAAACACCTAAATGTACAGTATGTTAAACACACTAGGGGGACATACACTGTGGTTCCTGAAGGTCTGTATTCTTTGATGCCACCCTTTCTTTCTTCACTTCAGTCTACCGTTGTTCTCCTTTATGCTACATAGACATTTTCCATCTGTTACATTCTGTGAATCTTTTGAAATAATATGTGACAACAAAAACAGCCCATAGCTACCTGTTTTGGATGTCATCTGGCTTAAGTGCCTCCTCTAAAGGCCTGGTTGTTATGTAGGCCAGCCACTTATTGTTGGATGAATCATCCCAATTTCAAAAGAACAGATTTAGATAGTTTACCCCGAAGACAGACACATACAATGGAGCAGGAAACAGAACATGCATGGGATTACACAGCAGAGGCTGGATATCTTCCACTTACCACATGTATGAGGTCTGCTCCAACCAGAACGGCAAAGAGAAATGGGTGTTTGGAAGCAGAACATTATGATATAAGTAATGGAGTGTGTGCTTGTTTATGTTCATATGGGTTTGTATTACGTGCATGTGTGTGTGTGTTTGTGTGTCAGTGTGTTTATCTGTGAGTGGAAACAGTTAAATAGTATTCATTCATTGTCTGGCTGTATTATTGAAGTATTCAATTAGTTATTTGGCAGTAGATCTGTAGACAAAAGGAGAGAACAGACGAAGGCACAGAATTCTCTCAAAATGGCACTTGCAGTTCAGCACACACATACATTACAGCCATTACCAGCACGAACACGCACTAATAAAGCCATGTTCCCCTTGTTAATCCAAAATAACAGCCTTAATGACAGGCTGATGGTATTTTCAAACACAGTAGGCAAACACAATAGAGACAAGGCAAAATGTCAGCGAGAATGAGAAGTGCTGCAGCACCAGCAGCAAAAGAGACAAGTGTAGTCTTCCTCAGAAGGAGTGTGGTTGGTTTTGCCTGAACTCAGACACTGTAGACAGAGGGGCCTTAAACCAGATACACACGGGGCTCCTGATGCTCTGTTGCCGGCTCCTGCACATGACTCACAGCCCTAGAATGCACAGATTAAGACAAAGGACTAAGCCTTGTTTGCGTTCCTGCTGGCTTCTGTTGAGTAAGGTTGACTGAAATACAACTCAACCAAACAGCATCTGTTCAACATCTTTTCACAGTGGAACTCATCTTAGCAGCTTATTTTCCAACCAGACCATGTGTGATTGATATAGTCAATTGCTCACTTTTTGTCATACTCCATATCTACTCCACTTGTGATCTCTCAGAGAGCTGGGATCCATGGAAATGGATGAATGTGCTTGTCTGAGGGGCCTTGTTGCTGTCATTGAGAACACACATTAATAATATAATAATAATAATATATGCCATTTAGCTGACGCTTTTATCCAAAGCGACTTACAGTCATGTGTGCATACATTCTACGTATGGGTGGTCCCGGGAATCGAACCCACTACCCTGGCGTTACAAGCGCCATGCTCTACCAACTGAGCCACAGAAGGACCAAATGCATGTATCACGTGCTTCAGAAAACAACCAGTGTATACTAACAGTGAAATGCTTACTTACCAACAACGCAGAGAGAAAAAAAAAGAGAAAAATAGTCTGGAAAAATAATAACAGAAGTAATAAATACACAATGAGAGACTAGCTCCTGGCCATCAGGCCTGTGAGGTGGCACTGCCAACAGACTGACGTATCCCTGCCATGTCTCTGACGCAGTCTGGAGTCTGCTCTGACACCATGAGTGGCACGTGGGGAGGAGGATGGCAGGTGGTATTGGTGGGGGGCCAAGCTATTGGGCGGTGGGGGTCCAATCTGCCATTTAGAGCCCATGAGTACAATATGATAATGGTGGGGTGGTTGCGCCAGAGAATGTTATGGTGCTGTATATGTTCCTGGCCCTAAGACAGAGGAGCGTACACACACACTGCCCTTGGCAGCTCACCAGAGCGTAAAAATACTGTTTTTATTTCCTCCTCTCTGTTAATATCCTAGGGGATAACGCAAATGGTGTGAGTTACGCTAGAACTGGCTGTGGAGACACAGCAGTTTACCTGTAGCCCAGTCTCTCTCTCTGTCTCTCTGTCTGTGTGTGTGTGTGCTCATGAAACACACTGTCTCCTGGGCCGATGGCCAAATCCAGTGTAAGAGCTGCAGGCCTGGTGACATTAAGGAGGGATAGAAGCCTGCCTCTCAGAGAGGAACCGTCACGCTCACCAGGAGAGAGAGAAGGAAGAGGCACAGAGCAAGAGAAAACACCAACTGGGCACGATGTGAACTCAACGTCTATTCCACATTGGCTCAACGTGGAGTAGATGTGGAATAGATGTGGAAACAACATTGATTCAACCAGTGTGTGCCCAGTGGGCAAGAGAAAAAGAATTGAGCGAAAAATGCAGAAAGACTGAGAGAAAGAAAGTGAGAGAGAGATGGAGAGAAAGCACCATAGAGAGCCAATGCCGACCTCTCTTTCTATCTCTCTCCACCATCTCCCTCCCAGTGCAATCCTTCCAAGGAGGCAGCTAGGCATTACCCCACCAGCTGCTTCACTTATCAACAGACTGGTTAACACTCTTCAGAAAGAGAGGGATGAGAAAAAGAGAGAATGAAACAGACAGGAAATGAGGGATGAGGAGAGAGAATTAAACCGGGATGGAGAGAAAGATGATGAGAGAAAGAGAGCAAGAGAGTGGAGTAGGTAACAGGGAGAGAAAGGGATGAGTAGGAGATAGTGAAACAAGGAGAAGGGGAGAATAGTGAAAAACCCCATCATATTTATGTGCTGTGTGTATAATGTGCCCAGCTCTACTGGGATATTGATTGTGTAGATATTACCTTGGTTTCCTGGCCCGAAGAACTTGGATGGGAACTAGATTTCATTTGTAGTTAACAGACGAGCAGTACGGCGGCTTGTCAAATAATCAACACTGCCACCCGTGCTCCTTTGCTGCATTCTCAGATGCGATACTACACAATGCAGCATTGATTTTCATACACTGGCTTTTGACATTTAATTACACAAGTGAGGGGGAGAGTGAGTGGGTGAGAGAGTGAAAGTGAGAGGCTATTTCGGCGCTCGCATCTTTGCCGCTCTTTAGGCCAGCGGGTTGGAGACTTATTTTGGCAAAAGTAAATAACTAATGTCTCCTCAAAAGAGAAAAGCCCTGGAGGTATGTTTATCATGGAGCGTGGTGAGTGAAAAGCCATGGAAAAGACACACACACACACACTGTGTTCTCTCTGGTGCTTTGGGCAAGAAGCCACACTCCTGTGGTTCGCTTTCTGGGTTGTATATTTCCACAGTAAACTATAGACAATACCATTTTCTATGTTAAACCAGGCCCTAATGAGCTCCTGGTTGGGATGAGTGGCAACCCTGATTAGAAGCACCTGCTGCTCACCGGTTGTTCTCTACAAATGCTGTTTAGAATTCAAATAAAACTGTACCTGAACACTGAGGAGGGCGGTAAAGCCGAAACGTCTGTGTACGCTATTCCTGATGCAGTAAAAAATAATACAAGTGAATGGAATAAGGAAGTAAGCTTTACGCAACATCCTTTTGAGTGTGAAACCAGTAAACTTTGTTGTTTATGGGAGATGTCAACCCCCTCTGTGCCCCTAGAACTCTAAATGTAAGGTCAACCTGGACTGTATCTCCACCCATACTGTACTTGTTGGCGGTGTTGGCGGGAGATGATGCAGAGATGATGAGGGGGTGGAGAAGGGGGTGCCAAGCCTGAACTCTTTCCTTCGAGTGTCTGAAGTGGAGGAGGCAGTGAGCAGCTCCCACAGAAGTGTCAGTTAGCCGGATCACCGTTTACACTCCGGAGGACTAGGAGACTGTCTGCAGCCCACCTGTCAGGAGAGGCTCTACTGGACAACGTCCACACAACCAGATAGATCGGAGACAGGTGGAGATGACGAGAGAGAGCGTTTCAGAGATTTGAAAGAGTCAGCGAGAGAATGAAAGAGAGAATGGCTGAACAAAAGCAGAGGGAAAGAGAGAGAGACTACAAGAAAGATTGAAATAGGAAGAGAGAGTGACCAAGAGAACAGGAAAATGTATTGTTTCTCTGCTTCCATCCAGGGACAATAAGCAGTGAAAAATAGAGTGAGGCTCGATAAAGGCTGTAATGAAACAGGTGACAGGGCATTCATAATTGAACATGGATTCGTGTTATGGCTCCCAGTCTCACCCTGTACACCTAACGCAGACATTCATTTTTCAACAGCTGCTTAAGATGCCAAATGAAACACATTAACTCTATTGTTCCAACACTGCGCTTTACTGCTGTTTCTTTAACTGTTGTGGGTGTGAGAATGACAACATGAATATATGCCTGCAATTCAGTGTGTGAGTCTGCATGTGTGTGTGTGTGTGTGTGTGTGTGTGTGTGTGTGTGTGTGTGTGTGACCTGAGGAAGAGTATGAATGACCTGAAAGCACAAAGGGAGAAGTGGTTGCCCTTGCAATCTCAATGACACGTTGGGGGGGTATTGAAAAGCCACTTGTGATTCCCCCAGCATGCTCGTTAGCGTCAGGCGAGAGGACGTGTTAATGAACATGTGCTAATTTATTGCCCAGCAGGGTCGGCTATCGTTTAGAGACAGCAACCCAAGGTTCACTTCATTTGTCTATTTATGGTCTCTCATTGCTAATGCCAGGGAGAAGCACCACATTATTGGCCCACTTTGATATTTTACTCCCCTCGGGCCATTACTGCCAGCATGCAGACTCTATGTCTGTCTGTCTGTGGGATATTTACCCATGAGATGAGAAGGGTGTCTTTGATTGCTGAGCAGTAAGCGTTCTATGAGCACAGAGGCATGAAAGGATGAAATGCTGCAGGACCAGACCAGGGTCTTAGATCAGGCAGAGGCAAAGCAACTCAGTCAGAAATCAGCCCGTGTTCAACAGTCAGAGAGAGCAGCGATACAGATATACAGTTCACAGGTTGAGGGGGGAGTGCTACGGTCTTTCCCAGGTCAGAGGGTCTGGTGGGGGGGGGAGAAGGGCCTGTGGAGGCCAGAGAACGTTCATTAAATAATGATAGGCTTTATTGATCTAGGGCAGCTGGAGTACTGTGACAATGAGACTAAGCAGGAGGCCGTGTTTGTGTGTGCGTGCTTGCAAGTTAGTAAAGGCTCTTAAAATGTAGAGGGGAAATAGTACGTGCAAGCTGCAAGCCAACAGTTTGAGTGTTTTATTTGTTGTCTGTAGGCTGGACAAAATCTAATTTAATGTGCACTGTACAATTAGTTTACTAGCAAACACACACAGACACCCAAACATACTGCCTCACTCTTTATATACCCCCTCTCTCCTTGAAAGACTGCCGAGCTGCCACCCACTGAACACTCATCCTCATGACACGGCCCAGCATGCCACACTCTACCTCCTGTCCCTCTGATGACTCCGCTAACAAAGACATGCTGGTGTCTGCTCCCTCTCTCTCTCACACACACGCACCAGGGACAGGGCTCTGAGTCTGGACTCAAAGTCATCCCCATCTCTCATCGTGTGTGTGTGTGTGTGAGAGCGTGAGAGAGTGAGTTTATGGAGACCTCTGTCTGCTGTTTCATTAGACCTGACTCACACTTCACGTCATGGGGATATATGAGAGCTTCCCGTCTTGGCCACCGTCTGCCAAGGAGTACATCCCCAACAAAGCAACTGGGTGTGTGTCTCTGTCTCAGGCCTTTAATCAGCAAAACAATTACTAGGCCATGATTTACACTGCCTAGCTAAAGACAAGAGTGAGCGCTAACACGCTCAATAACTCATCTGAACACATCTGCAGCACTAAATAGATGTCGGAATAATTAACATGATTATGAGTGTCCACTCTCGATGAGCTGTTCCTGTCCACACAAACCCATCAATCCTCAATGTCTGACTGTTTACCATACGGAAGTGTACGTGTGACACGGAGGGGCTAAGTGACAGGGCGCCCTCCCTCTGACAGTGAAGGAACATGGAAGATTGTATGTTCATTTACTCTGCAGACACTCCCCCATTGCATGAGTCATCACCACCAAAGCTCTCTGATCATTCAGGTAAGCCCTGATAATGATTGTCCCATTCACTGTCTGGAATGTATGAATTGAAAGTGTCATTGAAGCTTTTTTTGAAAAACAGTTGGCATGTCCCTACTCCAGCAGGGTTTGGATCTCTCATTCATTTGTAATCACAGCGTCATCTGCTCACTTATTTGATTAAGTATGCCGCCAGGTGTAAACATCTGAATACAGCACACACACACACACACACACACACACACACACACACACACACACACACACACACACACACACACACACACACACACACACACACACACACACACACACACACACACACCTGTAAATGTATTGCACAGCAACAAATCATTACTTTGAAGTGATGTAGCACAAACCCTAAATAAACTGTCAGCACGTGCAACACATTACACTGAATAATAAAAAGTAATCCAACTCTATATACACTGGAGTGTACAAAACATTAAGAACACCTGCTCTTTCCATGACAGACTGGCCAGGTGAATCCAGGTGAAAGCTATGATCCCCTATTGATGTCACTTAAATCCACTTCAATCAGTGTAGATGAAAGGGAGGAGACAGGTTAAAGAAGGATTTTTAAGCCTTGAGACATGGATTGTGTGTGTTTACCATTCAGAGGATGAAAGGGAAAGACAAAAGATTGAAGTGTCTTTGAACGGGGTATGGTAGTAGGTGCCAGGCGCATCAGTTTGAGTGTGTCAAGAACTGCAAAGCTGCTGGGTTTTTCCACGCTCAACAGTTTCCCGTGTGTATCAAGAATGGTCCACCACCCAAAGGACATCCAGCCAACTTGACACAACTGTGGGAAGCACTGGAGTCAGCACGGGTCAGCATCCTTGTGGAACGCTTTCAACATCTTTTAGAGTCCATGCCCCGATGAATTGAGGCTGTTCTAAAGGCAAAAAGGGGTGCAACTAAATGTTAGGAAGGTGTTCCTAAAGTGTTGTACACTCAGTGTACATTATTTTGAGTTGAGTGTAATTTCACGGAATATTCAACTGACTCTAAATGTGAACCTATTCAAAATTCAACCCTTAATTGCGGGGCCATTTAAAATTCAACCCCTACAAACCGCTCCACTCTAGATTTGATTGCACTTGTATTTCTTATGAGTCCTAATTATGCTGAATGGATGTGAATACTGAATCAGGCCCCAGTTCTCCCTGGGTGAGTAATAGTGAACAGTGAAACCAGCTGTGGGGGGCTGCAGTGATCAGAGGCCTCTGTTTGTAGTAAGCACCAGGCTCCACAGTCTGATGGCCAATCTGTAGATCATACTGTCTAGAATAGCCAAGCTTTCCTGTGGAGTAGCTTATTAACCGCTCTGTGATTGTAGGGACTGTTTGAAGTACTATATTGAGTCCATGTAAATAACACATGTACCCATTACCATACCTACTGTATCCTACCCAGTACCCACTAGAAGGTAAACTTCATTTGCTTCATGTGTATCTTTTCTCTCTCTCTCGCTGTCTGTGTTTGCAGACAGTTTGGCGGCTCCTGTCAATGTGACCATCAAGGCTTTGAAGTCCAACTCTGCCGTGGTGACATGGGACATCCCCGAAGGGGACCTTGTCATCGGCTTCGCCATCACACAGCAGGTGAGAGCGAGAAGGAGCGCAGTGCGGGGGGGGGGGACGATCCCGTCAGCGCCCGTCTCCTCGACAACAGCAGTGGAAGATTGCAGCTGTGTAAAGAGGGAAAGCAATAACATTTCCCACTTTCACACAGTCACTCTACCCTGCACAATGGTTAGGCTCCATTCTAGCCAATCAGCTGATGATTTCCTGGTCCCAGAGGCCCAGCTAAGAACCCTGGTTCTGCCCATCTCCTGACTGCTGCTCCCTCTATCCACTCCTCCACATACAGCTCCTCCACACAGTCTATTTCTGTCTACTATTACTGTACAGTATGTGATAACTGGGATTGAAGTTCACCAGGGCTCAATGTTGTGTGTGAGACTTCTACTCAACATCAGTGAATAGTTTTGTGTTACACTGCTCACTAAACGCACCTCCGTGATGATGTGCCAACAGAAGAAGGACGTGCGCATGCTGCGCTTCATCCAGGAAGTGAACACCACCACCCGCTCCTGTGCATTATGGGACTTGGAGGAGGAGACCGACTACATTGTGCACGTGCAGTCCATCAGCATGAGTGGGCCCATGAGTCAGCACAGCGAACCCCTGCGCTTCCGCACGCCCAAGGAGTCTGAGACACAGGCCTCGAAGAGTAAAGGTAAACAACTCTAGAATCTCACACACAACTTTAGGATAAGACTGAAGCTAATACATACAGTATCTATGGAGAAAACAAAGTCCAAAGCACTTCTCCAGGTTCCCGTACCTTGCTGTAATGCAGGTACAGTGCCAGAAAAGGAAGAGGAAACCCTGTGCACAGCAGTATGTACACATACAGTGCTGAGACTAAAGCTTGCAGTTGGACTGTTGACAACTTTTCACTGATTCCATAAAGGCCAATACAAATCAATGGGGACACAAAGCGTGAAATTAAGATTCACAACAGAATTCTCTTAAACATAAAGCGCTCTTACAACAATTTATGAATATAACACCTATATTAATTTAGTTGGGATATTCTCAGCTAGGAGAAACTAGCACAAAGGGATACAGAATGCTACAAACAGCCTCATCAGACACATACAGACCTACAGTCCCTAGGCCCAGACCAACACAGAGCTAGATCCATATAGGTGGACGATATGAGAACCGGTGCAACGAAAGTGGTGTTAGTGTGTGAGTGATGGCTGGGCAGAGGTGAGATAAATGTGCGTGTCTCAGAGAAGTGTTTGCTTCCTGTACAGCCAGGCAGCCACTGTGATAAATGGCTACAGTATTAAGGTATGACTCAGCACCGGTCGCATAATGATGCAGCTTCCATATCCCTCTATGTCAGTGGTATTCAAACGTTTTCAATGGGCACCCCATTTTGTCTGCAATAATTTCTTGAGACCCCATTTTTTTCACAAGAATTTCCCACAACCCCACCCTAAATATAATGACAGAACGTTAACATCGGTACATTTAGATTTTTATAGCAACAAATAACCTTCAATTCATTACATTTATCTCTTATCAAAATGAAGAAACAAATAAATATATTTACTGAATAAAATTATATTTTTTGTAATGATCTTTCTCAAGAACGTATTCACACCCCTTGACTTATTTGTGTTACAACCTGAATTCAAAATGGATGAAATAGCTTATTTTTTCTTTTAGATCACCCATTTACACACAATACCCCATAATGATGAAGTGAAAACACATTTTTAGACATTTTTGCTAAAATTAAATATAGAAATAACTCTTTGTAAGTATTCACACCCCTGAGTCAATACTTGGTAGAAGCACCTTTGGCAGTGATTACAGCTGTGAGTCTTTCTGGGTAAGTCTTTTAGAGCTTTCCACACCTGGATTGTGCAACATTTGCCCATTATTCTTTTCAGAATTCTTCAATCTCTGCCAAAGTGGATGTTGATCATGGCTAGACAACTATTTTCAAGTCTTGCCATAGATTTTCAAGTAGATTTATGTCAAAACCGTAACTCAGCTACTCAGGTGCATTCACTGTCTTCTTGGTAAGCAACTTCAGTTTAGATTTGGCCTTGTGTTTTAGGTTATTGTCCTGCTGAAAGGTGAATTCATATCCCAGTGTTTGGTGGAAAGCAGACTGAACCAGGTATTCCTGTAGGATTTTGCCTGTGTTTAGCTCCACTCTGTTAATTTTTTATCTGGAAAATCTCCCCGGTCCTTAACGATTGCAAGCATACCCATAACATGATGCAGCCACCGCTATGATTGAAAATATGGAGAGTGGTCCTCAGTAATGTGATGTATTGGATTTGTCCCAAACATAACACTTTCAATTCAGGACAAAAAGTGTTAATTTAGTGCCTTGTTGCAAACAGTTTTGGAATATTTTCACTCTGTCAATTAGGCTAGTATTGTGGAGTACCTACAATGTTGTTGATTCATCCTCAGTTTTATCCTATCACAGCCATTAAACTCTCTAACTGTTTTAAAGTCTCCATTGGCCTCATGGTGTAATCCCTGAGCGGTTTCCCTCTGACAAATTAGTTAGAAAGGACGCCTGTATGTTTGTAGTGACTGGGTGTATTGACACACCATCCAAAGTGTAATTTAATAACTTCACCATGCCCATAGGGATATTCAATGTCTGCTTTAAAAAATATATATATACCTTCCAATAGGTGCCCTTCTTTGCGAGGCATTGGAAAACATCCCTGGTCTTTGTGGTTGAATCTGTGTTTGAAATTCACTGCTCGACTGAGGGACCTTACAGATGTGTGGGGTATAGAGATGAGGAAGTCATGTTAAACACTGTTATTGCACACAAAGTGAGTCCATGCAATTTATTATGTGACTTTTTAAGCACATTTGTTTCTCTTGAATATATTTTGGCTTGCCATAAAAGGGTTAACTACTTAGACTCAAGACATCTAATCTTTTCAAAATCAATGAATTTGTCCAAATTTTCACAAACATAATTCTACTTTAACAATATGGGTTACTGTGTGTAGGCCAGTGACAGAAAATCTCAATTTAATCCATTTAAAACCACAAACTGTGGAAAAAGTCAAGGGGTGTGAATTCTTTCTGAAGGCACTGTATGTCCGCTGAAGAGAGACATGAGAGGATGAGAAAATTGGTTGTGATCAGTCAGGGAAATAAAAGTTCTGAAAACATGTTGGCTCACTATTTAAAAAGAATAATGGCGAACAAGCTATAGGAAAAAAAATCCCGGAATTTTGGCGCAGGCAGTGGAAACCCATCATTCGGGGCAGAGCCCGACCTGTTTATCTAAACAGAACAAAACAAAAAGTGGACATTTATTTACTTATATTTGCCTGATTTGCATGTTATTTTGGCATTAATACGTGTCACATATAATTTAGCAAACAATGTAAAAAATAAAATAATAATTGAGTTAATAAAGCCACACAATATGGCATGTTTTTTTTGCTTTCTTGAGTAAGGCAGCTCTAAAATGCAGCCAGCGGAAAATCAGTGTTCTGTCACTCATAGGGACACTGCATCACCGCAAATCTATGTCGGGGAGACACTCTAGACCAAAACTGTTACAGACCTATATTTATCCTACCCTGCCTTTCAAAGCTCTTCGTAAGCCAAGTTAACAAACAGATCACCGACCACTTCAAATCCCACTGTACCTGCTACGCTATGCAATCTGGTTTCCGAGCTGGTCATGGGTGCACCTCAGCCACGCTCAAGGTCCTAAACGATATCATAACCGCTACCGATAAAAGGCAATACTGTGCAGCCGTATTCATCGACCTGGCCAAGGCTTTCGACTCTGTCAATCACCACATTCTTATCAGCAGACTCAACAACCTTGGTTTCTCAAATGACTGCCTCGCCTGGTTCACCAACTACTTCTCAGACAGAGTTCAGTGTGTCAAATCGGAGGGCCTGTTGTCTGGACCTCTGGCAGTCTCTTTGGGGGTGCCACAAGGTTCAATTCTCAGGCCGACTCTTTTCTCTGTATACATCAATGATGTTGCTCTTGCTGCTGGTGATTCTCTGATCCACCTCTACGCAGAGGACACCGTTCTGTATACTTCTGGTCTTTCTTTGGACACTGCGTTAACTAACCACCAGACGAGCTTCAATGCCATACAACTTTCCTTCCGTGGCCTCCAACTGCTCTTAAATGCAAGTAAAACTAAGTACATGCTCTTCAACCAATCGCTGCCCGCCGTCCAGGATCACTACTCTGGACAGTTCTGACTTAGAATATGTAGACAACTACAAATACCTAGGTGTCTGGTTAGACTGTAAACTCTCCTTCCAGACTCACATTAAGCATCTCTAATCCAAAATTAAATCTAGAATCGGCTTCCTATTTCGCAACAAAGCATCCTTCACTCATGCTGCCAAACATACCCACGTAAATCTGACTATCCTACTGATCCTTGACTTCAAAATCTTAGCTACCAAGCTAGACAAGCAGTCATCATCATGAATCAAGTTGACAATCTGCTGGCAAATCCTTTTCAATCCAAATTATAGGTAAAACGTATTGGTGCTCATCGGCCGTTGGACATTAACATTACACAAGTTGGAAATCGCAAATTCAACAATGAGTGGTTTGGAAGGAATCAACAGCATGGGCCAGAATAGTTTGAATACATTGTCCATGCTGTCAATCCTGCAAAAAGGTATTGTATGCTGCTGCATAAATGATGTAATATGCGAGGGAGATATGTGTACTGCAGATAAGAAAGTAATACTAAGTGTATGTTGTGTAGTAAGCTGTTAGTAGCCCATGTACCTCACCCTAATAATTTGGTCCCTTTCCCCCTCATAATTTAGCCTACTGTTCTGACTTGGTGGTGCACATGTCGACTATTAGAGAAATGTCATCATTGAATATTGTAAGAGCTTTCATTGTCTGATTATATGCCCCCTTTATTTATCCTATGGTTCTGACTTGGTGTATAGGGAGAATACCGTAAGAACGGCCCATGTTCTGAATTCTGTTGCTGTACATTTAAAAATCGCTGAACAAATAATTATACTGACTACATCCTTCCTAGCTCGCTCATCAATGTCTTAATCGAAATGACAGATTGCTCGTCATTCCCTTGTGCCATAGTTTGTACATCTCAATTGTCAGTAGAAACCACGTTTGTTTAACCAAGTCAGCCATAAACTATATATTTTTTAAAGGCAGTAAATTAAGCTGAATGAACAGTTTCGCTGCCAGATAAGGCTCCGCTGATAGCCAGGTGTAGCGGTGGTAAGGATTCACTTCATGGTGCTGAAAAGAAAGCTCTGCTGTCGGGACAGCATTATGTAGGCCCTAACAGTTTGTGGCCATTGTTGGTCACCATTATATTGCAATTAATGTATAGTTTAGTGTTGTGTTGTGTAGTGGCTTTGCTGGTATGCATCTAAAACATTTTTTTTTATCACTAGGCGAAAGCAGGAGATAAAGAGAGGAAACAAAGAAAGCCGTGATCAGACTAAATTTGAGATCCTGTCTGTTCAAAACAAAACACAATTATTCTGTATAACAGACAGACTGCTCTGACATTCTGACACAGACACTATTTTCCCCTCATCAATCTACGAACAATACCACATGTGACAAAGCAAGAAATGTTTTTTTAGATTTAAATATATATATATATATATATATATATTATACTGAAATATCAAGTATTCAGACCCTTTACTCAATACTTTGTTGAAGCGCCTTTAGCAGCGATGACAGACTCAAGTCTTCTTTGGTATGACTCCATAAGCTTGGCACACCTGTATTTGGGGAGTTTATCAGTCTTCTCTGTAGATCCTCTCAAGCTCAGTCAGGTTGGATGGGGAGCGTCGCTAAACAGGTCTCTCCAGAGATGTTCGATCTAGTTCAAGTCCGGGCTCTGGCTGGGCCACTCAAGGACATTGAGACGTATCCCGAAGCCACTCCTGCGTTGTCTTGGCTGTGTGCTTAGGGTTGTTGTCCTGTTGGAAGGTGACCCTTCACCCCTGTCCGAGGTACCGAACACTCTGGAGCAGGTTTTCATCAAGGATCTCTGTACTTTGCGCCGTTCATCTTTCCCTTGATCCTGACTAGTCTCTCAGTCCCTGCTGCTGAAAAACATCCCCACAGCATGATGCTGCCACCACCATGCTTCACCATAGGGATGGTGCCAGGTTTCCTCCAGATGTGACGCTTGGCATTCAAGCCAAAGAGTTCCATTTTGGTTTCATCAGACCAGAGCCTCTTGTTTCTCATGGTCTGAGAGTCCTTTAAGTGCCTTTTGGCAACCTCCAAGTGGGCTGTCATGTGCCTTTTACTGAAGGGTGGTTTCCATCTTGCCACTCTAACATAAAGGCCTGATTTGTGGAGTGCTGCAGACGTGGTTGTCCTTTTGGAAGGTTCTCCCATTTCCCCAGAGGAACTCTGGAGCTCTGTCTCTCTCCATCGGGGTCTTGGCCACCTCCCTGATCAAGGCCAAGAACCCAAAGGTCACTGGTCCCCCGGCTCAGTTTGGCCAGGCGACCAGCTCTAGGAAGTCTTGGTGGTTCCAAACTTCTTCCATTTAAGAATGATGGAGGCCAGCCTTCAATGCTGCAGACATTTTTTTGGTACCCTTCCCAAGATCTGTGCCTCGACACAATCCTATCTCGGAGCGCTACGGACAATTCCTTTGACCTCATGACTTGGTTTTTGCTCTGACATGCACTGTCAACTGAGGGACTTTATCAATGGAAACGGAATGCACCTGAGCTCAATTTAGAGTTTCACAGGAAAGGGTCTGAATACTTAAGTAAATAAGGTATCTCTTTTTTTTCCCCATTATGGGGTATTGTGTGTAGATTCAGGTAAAACATTTCTTTAATCCATTTTAGAATGAGGCTGTAACATAACCAAATGTGGAAAAAGTGAAGAGGTCTGAATACTTTTCAAATGCACTGTATGTGTTTGTCTCCCAAGACCATAGCTATAGAACCAGCATGTGGTCTGTGACCAAGACTCTTGGTGAGGGAGGTTTTCTAGCTAGACCAGCGGGACAACTCCCTCCTGGACATCTGCAAAACTGTGCTGCAGTAAAACAGGTGTATAACACTCCAAGACTATATGTCTTTACTCATATAATCCTGCAGCTATACAGCATACAGTTTATGTCCCTGAATGCTCCCACCTGCAAACTTCCTCCTGTACAAACAGTACAGTCCCACCTCTTCCTGCAGAGGACTCAACCTGTCTCTAGGATTGGAGACCGTCTTTGACATTAGAACTGACCAATATTAGCCATATGGAGGCCATCTGGCAGCGGTGTCAGGAGCCTCTGGCTTTCCAGCTTGGATTGGTTAATGTCAAGGTACATAGACTCATCGATTGGCTGAATCAGTCATTGGGAGAACCTGCTGGAGCGTGGTGAAGCTGTGGCGAAATCTGCACGGATCCTTCACCATGCTAATGTACCAGTGTCACTGCCTACTTCTGTTTGGTCTTTAAATGGGGGGAACTTGTGTGCTGAACTTTAGCCAGCTCTCTACTGAATTCAGAAACATGTTGCTTTGTATGAGTGGACCTTGAACACACACAAACACACACTTTTCTGATAGTTTTTGGCCCTTAGGACATTAATAATGATTATTGAGTTCTATTTAGGCCCAACTCAATCGATCGTGGCTGCTGTGGTTAACTCTCTCTCTCCAACCCCTTCAGAGTGGGGATCCCCACTGACCCTGTCTCAGGCTTATGTATTCTCTTCATGCCCAGCTTCTACTGAATCCTTTGACACCATCAGCCTCTCTCAGAAATAGTGGGCAAATTGAGGCATGTGCTGTGCGGTTCCCACATAGCAGCGCTCTTCAATGAGGAGATAATTGTGGAGCCTATGCACAAGTTGTTAGGGTTGAGTCGGAATCATGAAAAACGTGGCCTGTTTGAAGTAGTGCTAGCTGACAGAAAGCCAGTGGTGAGTGGTGACATCCTGGGACTGAAGAAGAATAGAGAGATCAGTCTACACAATAGGGGGTGTCAGGGGCAAATTGTTCTATCCAGCTGACACAGAGCAGAACTACTCCCGAGTATGTATAATTACAGTAGAGACCAGTGGAGGCTGCTGAGGGGAGAACGGCTCATATTAATGGATGGAATGGAGCAAATGGAATGGCACCAAACACCTTGAAAGCATGCATTTGATAACATTCCACTGATTCCGATCCAGTCATTAACACGAGCCCGTTCTCCCCAATTAAGGTGCCACCAACCTCCTGTGGTAGAGACAAGTTCTACTGGACTGAAGTTCTGCCTGGCATATTCACTTAGCAGATGATGGATTTCACCCCAACACTCCCCCATCATTAGACTGACCTTTCAGGAGAACCTGGGTTTAATAAGCTGCCAGTTACCAATAATAACTCTGATGATAATGTTGCCATGGTGATGAACTGATTGTGCTGCTGTATTTGACACTGCAGACGAGGTGACCATGGAGGAAGTGGGAGCTCAGCTGAGGGCGGGGGAGTTCATCATTATCGTGGTGGTGCTGATCATGTGGGCAGGTGAGGGGTGGAATGTTTCAAAAGGTCAGAGTGCTACCCACACACTAGGGTTGCAAAATTCCAGTAAGTTTCCCCAAGTTCCCAGTTTTTCCAGATATCCTGGTTGCAGGAATCTGGATTCCTGCTTATTCCCTTCTGATTCTGGGAACATCCAACCAGGATTTCTTGAAAACATGGTAATTTGGGAAAAGTTACTGGAATTTTGCAACCCTACCACACACACACACACACACACACACACACACACACACACACACACACACACACACACACACACACACACACACACACACACACACACACACACACACACACACACACACACACACACACACCCTCATGAATGTAGAAAAAAAGAAAAGGCATATTGAAACAAATATGGTCCACAATTTTTTGTAATTTGTCCATGCTAAATGATTTCAGTCTGCTTTTCACTGCGGTAATGTGGTTATTTACTTATTGTGTATGTCCTTTTCTCCGCCTCTCTGTCAGGTGTGATCGCTCTCTTCTGCCGTCAGTATGACATCATCAAAGACAATGAGCCCAACACCAATAAGGACAAAGCTAAGACCTCATCAGAGTGCAGTACTCCGGAGCACCCAACGGGGGGGCTGTTGCGCAGTAAGGTATAACCCCTTCTCCTCCCCACTGAGTCCCCACCGTCACCGGGCAGGTGAATCGTCCCAGCGACTTTAAAAACGTCCACTTTCACCAGCAGTTAACACTCCCATAACAACATTAGAGGCGGCAGCGTAGCCTAGTGGTTAGAGCGTTGGACTAGTAACCGGAAGGTTGCGAGTTCAAACCCCCGAGTTGACAAGGTACAAATCTGTCGTTCTGCCCCTGAACAGGCAGTTAACCCACTGTTCCCAGGCCGTCATTGAAAATAAGAATATGTTCTTAACTGACTTGCCTGGTTAAATAAAGGTAAAAAAATTAGAGCTACGCCCACCACATAACAGAATATGCATTGATTTACTAGCATTGATGACAGCACTTCATCCCCCCCAAAAATGGTTAAAATGCAAAACATGCATCTCAGGTCATAAGTTACAACAATGCTATAAATCCAAAGCCTTTCAAATCAATGCATAGACAGCCCATACGCTGGCATGATTGTCCGATGTCCATTCGCTCCTCTCCATCAACAACTGGCTGATGACCTCTGCCAACTAAACCAATTGACACTAAAATGACCAAAATACCCCATCTCCCTTCCAGAGAGAAAGCATCATAACCCTCCATTTCTGTCCAGGCGCTCCATGCTCATACACTAGCAGAATTATACTTTATTCCAGGTTTAGAGACCTTCATCTTTTTCATCCCTGCTGTTTCCCTTCTTCCCCTCCAGTTCCCCAAGAACAACAACAACAACAACCGGGCTCCATCTGTGAACATCATCGAGGTGTGACGGCCAGAACACTCTCTAATCCAAAGGATTGAGTGTATTCTAAACAGAGCAACCAAAGGGCCCTTTATGCCCATCTGCTTGTTAGGATGAGGCTAGGACTGTGGGTCGTGGCCTGCCCTTTGGCATGGGGCCTGGGTGTGAACTGGGCACTCAGGACTCCAGGGTCCAGGTCTCAGAGGAGAGGCTCTAGATGTGGTGGCAGGACTGTGGCTGTCGCTGCTCTAATTATTGCCAGAAGGTCAAGGAGATAAAGGCCAAATGGGTTCAGCTATGAGTTGAGAGAGAGGAGATATGAACATGGCCAGGGGACTGCATATAACCAGGGCCAGAGACCCTCTCTCTCAGCTTGTTGTTAATGAACTGAAACACACTGTCCCGGCCCCTGTTCCCCATACTGCAACCAAGGCTTGAGCACTGTGCACCGTGTGAAAATGAACTCCCCCTACTGCATCTCCTCTCTTACAGTGTTTATTTATTTGCCTCCTATTATGCTCATTTGCTATAAGGCACATACTGTACTTTCCTTACTATTCCTTACCTCCTTTGACATATACCTCTTATTCAAACTACAGTATATATCACTGTATCAAAACCTGTTTCAACCTGTTTCATCTATTCACAACAACTTGTTATTGCTAAAGTACCAGTTTTATAGATCTCCTTCTGGCTCAACTCCCTGAAACCTCCTCTGAGATGTGTTTTCATTCGATCAGAGCTAGTTAGTTCCCCGCTCAGGGAATTCAGACAATACAAGGCTAATTTTGGAGGCCTTTCTGAATCCAAGCTCGTGGCTATGACGTCAGGGCAAGATCAAAAGGAGCACTCAAGACACCCGTGCGGCAGAATTCTCCATTTATCTGGAGAATTAAAGCTTGTTAGCTCTGACAGCAGAAAATAACTTTGTCATTTATAAACAAATCTGGTCTCTACATTTATCGTTGATTTACCTTAAATATAACATTTTCCTTTAAAAGGTCCAAAGCAGCCATTTTTTTAAATCTCAATATCAAATCATCTCTGGGCAACAATTAAGTATGTTCCTGTGTTTGTTTTCAGTTAAAATGATCAAAAATAAGAAAAAAATTGCTTCTTAGGAAAGAGCCATTTCTCAAGAAAGAATTATGCTAGGACCGTCTGGGAGTGGTCTGAGTGGAGAGGGGAAAACTGGAAACTAGCTGTTATTGGCAGAGATCTTTCTTATTGGACTATTAACTTACCGCATGGTGATGTCCCCATGGAAAGCCCAAAGCTCCATTCCACCAAAACGGGTGAAATTTCAGGCAGTCTTTTCAAACTGCTCTTACAATGCAAGGGGTTTATCCAAATGTTCACAATTACACAGTATTATTCCAATCTCAGTGGGCAAATATATATAAAACACAGGAAAAGCACGTTGACTGCACTGGGCCTTTAAGGGGATAATCCACACCAAACGGCTAATTCATACAATTAACAGTTTTAAATAACACTAATATGTGAATATATTGTTAAATTAAATGTTTAATTTTGTTGTTATAACAAGGTTGCTAAACATATGTGAAAAGCATTGTGGAAATCTCTTGCAACAAAACCCATGCTATTTCTGAACTGGCTGGCTAGCTAGCTAGAAAACATAGCTATACACAATAATACCAAAGTCAATATCAGCATGTGAAGTAGCTAGCTAGCTGTATAATCGCCTAAACAAACTGCACAATCAATTTAGGAGTCTCTTAAATTGCAGTTCATCAACTTGCAATGAAGCGAGTGCAGATATGGTACGTTGCTATGGCAACAACGGCCTTTTCCCACAGACACACGGGGAGCATAGAGATAAATAGTAATGGCGTCTTTTTGAGGGCATTAAATCCACCATGGTTCGTTAGTCAAAGCATATGGTAAAATAAATGGCCTTTTAGTAGGGGTTTTGGATAAACACGGGCTTAGGAGATTTAGGTTTTGTTCTATGAAAAGTTTGAAGAATTTATGTAATAAAAAAAGCACATACACATAAAAGGCTTCATATTTCAAAAATGTAATGTTAGTTGACTGATATTATCGCATAGAACAAAACGTATAAGATCTCCTAAGCCTGTGTTAACATCAGATCTTATTTTTGGCGTTTATTCCAAAACCCTATTCTTTCCCCATAGATAGGTTAGCTGAGAACGTCACAAAAACGATGTGCTTGCCTCTATGGGGCAGTAGTCAGCATGCTGTTGTGATTCTGGATGGCCAGATTGCTAGCAAGAATGACAAGAAACTGTCATGTGGGGAATCGTAACTGGCTCGTTTCATCTTGTTCTTGATACCATGTCTTGTTTGAGGTGTTTTGACTGATTTAATGTCAATGCTGATATGGCTAGCTAGCTAACCAACAACTGTAATGACGTATTTGAGGGACAAGTGCTCATTGTGCAAATGTATTTATGTTTTCAATAAAACATTGGAGAGGAAAAATAGCGTACATGTTATCAACAATTCAAGCCAACCCTGTCTGTTTTGCCCCATAGTTGCAAAAGCGTCAGTTTTGTTGCTAAACAACCAGACCGTCTATGGGAATGGCTAAACGAACCAGAGGTAACTCATTTCCTGTTTTTAGGACTAAAAGCTGGCGAGCTCTATTGCGAGATGGTACTTGAAGGAGAAACTGAGTTTAATCATTTGGTACACTGTTTAGATTGAACACATCTAAGTGAAATATATACTTTTTCATGATTATATAAACAGATGGATGTGTTCCAGACAAGTATGCCATACCATCTATTGGCTCACTTGGCAATCTGGAGTGCAGGTAATCGTTTAAAAAGCGTCATAAAATGTGATGTTGACCGAGAACCATTTGGCTATGCCACATTCCTACAGCATTTCCTGATTTCACAGATAGACCACTTAGAAGTTAAATCATGGGGAATTGTTTTATTTTACCCACTGATAGAACATAGGCTTTCAAGAAATTGACAGGAGATTCATGTATTTTATTTCTGGTGGTGGATTATCCCTTTAAGTAAAAATAATATTTGACTTATAAGTAGATTTACTAAAATGCTACTGTTCAAATATTTTAAGTGTATCGTTTGTCTTATCACCTACTTTTATAAGTGAATGTTCAAGAGAGTTTACACTCACCTTTAAGAGGGGCCTGACTCATGTGCATGGACTGGATGTGTCTCTGAGGAAGGGCTAAACAGGCCTCCCCATGAAAGCAATAACAGCCCTGAGTGGTGCAGTGGAGCATCTCACACACCGGCAGGCCATGAAGCACCTGTCCAACCTACACTCAACCTCCCAGCCACACTTAATGCAGGGGGACTTTAAAATGTGATTAAATAAGTTTAAAGTCCTATTTTATGAGCATCCTTGTTTATGAAAATACATTTCTATGAAACACCTGCCACCCCCAACTTTCCCAGATCTAATCAACGATGTGATCACAAGCTATTGGGCTGGGAAGTGCCAGGGACCTCACAATACGATATTATCCTGATACTTTGGTGCCGATACGATATGCATTGCCATTCTCACGACTCTATATGTATTCCAATTCGACTGTGATTTTATTACGATTCGATGTTCCAAACATATTGCTCACCATATGTCTGCTGCAGAGGAACAAAAGACAGCCATGAGAACGTTTTGATCAGTCATGGAAATAAAAATGCTGAAAACAAATTGTCTCCCTATTTAACAAGATGATGGAAAACAAGTTTTGCTGCAGGTACAGCCAACGATACATCTTCAAATATAATATCCCGACATGTAACTGTATTGATTTTTCCCCCATCACTAATGAGCTCCATATGTTGGTTCTAAACGTTGACCCCTTTGATTCAGTCCCATCTGACATCATCATTAGTAGTCATCTTCACAGAAGGGCTTCCACTGAATCATCTTCAGTGTGAGAGTCCATCCTCCCCACCCCATGTACTGTATCACAGGCAGGTGTTGACATGCTGTATGAAGAGACTATGCTGTGGAGATTCTCAAATGGGCCAGACAACCTCCTCCACATCCCCATGAAGGGGACATTGCTGTGGTAATGTGTTTTAGGTCTGATTTAAAAAAGCACTGCCTTAAACACCTAAATATTCCATTTTGTTTGATAGGATGGAAAGGTAAGGGTCCAATTTGTTCCACCTTTTCCATTTAGTATTTCCCTGCCACTTGGCCCATGGAGGCTGCAGTATGTTGTGTTAAACATCTGTGGTCTGTCTGTATCCATTATGAGATGGTATAGGAGTAAAAGTAGAATTTGATTTATTTTCTAAGGGATGGGCGAATGTAATGCTAAATAAAGAGCATGACAGAAATGTGTACATATGTTTTCTCATCAGTTATGTGGTTTCTAGAAATGCTACATACAAGTATTATTATTTCAGAAATGTGTCAACCTTTTCACATTCTGTAAAGAGTGGTATTGGTGAGAGAAATTTGTCTTCAGGCAAAGATTTTTGAAGTCTTACGGGCAATGTAAATGTCACGTTATTAGAGAGACTGAACATGACACTTTGCTTTCAATGTATATATAACATTCTATCGCTGTCCTATTTAACCTATATCCAATGTACAACAATCTTGTTAAAATGTGCATATTGAGGAATAGAGAAAGGTAAATATACAGCCGAGAGAGGAGGCAGGAAGGTAGACTATTCTGTACTTTACTCTCATTGATTACTCCAGTTCTGTTATGACGCATCACATTGTGTCAGACTAGCCCTTAATGAACTGTAATTTTGCCTGTACCCGTCTCGGTGAACAGACCTCTCTGCAGGTGATTGACCTTGGCTGTGGGGGAGTGGCAGACTAATGACAGGCAGAGCACAGCGATGTATAAATAGGGGAGAGAATGGGTTGACTGATGACCAATAAAAATTAAAATAAAAACTTATCTTTCTCCTTACTTCCACCATTAATGAGAGTGGGGAGCAGAACTCGGCTTCCATTTCTCCAATAAGCAGTGATTCGTGTCAGGGACAAGAGCAGGCTTTAAGCAGAGATGGAGGAAAGAGAGAGAGAGAAAAAAGGAGGGAGACTGAGAAAGGAGGAGGCCCATCTGATGGATTAATACAGACATATAGATGTTCGGAGGACAAACTTGCTGGCGAGGTCTCCAAACGTTGTGCTGCTGCATTACCCCATCAGCACTTCTCACAAAAGTTTCTATGCTGAAGGTTGAAAGCATCTGTCCTTAAGACTGTTGGAACTGGTAGCTCATTGCAATCGATAGGTATCTGTTGACTCAGTAACGGATAATGATGATCATCTCCCTGGATGATTTCTTTGAACTGGGGCCTTGTCTGTTTGCAATGTGCCAGCACTACATTTCTCAAAGGCACCCAAGCATTGCTTATTTCTCATTCACCTACCTCCTTGCAGTTTTTTAAATTGGCATTTTACTGTCCGCATTAGATTGGGCAACTCTAAACTTTCTGTTACACTGTGATTAATAGTCAGGGCCAAACATTATCAATACAGTGCTCAAGTCTTATTAAAAATTGCTTAAAGTTTTTCAATTAAGCGTAGCATACATTTTCATTATGGCACACCATTTACCCAATGTTGCCAATGTAAATACCATTTTTTATATTTTTTATTCTGGTTTCAATAATATTAATGCATTTTAGGGCTAATGTACTGTAAAGCAAGTTGTTATGTTGCCAAGTTGTGGCCCAACCATGCTTTGAAGAATCTATGGCTGCAGTTCTGCATTATGATCTGCTTGATTGGCTCTGGGAGCAGCTCCCTGCAGTCCGAGGCTGGCTGAAAACAATGACTGTTGCTGTGTTATTTGAATAAACATCAGAGGCGGCTGTGACCAAGACATATCAAAAGCTAACAGCCTTTTACTGTCACAGGAGGGGAGCTTTGTGGAGGAGCTTAGCCTGACACTTGGCTCTCTGTCTCAACATGCCCTAGTGTCATAGGAAGGATACAGTGGGATTGATCAGTCATCCGCACAAGGCGAACAGCAAAGCATAGAAATAATTATATTTCTATGGCCAACAGTTCTCTGTAACCTTTTGGTTTCTTTGGATCTCAGTCCCTTGGGAGATAGAGGCTCTGTAAAGTTGTAAAATAACTGCTGTCAGAGATTTCCATATCCAGGCAGACCAATTCTGATATTTTTTTCACGAATTGGTCTTTTGACCAATCAGATCAGCTCTGAAAAAGATCTGATGTGAAAAGATCTGATATCATTGGTCAAAAGACCAATTAGTGGAAATACAAAAAAAAGAAGAAAGGGTACAGTATTCAGATGGGCCTAATAGAGCCCAGCTGGAACTACTGAGGGGGAACTTTGCTTTATCTTTATACTTACTGTAAGAACAACAGTCTACTTAGGTCTTGTGGGAACCCACACTTTTTAGAATGCTGAAAAATTGTGTTTGCTTACTTGGGAGGGTTGATTTGCTCTCTTCATAGGATGAAAAATAGGGGATATTACTTGAGGTTTAATCTAATGATAATATCAGGCAAGGAAAATCTAAAAACAATGTCATACTAAATTGTGTTTTTTTCCCAGTCCATTTAGTTTTACTTTGGTTCTTTGTAATAGAGCAAAGGGATTCTCATTTAAAAAACAGCCTATGACGCATCGATAAAAAACATTTGTCTAATGTCAAAATTGACAAAAGTGTAAATATCCAAAACAGAGTTGTGTGAGACTTGAGGTCGTGACTGCATCACAACGTAAATGAAAGTTGGGTTTGTTTCAATCCTGCCCACAGCTGGCAGCATGCAGGTAATCATCAATTCGGAGTGCAGCAGCACGCGACCCAATCATATTGTCCGTGGCCAATTTGGGTTATAGCAATGGGGCTAGTTCGGGACCATCAGTAAATTATACAATGCACAGTGCATTCGTATTCAGACCCCTCGACTTTTTCCACATCTTATGTTGCAGCCATATTCTAAAATCTATTAAATTGTTAAATCCCCCCTCCCCCTCCCTCAAACTACACACAATACCACATAATGACAAAGCAAAAACTGTTTCTTAGAAATGTTTGCAAAAGTATACAAAAATCACTCCCCTCAAAATATCACATTTACATAAGTATTCAGACCCTTCACTCAGTACTTTGTTGAAACACCTTTGGCAGCGATCACAGCCTCGAGTCTTCTTGGGTATTACGCTACAAGCTTGGCACACCTATATTTGGGGAGTTTCTCCCATTCTTCTCTGCAGAGCCTCTCAAGCTCTGTCAGGTTGGATGGGGAGCGTTGCTGCACAGCAATTTTCAGGTCTCTCCAGAGATGTTCAATCAGATTCAAGTCCGGGCTCTGGCTGGACCACTCAAGGACATTGAGACTAGTCCTGAAGTCCCTCTTGCATTGTCCTATTGGAAGGTGAACCTTCGCCCCAGTCTGAGGTCCTGAATGCTCTGGAGCAGGTTTTCATCAAGGATCTCTCCGTACTTTGCGCCACACATCTTTCCCTCGATCCTGACTAGTCTCCCAATCCCTGCCGCTGAAAAACATCCCCACAGCATGATGCTGCCACCACCATGCTTCACCGTAGGGATGGTGCCAGGTTTCCTCCAAATGTTACACTTGACATTCAGGCCAAAAAGTTCCATCTTGGTTTCATCTGACCAGAGAATCTTGTTTCTCATGGTCAGAGTCTTAGGTGCCTTTTGGCAAACTCCAAGCAGACTGGTGTGGTAGCCATGCTGGTTAATTGTGCATTGAATTCTAAATAAATCAGTGTCACAAGCAACGCACCCTCACACCTCCTCCTCCATGCTTCACGATGGGAACCACACATGCGGAGATCATCTGTTCACCTACTCTGCGTCTCACAGACACAGCGGTTGGAATCAACAATCTCAAATTTGAAATAATCAGACCAAAACGACAGATTTCCAGTCTAATGTCCATTGCGCGTGTTTCTTGGCCAAAGCAAGTCTCTTCTTATTGGTGTCCTTTATTAGTGGTTTCTTTGCAGCAATTTGACCATGAAGGCCTGATTCACACAGTCTCCTCTGATCAGTTGATGTTGAGATGTGTCTGTTACTTGAACTCTGTGATTTATTTGGGCTGCATCTGAGGAGTAGTTAACTCTAATGAACTTATCCTCTGCAACAGAGGTAACTCTGGGTCTTCCTTTCCTGTGGCAGTCCTCATGAGAGCCAGATTCATCATAGCGCTTGCTTGTTTTTGCAACTGCACTTGAAGAAACTTTCAAAGTTCTTGAAATTTTCTGTATTGACTGACCTTCATGTCTTATTAATAATGGACTGTCGTTTCTCTTTGCTTATTTGAGAGGTTCTTGTATACCACCCGTATCTTGTCACAACACAATGGATTGGCTCAAACGCATTAAGGAAAGAAATTAAACAAATTAACAAGGAACACCTATTAATTGAAATGCATTCAAGGTGACTACCTCATTAAGCTGAGATGGCGCCGGAGCAGAAGGCAGGTGTTTTACGTGCCCCCAACAGATTGTTTTTTTTGTTTGTTTATCTGCGTTGTTTGGAACTTATTTTTGTACGTAATTTTGCCGCTACCGTCTCTTATGACCGAAAATAACTTCTAGATATCAGGACTGCAATTACTCACCATAGACTAGCAGAATAATTTTACTTATTTCACGACTTTGACAAGCCCGAGGTGGAGGATATAGAGCTCCCTCGGGAACAGACCCCGACCACATTGATCTTCGTGAAGAGGCGGTGGAGAAAGCGGCCGGAGGGCGGGCTTCCTTCTGAGGAGTCAGAGGTGATCAAATTAACCCACACTCCTCTCAACTCTGCTAGCAAACATGCAATCTTTGGACAATAAAATGGAGGAGTTATTGGGAAGATTTAACGACCAAAGGGACATTAAAAACTAACATCTTATGCTTCACAGGGTCGTGGCTGAACAACAACAAAATCAACATAGAGCTGGCTGGTTATACGATGTACCGGCAGGATAGAACAGTGGCGTCTGCTAAGACAAGGGGTGGCGGTCTATCTATTTTTGTAAAAAACAGCTGGCGCACGATACCTAAGGAAGTCTCGAGCTATTGCACGCCTGAGGTAGTTTCTCATGATATGCTGCAGTCCACATTACCTACCGAGAGATTATCTATATTCTTTGTAGCTGTTTTACATACCACCAGTCAGAGGCTGACACTAAGATAGCATTGAATGAGCTGTATTCCGCCATAAGCAAACCAGAAAACGCTCACCCAGAGGCGGCGCACCTAGTAGCTTGGGACTTTAATGCAGGGAAACTTAAATCAGCTTTACCAAATTTCTATCAGCATGTTAAAGGTGCAACCAGAGGGAAAAGAACTCTGGACCATCTATACTCCAAACACAGATATGCATACAAAGCTCTCCCTCACCCTCCATTTGGCAAATCTGACCATAATTCCATCCTCCTGATTCCTGTTTACAAGCAAAAATGAAAGCAGGAAGCACCAGTGACTAGATCAATTAAAGAAAGTGGTCAGATGAAGCAGATGCTAAGCTACAGGACTGTTTTGCTAGCACAGACTGGAATATTCTCCAGGATTCCTCCAATGTCATTGAGGAGTACACCACATCTGTCATTGGCTTCATGACCCACAGTGATGGTACGTACATACTCGAACAATCACGCTCTCCACAGCCAATGTAAGTAAGATGTTTAGACGGGTCAACATTCACAAGGCTGCAGGGCCAGATGGATTACCAAGATGTGTACTGCGAGCATGCACTGACCAACTAGCAAGTGTCTTCGCTGACATTTCCGACTGCTCCCTGTCTGAGTCTGTAATACCAACATGTTTTATGCAGACCACCATAATGCCTGTACAAAGAACACTAAGGTAACCTGCCTAAATGACTCCCGGTCCATAGCACTCACATCTGTAGCCATGAAGTGCTTTGAAAGACTGGCCATGGCTCACATCAACACCATCATCCCAGAAACCCTATACCCTGTCCAATTTGCATACAGTCCCAACAGATCTACAGATGATGCAGTCTCTATTGCACTCCACACTGCCCTTTCACACTTGGACAAAAGGAACACCTATGTGAAAATGCTATTTATTGAATACAGCTCAGCGTTCAACACCATAGTGCCCTCAAAGCTCATCAATAAGCTAAGGAATCTGGGACTAAACACCTCCCTCTGTAACTGGATCCTGGACATCTTGACGGGCCGCCCCAGGTGGAAAGGGTAGGTAACAACACATCCGGCACGCTGATCCTCAACACAGGAGCCCCCTCAGAAGTGCATGCTCAGCCCCCTCCTGTACTCCCTGTTCACTCATGACTGCTCGGCCAGGCACGACTCCAACGCCATCATTAACTTTGCAGATGACAAAAGTGGTAGGCCTGATCACCGACAACGAGACAGCATATAGGGAGGTCAGAGACGTGGCCATGGGGTGCCAGGACAACCACCTCTCTCTCTCTCAACGTGATCAAGACAAAGGAAGTGATTGTGGACTACAGGAAAAATAGGACCGAGCACGCGCCCATTCTCATCGACAGGGCTGCAGTGAAGCAGTTTGAGAGCTTCAAGTTCCTTGGTGTCCACATCACCAACAAACTAACAAGGTCCAAGCACACCATGACAGTTGTGAAGCGGGCACGACAAAACCTACCCCCCCCCCAGGAGACTGAAAAGATTTGGCATGGGTCCTCAAAAAGGTTCTACAGCTGCACCAGAGAACATCCTGACTAGTTGCATCACTGCCTGGTATGGAAACTGCTCGGCCTTCGACTGCAAGGCACTACAGAGGGTAGTGAGAACGACCCAGTACATCACTGCGGCCAAGCTTCCTGCCATCCAGGACCTCTATACCAGGCGGTGTCTGAGGAAGGCCCTAAGAATTGTCAGACTCCAGCCACCCTAGTCATAAAAATAGTCAGACTGCTACCACATGGCAAGCGGTACCGGAGCGTCAAGTCTAGGTCCAAGAGGCCTCTAAAGAAGGGTAGAAGCTTCTAAAGAGCTACCCCCAAGCTATAAGACTCCTGAACATCTTGTCAAATGGCTACTCGCATTGTCATCTATGCATGGTCACTTTAATTAACTACATGTACATACTACCTCAACTAACTGGCACCCACCTGTATATATTGTTATGTTTTACTGCTGCTCTTTAATTACTTGTTACTTTTATCCGTATTTTTTAAAACTGCACCGTCGGTTAGGGGCTCGTAAGTAAGCATTTCACTGTAAGGTCTACACCGGTTGTATTCGGCGCATATGATTCATAGAATTTGATTTGATTGAGAGAATGCCAAGAGTGTGCAAAGCTGTCATCAAGGCGAAGGGTGGCTACTTTGAAGAATCTCTAATATATTTAGATTTGTTTCACACGTTTTTGGTTATTACATGATTCCATGTGTTATTTCATAGTTTGTCTTCACTATTACTCTACAAATGTAGAAAATAGTAAAAAGAAAAGAAAAACCCTGTAATGAGTAGGTGTCAAAACATTTGACTGGTATTGTAGCTTCAAATTTAAATGACTCAAACCAAACTATAAATTGTATAAATGTATAATGTATAAATTGTATAAATGTATGAATGAGAAAACTAAGAATGAGACAATGAAAATGTTTGCAACATGAACATTTTGTAATTAATTGAAGGTCTCTAACTAGCCCCGGAGATAGGCTATCCAAAGTCCAACCAATATTGCCAGTTGCACACCTGCCAGCTGAAGCTAATTGGTGTCACGCCTTGGTCATTGTATTTTGTGTTTTCGTTATATTATTTGGTCAGGCCAGGGTGTGACATGGGTTTATGTTATTGTATTTTCGTATTGGGGTTTGTAGTATTTGGGATCGCGGCTGAGTAGGGGTGTTGTATGGGCTTGGCTGCCTGAGGCGGTTCTCAATTCTCAAGTCAGGTGATTCTCGTTGTCTCTGATTGGGAACCGTATTTAGGTAGCCTGGTTTCGCTTTGTATTTCGTGGGTGATTGTTCCTGTCTCTGTGTAGTTTCACCAGATAGGCTGTAATTAGGTTTCACGTTCCGTTTGTTGTTTTGTATTGTATAGTTATTTCATGTATCGTCATTTCATTCATTAAAGAACATGAGTAACAACCACGCTGCATTTCGGTCCGACTCTCTTTCGACAAATGAAGAACGCCGTTACAGAATCACCCACCACACACGGACCGAGCAGCGTGTTAACAGGCAGCGACAGCTTGAACAGCGAAGGGAGGACGTTATGGACAGCAGAGGCATGGAGTATACGACGTGGGAAGAAATCAACAGGTGGGCGGCCGACCCAGAGAGAGTGCAGGAGCCCGCCTGGGATTCGCTGGAGCAGTGCGAAGAGGGCTATAGGCGAATGGAGTCGAAAAGAAAAACACGGCGGCGCAGAGCGAAAACCGAAAGTAACCCCCAAATATTTATTGGGGGAGGGCTCAGAGAGAGAGTGGCTGAGTCAGGAGTCAGACCTGAGCCAACTCTCCCTGTTAATCGTGAAGAGCAGTTGCAGTTGCAGAGGCTGCACCACTTGGAGAATTGGACATGGGAGGAGGAATTAGACGGAAAAGGACCCTGGGCTCAGCCTGGAGAATATCGCCGTCCCAAGGAAGAAATAGAGGCGGCTAAAGCGGAGAGGCGCTGGTATGAGGAGGCAGCACGGCGACGCGGTTGGAAGCCCGAAAAGCAGCCCCAAAAAATTATTGGGGGCTTAAAGGGACTACAGTAACCAATAGACCATGCCAAATAATTTTCTTCCAGGATTCCAACAATGGTAATTGAGAGGGATGAACTTGAGCTTAGTGTTTATATCCACATTTTTTATTTATTTAACTAGGCAAGTCAGTTCAGAACAAATTCTTATTTACAATGATGGCCTACCATATCCACATGTAGGTAATTAAATCATATGCTATTTAAAGCTGTTAGCAATAAGCTTAAATCAGAGGTTGAATAGCGTATATGATTATGAGAACCTAAAAGATAAAGTAAATTAGTAAGAAGGCTTAGATGGGGTAGTTCATATTGAAAATGGTCATAGGTAGGCTGCACTGCAATTCCATCATCTTTATTGTAAACTGCCAAAGTGCTCCATTTATTTTTTCTTATAAATGAAACCTCTATTCTATTAGCATCAGTGAGCCACATGCAATATCTCCTCAGTCATCGAGTGCACTCATATGGTATTCTGACTGGGCTAGACATTCATCCTTGTAAAAGTCCACTCAGGGTTTCAGGCAACTGCTTTTAATGTGAAATCAGAAACATGTGCGAGAAATGTGCCGAGATTCACAATGTCAAAGAAAATAGGCAACACATAACAGATCCCTACAAATCGGGTTTCTCATCAATTTCCCACACTAGATTATGTTTACAGATGTCTCTCCAACACAAGCATCAATACAAGGCCAATCCATATTGCTTCGCTGCACAGAATATAGATAAAGTAGAGAATTAAGAGTTGACCTAATCCATGTGACAAACTCCCTTAATTTTGTTACACAAGAAATCTAAGATGGAACAAAAACGTCAAGCAACCATAACATGGCCTCAAATACTCAGGCATATGCTAATAAACAAATGACAGGCCAGAGGCAGTAAGTGAACAGCATCTGGAACAATACATATGGCACCACACCTTGGAAATGGTGTAGATCAGTTATGATTTGATTGTCCCTTCAAAGTGTTCCAACTGAACCAAGGGGCTAATCAGAACCAAGTACTAACAAAGTGTTGGATGATTTGTTTGTACTTCAACAGCAAGAATGCAACATGTATGGGGAAAGGAATTCAACTACACAAATAAGAGTATAGCCAGGGAAATGTGCACAATATTCAAAAAAGAGTTCTTTAAAACATTAAAAAAAGCCTGTGCAAACAAGGTGCCTAGCACAAACGAGGAGTGACAGTACAAAAAGGAAATAAGTGCAGACAGGAGACAGGCAGGCACAACGATTGGCTATTACGTTATTTTTGTTCCTTTTCTGTCATCAATGTTATGATTATACTGGATGGTAAGCTGAAAGGAACATAATTTAAATTCAAGTACAACAAGATCGAACAAATTGAAAAAAAAAAAACTCTGGGCTTCAAGACACTAACAATAAACATACAAATCTTGAGCGAGGATAAATTAATTAATTTCAAACAAAAACAAAAGACATTGTTAAAAGCTGAGAAGAAGTAAAGGATTAATTCAAGTTTTAACCGTTTAACCGTTACAATATAAGAGCTCAAATCTTAGACACCTAATGACCTGAGTGATGTCATTTGCCAAATTTAAAAGTGTACTTCCCTATACATTCCTCTGGTAAAATGCTTTGTTGCTTGGATTTACAGAACTGGACTTCTCTCAAAGATCTGTGGGAGATTGGCAAAGCGCTGGTGGTTCCTGTAGTTCTGGTTCTGCCATTCGTCCAGAGTGTAATTTGTTCTGTCATTTCCAAATCGTCTTTGGTAATTTCTGATGAACAAACATTTGAGAAAAATAAAATAAAAAATGCGCTCTCTTAAAAACGGGAAAAAAATTGTATGGGGTAAAGTGAAATCAATACTCAGAAAGGAGTATGTGACTGCATTAGAAAAGATGCAATCAATTGTCCAATTAAGACTGAAATGTCCTCTACAGAGGGCAGCTGTAGAAAAACACGCATGTAGATGCCTGTACCTGCGGGTGAGATCCGAGGGGTGCTGCCACTGCCTGCCGTTGGTGCCTGGTCTCTGATCGGCCACATGGTTCATCAGGTTCAGCAGCTCAGTCATCACCCCTGGAGACAAACCCATACAGGTAACACACACACACACAAAGCTGAACAAGTACTATGAAGAAGAAGATACAGGACAGCAAGAATATACAGCATCAATGGCACAGAAAACCTGGGAATTATGCCATTTGAGGGTCATTACAAGCATTATTCAGAAATCTAGAACAAGTGGCTTCAGATAAGTGTCTGCTAAATGACCATTATTATTATTTTTATTAATAATATTAGATTAAGCTGTGTCCATAACAAAAAGGATATAATTATGGCACAAAATAGACAAGAAAAAAAACCTAGCCAGTCAGTGAGCAAGTCCTAATAACAGTATTTCTGTGAAAAAAGTCAAACTATCAATGAAAAATGGAAATCCAAGACAACTTCCTAGTGAAGATGATTATCCTCCCCAAGCAGCTCTTAAAATTTGTTACATGTGTGGTAAAGTACCTGGCGACGGCTTAAAAAAAGATGATGCCCAGAGCTTACCTATGATGTTGCACTATTGTAAATTTTATGTATGGTATATTTGGGCTTGAAGTGGGATCTTTGTGGAAATCAGTGTCAATGACGTGCAAGTGCATTCTGACTTGCGTGTCAGTTACAGGGCTGGCTTTAGTTAATTTGGAACCACCTACAGTACCAGTCAAAAGTTTGGACACAGCTACTCATTCAAGGTTTTTTCTTTAAAAATTGTACTATTTTCTGCATTGTAGAATAGTGAAGCCATCAACATTATGAAATAACAAACATGGAATTATGTCGTACACAAAAATGTTATTCTAAATATATTTTATATTCTTCAAAGTACCCACCCAAATCAATTAAATAAATGCTTCAGAGTTCAAGTAACAGACATCTCAACATCAACTGTTCAGAGACTGAATCAAATTGTATTAGTCACATGCGCCAAATACACAATTACTGTGAAACGCTTACTTACGAACCCCTAGTAGTGATAGTGTAGTTTAAAAAAATACAGATAAGGTGAGATAAAAGTAACAAGTAATTAAAGACCAGCAGTAAGTGTATATCCCCCTTTATACATACATACATACATACATACATACATACATACATACATACATACATACATACATACATACATACATACATACATACATACATACATACATACATATATATAAAGGGGGATGCCGGTACAGAGTCAATGTGCAGGGCACTGGTTTGTTGAGGTAGTATGTACATGTAGGTAGAGTTAATTAGAGTGACTATACAGGCAGTGGTGTGGAGAGGGGCAATGCAAATAGTCTGGGTAGCCATGGGTCTTATGGCTTTCTAGTCTGGTGCCGACAGAGATGGCCGCCTCGCTTCGCGTTCCTAGGAAACTATGCAGTGTTTTTTTTTTTTTACGTGTTATTTCTTACATTGGTACCCCAGGTAATCTTAGGTTTCATTACATACAGTTGGGAGGAACTACTGAATATAAGAGCAATGTCAACTCACCATCATTACGACCAAGAATATGACTCTCCCGAAGCGGATCCTGTGTTTTGCCTTCCACCCAGGACAATGGATCGGATCCCAGCCGGCGACCCTAAACAACAACGCCGTAAATGGGGCAAACGAAGCGGTCTTCTGGTCAGGCTCCAGAGACGGGCACATCGCGCACCAGTCCCTACCATACTACCAAGACTGCTTCAATCACGTGGATTGGGATATGTTCCGCATTGCGTCTAACAACAACATTGAGGAATACGCTGATTCGGTGAGCGAGTTCATTAGAAAGTGCATCGGCAACGTTATACCCACAACAACGATTAAAACATTCCCAAACCAGAAACCATGGATTGATGGCAGCATTCGCACGAAACTGAAAGCGCAAACCACTGCTTTTAACCAGGGCAAGGTGACCGGAAACACGACCGAATACAAATAGTGTAGCTTTTCCATCCGCAAGGCAATCAAACAAGCTAAGTGTCAGTATAGAGACAAAGTAGAGTCGCAATTCAACAGCTCAGACGAGAGGTATGTGGCAGGGTCTACAGTCAATCACGGATTACAAAAAGAAAACCAGCCCTGTTGCGGACCAGGACGTCTTGCTCCCAGACAGACTAAATAACTTTTTTGCTCGCTCTGAGGACAATACAGTGCCACTGACATGGCCCGCTACCAAAACCTGCGGGCTCTCCTTCACTGCAGCCAACGTGTGTAAAACATTTAAAAGTGTTATCCCTCGCAAGGCTGCAGGCCCAGACGGCATCCCTAGCCGAGTCTTCAGAGCGTGCGCAGACCAGCTGGCTGGTGTGTTTACGGACATATTCATCCCAGTCTGCTGTTCCCACATGCTTCAACAGGGCCACCATTGTTCCTGTTCCCAAGAAAGCTAAGGTAACTGAGCTAAACGACTACCGCCCCCGTAGCACTCACTTCAGTCATCACGAAGTGCTTTGAGAGACTAGTCAAGGACCATATCACCTCCACCCTACCTGACACCCTAAACCCACTCCAATTTGCTTACCACCCCAATAGGTCCACAGACAACGCAATCGCAACCACACTGCCCTAACCCATCTGGTCCTATGTGAGAATGCTGTTCATCTACTACAGCTCAGCATTTAACACCATAGTACCCTCCAAACTCGTCATTAAGCTCGAGACCCTGGGTCTCAACCCCCAACCCCCGTGCAACTGGGTACTGGACTTCCTGACGGGCCGCCCCCAGGTGGTGAGGGTAGGTAACAACATCTCCATCCCGCTGATCCTCAACACTGGGGCGACACAAGGGTGCGTTCTGAGCCCTCTCCTGTACTCCCTGTTCACCCACGACTGCATGGCCACGCACGCCTCCAACTCAATCATCAAGTTTGCGGACGACACTAAAGTGGTAGGCTTGATTACCAACAACAACGAGACGGCCTACAGGGAGGAGGTGAGGGCCCTCGGAGTGTGGTGTCAGGAAAATAACCTCACACTCAACGTCAACAAAACAAAGGAGAGGATTGTGGACTTCAGGAAACAGCAGAGGGAGCACCCCCAATCCACATCGACGGGACAGGAGTGGGTAGTAAGTTTTAAGTTCCTCGCGTACACATCACGGACAAACGGAATTGGTCCACCCACACAGAGCGTTGTGAAGAAGGCACAGCAGCGCCTCTTCAACATCAGGAGGCTGAAGAAATTCAGCTTGTCACCAAAAGTACCCAAACTTCTACAGATGCAGAATCGAGAGCATCCTGTCGGGCTGTATCACCTCCTGGTATGGCAACTGCTCCGCCCACAACCGTAAGGCTCTCCAGAGGGTAGTGAGGTCTGCACAACGCATCACCGGGGGCAAACTACCTACCCTCCAGGACACCTACACCACCCGATGTCACAGGAAGGCCATAAAGATCATAAAGGACAAGAACCACCCAAGCTATCATCCAGAAGTCGAGGTCAGTACAGGTGTAGCAAAGCAGGGACCAAGAGACTGAAAAACAGCTTCTATCTCAAGGCCATCAGACTGTTAAACAGCCACCATTAACATTGAGTGGCTGCTGCCAACATACTGAATCAACTCCAGCCACTTTAATAATGGAAATGGATGTAAAAAATGCATCACTAGCCACTTTAAACAATGCCACTTAATATAATGTTTACATACCCTACATTACTCATCTCATATGTATGTACTGCACTCTATATCATCTACTGCATCTTGCCATCTTTATGTAATAAATGTATCACTAGCCACTTTGTTTATATACCCTACATTACTCATATGTATATACACTGTACTCTATACCATCTACTGCATCTTTCCTATGCCGTTCTGTACCAGCACTCATTCACATATCTTAATGTACATAGTCTTTGTCCCTTTACACTTGTGTGTATAAGGTAGTAGTTGTGGAATTGTTAGGTTAGATTACTCGTTGGTTATTACTGCATTGTCGGAACTAGAAGCACAAGCATTTCACTACACTCGCATTAACATCTGCTAACCATGTGTATGTGACAAATAAAATTTGATTTGGGGGTAGAAGCTGTTTAAAAGCCTCTTGGACCTAGAGTCAGGCCTTCATGGTAGAATTGCTGCAAAAATAATACTAAAGGGCACCAATAAGAAGAAGAGACTTGCTTGGGCAAAGAAACACGAGCAATGGACATTAGACCGGTGGAAACTTGTCCTTTGGTCTAGAGTCCAAATTGGAAAATTTTGGTTCCAACCTCCATGTCTTTGTGAGACAGGTGAACAGATGATCTCCGCATGTGTATTTCCCACCGTAAAGCATGGAGGAGGAGGAGGTGTTATGCTGTGCGTGTGCTTTGCTGGTGACACTGTCTGATTTATTTAGAATTCAAGGCACACTAAACCAGCATGGTTACCACAGCATTCTGCAGCGATACACCATTCCATCTGGTTTGGGCTTAGTGGGACGATCAATTGTTTTTCAACAGGACAATGACCCAACACATCTCCAGGCTGTGTAAGGGCTATTTCACCAAGGAGAGTGATGGAGTGCTGCATCCCACAATCCCCCGACCTCAACCAAATTGAGATGGTTTGGGATGAGTCAGACTGCAGAGTGAAGGAAAAGCAGCCAACAAGTGCACAGCATATGTGGGAACTCCTTCAAGACTGTTGGAAAAGGATTCCAGGTGAAGCTGGTTGAGAGAAAGCTTTGCACGCTCTTGGCAGTCAAGGAAAAGGGTGGCTATTTGAAGAATCTCAAATAGAAAATATATTTTGATTTATTTTACACTTTTTTGGTTACTACATGATTCCATGTGTTATTTCATAGTCTTGAGGTCTTCACTATTATTCTAGAAAATATTTTTAAAAAGAAAGAAAATTAGTAGGTGTCCTAAAACTGTAGTGTACACAAATTACCTAGACTAACCTGTACCCCTGCACATTTACTTGGTACCGGGCCCCTGTATATAGCCTCGTTATTGTTATGTAATTCTTCTGTTAATATTTTCTTAACTAAATAAAATAAAAGTAACTGTATTTCTTGAACTGCACTGTTGGTTAATTAATGGCTTGTAAGTGTGCATTCGGCACATGTGACAAATCAGAGTCTCTGAATGTCCTTGAGTGGCCCAGCCAGAGCCCGGAATTGAACCAGATTAAACATCTCTGAAGAGACCTGAAAACAGCTGTGCAGCGACGCTCCCCATCCAACCTGACAGAGCTCGAGAGGATCTGCAGAGACGAATAGGAGAAACTCCCCAAATACAAGTTTACCAAGCTTGTAGCGTCATACCCAAGAATACTTGAGGTTGTAATCGCTGCCAAATGAGCTTCAACAAAGTACTGAGTAAAGGGTCTGAATAGTTACATGTGGTATTTCAGTTGTCATATACATACACACACGCTAACATTTCTAAATGACTGATCTTGTCCTTTACGCACTGCACAGCAAAATTCATAAGTAGGTTAGGATTCAAGGTTATTAGGACTGGTATGAATTAAGTCTGACTTAGAACGGGATTTCACACAAAGCCTTACACATCATTACAGCAAACCAGAGGATTCACGACAACATAAGATAAGGACTCAGTGTGGAAATGGGGTAAGGTTTTGGGGCGATAAATAGACTTCAAGAGAACGAGAAATTAGTTTAAATAACTTATGTTGGGATAACAAGAACATTTCACTAAACTCACCAATTGAAGCACCCGGTTAGCACCAGGCCCCCAACATCCCAAATAATGAGATACACCTCTTACCTTCTCCTGCACCAATGTTCTCCCTTATGTGTCTGGTGACTGAGTCCACATAGAGCCACTTCTCACGCTGCCAGTCCTCCTCCCTGTCATAGACCACTGGCCTGGAAAAGACATCCACCCAATTCAAACACTCAAGAAATCTATTCTGCTTCCTTCCACTCTCACAAGACCTCAGATCTGACAGAATTGAATAAGTAATGCTTTATTGAGGCTTTGACCATTCAAGTCATGTAAAAGCATTGATTAAATAAAGATGCATTTGTGAAGTGGTTGAGTGGGAGAATAACCAGACCGTCTGTCTACATTCTGAGAAGAAAAATAAACAAGTCTCTCTGGAAATAATACCAGTCAGCAGGGCCTGAAGCTCACTTTTTGGTCAACTACGGCATGTAGATTTTAAAATTTACCCACCACCCAAAATATTTTTGTCTGCTGGAATTACACCAACACAAAAAAAGGGATGAGCATCCTTTGTCATGTTTCTAAATCAATAATTTTATTACTAGTAAGATGTAATGAGGAATGGTGTTTCATTTGATCTTTTGTGACCAAGTCTAAACCAAAATGTCAGATGAGACAAATGTTCACCTGGCCCTTTCAAGGTGGGAGGTTACAGTGGTAATGCCAGTTGAGCCATGTTTGTACCTGTGAGATTGAGTCTGACTAGGAGCCAACGTCTTCTCTTCCCTAGCAGTTGAAACTCAAACATTGAAAAACAACCTAGCTTGTGAACAAAACAAAGTATATAGCCATGAGACACAAGGACAGTCTCACTTCAGTCAACTTTCGTTATGCCTATGCGTAGCGCATCTAAGCACTTCACATCAGCACAGCCCCCAGCCAGGCAATGTTGCTGAGCGCGGTGGGATAGGCTATAGGATTAATAGTTATTTGACTTTGTGCGATTCATTTACCAACTATGAAACATAAAATAGCAGAAATACTGCGGATGCATTTATTTTGCTATAAATCATACTATTTTAATTCATAAATGCAAGTGAAATGCTAGCACTGGAGCCTTGACCACCCGCCAACATGGCTGGTGAAATAGACATCTTACCGCCAATGCCAAAATCTGCCTGCATTTGGCGGGTGTTAATTTTAGGCCATGCCAGATAGGGAAGAAAAATCATCAAATTGCTCCCTCTAGCGGAGATTTAGAAAACATCAAGGACTCTGAAATGTACCTTGGTGCAGTTTTCTGGACAGGTCTTGTATTGACCACTTTCTGGTCAGACGAAGTTGAAGCTGCCTGGACAGGTTTTATCTTTGTCACTTTCTGCCCAAGCGAAGGTTTATGGACAATTGTGTTCTTGATAATGTTCTGTCCAGGTGAAGGTTTCTGGACAGGTCTTGTTGTCGTCTTGACAACATTCTTCTCCAGAGAAGGTTTCTGCACAGACCTGGTCTCAGACACTTTCTGCTCAGGCGGCGTTGAGGGTTGGCTGCTGCTGCTCTGTTGCACGCTGGGAACCACCAATACTGACCTCACCTGGACACGGCAGAAAGGTGTTACAGCAATATGACCAGAGAAATCCACACAAGCACTATACAGTCACAACCAAATCTAAGCTATCCTAACAGTTGATGCAGGCAAAACTATTGATTAGGCAAAACTGATTAGTTAAATCAAACAGCTACATTGAGAAAACAAAAGAAAGTATGCGTTCGGACCACTTACCTTCTCGTAGCTGGGCTCCACGGTTACCTCTTCGGCCAGGAGTGTGACCTGGCACTCCTGAACTGAATCAAGCACACCTCCCCCCCCCTCCACCACATTTCCCTCACAACCCGCATTGAACTCCACTGGGGCAACGTGACACAATGAGGACTCCAGTATCGGGGCACCGATACTCCAATCGTCCCCTGCCGTACCCTCCAAGCCCTCATCTGCACCCTCCACTGCGACCAGAGATGCCCCATATAACCCATAAGCTACATCCTCCGAAGTGAAAGAGTAGTGCGGCTGGCAAACCATAGCCTGGCCCCCATTGGGATCAGGGAACCCTGGAGGACATGGAGGTTCCCCATCATCTGACACAGCCACCTGCAGCCTCTGCATCACCTCCCTCCCCATAAACAAAGGGCTGGACGAGATGCGGGGCTGCAGGGGTGGCACATCCTTTCCTGCTTTAAGTGCTGCAAGGTAGGACCTGGAAAAAAAACCCTCAATGCTCACAACCTCCTTGTCCTCCTGATTGTTTATCTCCTCATTGCCCTCTTTTCCCCTTTCTCCTTCTCCCACCATCTTCTCTCCTTTCCCCTCCTCCCGCTCTCCTATGTCATATCCCTCCCTTGAAACATGGTTCTGTGTTGAACTATGAGCTAAGAAAGGCTTAGTTTGCTGGGTGTCGCCGTCACTGGGGTTACGGGTGCAGTCGTCGTAAAAACTGTTACAGCTATCGACAAAGGCTTCAATGCCCTCATCGCTCCCCCTGTCGCTGTCAATGGGGCTCAGGCACATGATGTCGTCAACGTCAAAGTCAAAAACAGGACCAAGGTCCATCGAGACTTTCTCAGGCTCATGGCTCAGGGTCTCAGACGAGGCCTCAGACTCGTTTGATACGGGGCCGCCTGGAGCTACAGCACCACCCGGTCTACTTCCAGCCTCTCCTGAGTTTGGCACACATATCACAGCTTCGGATGTACCTTTATCTTTGACTGTATTTTCAACACTAGATGGCACTTTTTGGAGGTCAGTGGTAGGGGAGACAGTGGCTACATCTGGAAGGATGCTGCATGAAACTACAACACAAGCCAGGTCTGGGGAGATGGCCTTAGGACTGCAGGGCTTTTTGTATGTAGTCTCGTACGTGTCATCAAGGCAGGAGTCATCCAATCGCCTCTTGTGTCTTGTAGGGGCATTGTTGTTCACAATCTCTATTTTCAAGTTGCAGAATGGATTGGATGAATTCCATGACTGGTTAGTGCCGCTAGGACTAACCCTACCGTTTTCACAAGTTATCATTCTAGAATAAACAGAGAGCGGTCTCAAGTGCTCAAAACTCTTATTATCTCCTCTTGGTTTTTCACTACTTAGCCTATGAAATAGTGTCTTCAGAGGCTGGATAGGCCTCTCCATTGCCCCTGATACAGTGGTCAACCAGCTGGGGCTAAACAGATACCAGGATCAGGAACTCTTCTAGAATGTTTCCTAAGGGTAGAAAAAAATGATATCTACAATTATTTTGCTTCAATTCCAATTCAGACCCTCTGAGCTACAGTTGTGAAGCAGGAAAGAATAACTAAGCACTTCTGGATCACAATGTATATAGACTCCCCTTTTTTTCTACTGTGTTATTGACTTGTTAATTGTTTACTCCATGTGTAAGTCTGTGTTGTCTGTTCACACTGCTTTGCTTTATCTTGGCCAGGTCGCAGTTGCAAATGAGAACTTGTTCTCAACTAGCCTACCTGGTTAAATAAAGGTGAAAAAAATAAAAAATAAACATATTTTTGGAATCCTTCAGAATAAGAGTCCTGTACACCTGGTAAAAACAACAAAAACATAAAACGCAACATGTAAAGTGTTAGTCCAATGTTTCATGAGCTGAAATTAAAAATCCCAGAAATGTTCCACCCGCACAAAAAGCTTTTTTCTCTCAAATTCTAAGCACAAATGTATTTACATCCCTATTAGTGAGCATTTCTCCTTTGTCAAAATAATCCATCAACCGACAGGTGAGGCATATCAAGAAGCTGATTAAACAGCATGATCATTACACAGGTTCACCTTGTCCTGGGGACAATAAAAGGCCATTAAAATGTGCAGTTGTGTCAGGCAACACATTGTCAGATGTATCAAGTTGAGGGAGTGTGCAATTGGCATGCTGACTGCAGGAATATCCACCATAGCTGTTGCCAAAGAATTAGGGCTGACCCTAATTGGTCGATTGTTTGGTCGTTAGGCTATTGGTTGACCGGGATTGGTTTAGTCGAGTAGTAACATACATATACAGTGCCTTAGGGAAGTATTTTGACTACTTGACTTTTCCCCACATTGTTATGTTACAACCTTCTAATAAAAAAATAAAATAATAACTTTGTCACCAATCTACACACAATACACCATAATGACAAAGCGAAAACAGATTTTTAGAAATTTTGCAATTGTATTCAAAATAAAAACAGAAATACCTTATTTTACATACCCTTTGCTACGAGACTCGAAATTGAGCTCAGGTATATCCGGTTTCCATTGATCATCCTTGAGATGTTTCTACACCTTCATTGGAGTCCACCTGTGAGGTTGAAGGAATTGTCCGTAGAGCTCCGAGACAGGATTGTGTCAAGGCACAGATCTGGAGAAGGGTACCAAAAAATGTCTGCAGCATTGAATGCCAAGCGTCACGTCTGGAGGAAACCTGGCACCATCCCTACGGTGAAGCATGGTGGTGGTAGCATCATGCTGTGGGGATGTCAGCAGCAGGGACTGGGAGACTAGTCAGGATCGAGGCCAAGATGAACAGAGCCAAGTACAGAGAGATCCTTGATGAAAACCTATCCAGAGCACTCAGGACCTCAGACTGGGGCAAAGGTTCACCTTCCAACAGGACAATCCCAAGCACACGGCCAAGACAACAGAGGAGTGGCTTCCGGACATGTCTCTGATTGTCCTTGAGTGGCCCAGCCAGAGCCCGGACTTGAACCCAATCAAACATCTCTGGAGAGTCCTGAAAATAGCTGTGCAGCGACGCTCCCCATCCAACCTGAGAGGATCTGCAGACAGGAATGGGAGAAACTCCCCAAATACAGGTGCGCCAAGCTTGCCGCGTCATAGCAAAGAAGAACCGAGGCTGTAATCGCTGTCAAAGGTGCTTCAAGAAAGTACTGAGTAAAGGTTCTGAATAATTATGTAAATGTGATATTTCAGTTTTTGTAAAAATAAAAACAATATGCACACAATTCTAAAAACCTGTTTTTGCTTTGTCATTATGGGGTCGTGTGTCGATTTCTGAGGGGGGACGATTTAACCTCTAATGACTCCCCATCCCGCATGAGGGAGCGTAATCATCGAATGACACTAATTAGCATAACGCAACGGACATAAATATTCCTAGAAAATATTCCTATTCATTAACATCACAAGTGAAATATATTGAGACACAGCTTAGCCTTTTGTTAATCACCCTGTCATCTCAGATTTTCAAAATATGCTTTACAGCCAAAGCTAGACAAGCATGTGTAAGTTTATCGATAGCCTTGCATAGCATTTTGTCCAACTAGCAGCAGGTAACTTGGTCATGGAAATCAGAAAAGCAATCAAATTAAATTGTTTACCTTTGATGAACTTCAGATGTTTTTACTCACTAGACTCCCAGTTAGATAGCCAATGTTCCTCTTTTCCAAAAATAATATTATTGTAGGCGAAATAGCTCCGTTTGTTCTTCACGTTTGGCTGAGAAATCGCCCGGAAATTGCAGTCACGAAAACGCCGAAAAATATTCAAAATTAGCTCCATAATATCGACAGAAACATGGCAAACATTGTTAATAATCAATCCTCAAGGTGTTTTTCAAATATCTATTCGATAATATATCCACCCGGACAATTGGTTTTTCAGTAGGACCGATTGGAATAATGGCTACCTCTGTATTTTACGCGAGAATCACTCTGGGAGCATCAGGTGACCACTTGCGCAATGTAGCCGCTTACGTATATTCTTCAACATAAATGCGTAAAACTACGTCACAATGCTGTAGACACCTTGGGGAATACGGAGAAAAAGTAATCTGGTTGATAGCCCATTCACTGCTCAATAGGGACACATTGGAACGCAGCGCTTTCAAAACACGAGGCACTTCCGGATTGGATTTTTATCAGGCTTTCGCCTGCAATATCAGTCTATTGCATAGACAATAGAATGAAAATGAACTTAACTTTTAAGCGATCTGATTTTTTGTTTCTAAATCATTTGCAACAATGATACACTTAGCTAGCTACCCACCTCTTTCCTTTCTGTTAGCATGTAGTACACCATCATGTTTCGGGAGGCGTGTCTTCTCAGATTCCACAATGCCTCTTTAGTTGTGGACACTACATCACCGCACTCCCTCTCTTGCTCTTTGTAAGTCAACTTGATCTTGCACCGGTGTGTTTTGTCAGTTTCTTAATGAAAATATGAAAAAAAGCCTTTGAGTAACTTTGCTCCACGCTTCAGTCAAATTGGGCACGCGCAATTCCTCTGGGCCCAGTCTGATTACCTGGAGCCTGTCGCACCACCCTGGGAAGCTTCTCCTTTTATAGATGCACTTCAGACCCTATCCTAACCCGTGATGTACTCCTAAGGAGCCGAACGTTACATGATAGCCAGAACACCACCTAAACGTGAATAGATTATCAATATACGGTTCTAGAAACACATGCGAAATGCACACTTACTGTATACTGTTAAAAATGCAGTTGGCTAACCTCACAAAATTACCATTATATTGATTTTCCTACTAACGTTAGCTAGCCAACACTGTAGCTCGCTAGGAAATGCGATTCATCACGACAAATCTCAAAATCATTTTAGAGGCAGACGAGCTAGCTCAAGTTGGCATATTTCGTCTCATTTACTGTTATCTGAAGGTGTCATGCTTCAATAATGATCTTAGATAGGTATTGTTTTACGTAAGTTAAAGTTGTAAAAACATGCTAACGTTAACCGTTGACGTTAGCGCGTCCCTTCCCCCTCATCAGAATTTTTTTTATCGGTCCAACACAAAAGTCTGATAGTTGGTTGTATAACTAGCTAACTGAACAGTAGCTAATGTTCATAAACTCACCACTTGTAATTGTTGTCAAATCACCCAATGCACAGCCAAAAACACTTGTGGTAATTGGCGCCTCAATTTAGCGGGGTGCCTGCGTGTAGCTGCATGTGCAAGGAAGAGCAATGAGTTCACGTGACATCTTCACCGTTAGAGGGTACATTTGACCGATGGACCAGAAATCTATCCTTATTTGGATACAATCGAAGTGAGGCGTGTGTACTAGGAGCTTGACACGGAAACAGGGGTCACACGGGACTCTGGCAGGAATGAGAGTTCAGAACAGAACCATATCGACAGTCCAGAGGAACTGGTTTAATCTCGCGCCTCGCTCCAGTTGTAGCCAGTCATTACTTTACTTCAGATGCACGCGGAGAAATACACAATAACACATGTCTATTGCCGCGTTCAAGACAACTGGGAACTCTGAAATTGCGAGGTTACATCATGACGTCGGTGATCTTCAGCTCGGAAAGTCAGAGCTCTAGAAAGAGCCCCGAGTTGGAATTCCGAGTTGGATGACCGTTCAAATCGATTTTTCCCAGTCGGAAAAGGAATAGATACCATTATAAATGAGACTCAAACAGGATTTTTGAAGGACCGTCACATAAAACTCTAACATTCGTTTAGTCTTGGACCTTATTCAGATGCAATTGACTCAGATGCGGTTGTCCTATTTTTTTTACTTCCGTAAAGCCTTTGACACAATTGAACATACATTTCTCTAGGTCTCTAAAACTTTTGGGATTTGGTGGAAGTGTTATTAAAGTAATTCGCATGTTTTACACAGATATAAGTCGCTTTGGATAAAAGCGTCTGCTAAATGGCATATATTATATATTATATTATTATATATTATTATATAAATAGTCCTGTGCTACTAAACCCTAATACTTCCAAAATATTCAGTATCAACAGAAGTGTACGACAGGGATGCCCAATTTCGCCATTTTTATTCATTTTGGTTGTGGAACTTCTATCTGTAGATATTCTGAATAATGCAAATGTGTATGGCTAAACCATTTTTAACAAAGAAATCAACATTTCCCAACTGGCTGATGATACTACTCTTTTCTTAAGAGACAAAGACCAGGTCGCCCATGCCCTTAATGCTATAACTGCATTTTCTATTGCATCAGGATTAATACTGAATGTTTCTAAATGTGAAATCTTATGTTTATTTGACTCTGATGATAAAGAAATAGAAAGTATTCCTGTAAAAAAAACACTAAGTCAGACAACATTTGATTTTCTCTCCTAAAATTAAGAGAACTAAAAATATATTTAAGAATTGGCTACAAAGAGATTTTTCTATACTTGGGAGAGTACTTCTGTCCAAGGCAGAGGGACTGTCGTTTTGTGTAACCCGCATTATCGTTATGTGTAAATCTTGCTACTTGTAAAAGAGATCAATAAGACCTTTCTTGACTTCATCTGGAAAAATACGTTTCACAAACTAAAAAAATCTGTCCTTTCTAACAAAAGAGCTGAAGGCGGTCTAGAAGTGTTGGATTTTGTTGACATAAAATACACTTTCAAGATAAACTGGTTGAAAAAACGTTTGATCAATACTGATTACCAAATAATGTGTTTAATAAATTGGGAGTTCTTCAATTTTACTGAAATGTAATTATATTCCTGAAAGATTACCTGCTAAATTGGCTAGGTTTCACCAACAAGCTTTAATGGCCTGGAAAATATGTTTCCTGCACAATTTTTCCCCACATAACTCTTTTGTGGAATAATTCAGACATTACTATAAGGAATAAGTCATTGTTCTACCCCAGCTGGCAAGAGAGGGATATTGACTTTGTTCTTGATATTTTCGACAACAAGGGTAATATTCTCACATATGAACAATTTATAACATTGAAAGAGTTTCCAATACCTTTCAAAAAGTTTATTTCTATGATCAAAGCCATTCCCAGTGGTCTAACTACACTAATGAAAACTAATCTTAGCTTTGGTAATGATCACAAAGTTTATCCAGAACTCAGATTGGAAGGCATGGGCTTACTTGAGAGATCTTGTTATAATAAATATATGACACATTCTTCATTTACAAAACCAACTTACACCGAGTTTTTCTGGAACATACTTATTCCTGACATTGTCTGGAAAAATGCATGGTTAAGGCCTTACAAATACTGTATCCCAAACAAAGTTAAGGAAGTGCACTTCAACATTTTGCATAAGATATATCCATGTAATTCTATGATATCCAAATTTGTGGCTATTGATGATATCTGCGTTTTCTGTGAAAAAGAAGGTGAGAATCTGTCTCACTAGTTCTTTGAATGTAAATTTGTGTCAGAAATACTTATTTACCATTATGAACACTGCCTGTTTTTGACATTCAATATATAATATGTTACTATTGCAGTGATAACAGACCACTGAAATTATTGTAAAATGTTCATTCTTGTTGCCAAATACTTCATACACAAACAAAAATTCCAAAATTCTATACCAAAATTACATATTTTTCTGATTGAATTCTACTATCTTATTAAAACATTAACCCTAGTGTATAACAACAAGAATAACATCTTCCTAAATCATTATAATAAGATTGTTCAGTGAATACAATTGCACTAAAATCGTTGATTTGTTGTATTATTTTAGTGATATTTTTGGTGTTTGAGTATTTTCTTGTTAATACCTGTTTTGTTTTGTCAGACATGTTTGATGTAGCAATGTAAAGTTGATTTTTGTATTATGAATAATACAGAGAAAATAAACTAGTCACAGAAAAAAAAGAGCTCTAGAAAGAGCCCCGAGTTGGAATTCCGAGTTGGATGACCGTTCAAATCGATTTTTCCCAGTCGGAACTCGAATGTTTCAGAGACTAACAGCTTACATAGGGTATGCAATTAAGGTCACAGTTATGAAAACTTAGGACACTAAAGAGGCCTTTCTACGTACTCTGAAAACACCAAAAGAAAGATACCCACGGTCCCTGCTCATCTGTGTGAACGTGCCTTAGGCATGCTGCAAGGAGGCATGAGAACTGCAGGTGTGGCCAGGTCAATAAATTGCAATGTCCGTACTATGAGACGCCTAAGACAGCGCTACAGGGAGACAGGACTGACAGCTGATCATCCTCACAGTGGCAGACCACGTGTAACAACACCTCCACAGGATCTGTACATCCGAACATCACACCTGCGGGACAGGTACAGGATGGCAATAACAATTGCCCGAGTTACACCAGGAACGCACAATCCCTCCATCAGTGATCAGACTGTCCGCAATAGACTGAGAGAGGCTGGACTGAGGGCTTGTAGGCCTGTTGTAAGGCAGGTCCTCACCAGACATCACCGGCAACAACGTCGCCTGTGGGCACAAACCCACCATCGCTGGACCAGACAGGACTGACAAAAAGTGCTCTTCACTGACGAGTCGCGGGTTTGTCTTCCCAGGGGTGATGGTCGGATTTGCGTTTATCGTCGAAGGAATGAGCGTTACACCGAGGCCTGTACTCTGGAGCGGGATCAAGGTGGAGGGTTCGTCATTGTCTGGGGCAGTGTGTCACAGCATCATTGGACTGAACTTGTTGCCATTGCCTGCAATCTCAATGCTATGCGTTACAGGGAATGACATCCTCCTCCCTTATGTAGTACGCTTCCTGCAGGCTCATCCTGACATGACCCTCCAGCATGACAATGCCACCAGCCATACTGCTCGTTCTGTGCGTGATTTCCTGCAAGACAGGAATGTCAGTGTTTTGTCATGGCCAGCAAAGAGCCCGGATCTCAATCCCATTGAGCACGTCTGGGACCTGTTGGATCGGAGGGTGAGGGCTAGGGCCATTCCCCCCCTGAAATGTCTGGGAACTTGCAGGTGCCTTGGTGGAAGAGTGGGGTAACATCTCACAGCAAGAACTGGCACATCTGGTGCAGTCCATGAGGAGGAGATGCACTGCAGTACTTAATGCAGCTGGTGGCCAGACCAGATACTGATGGTTACTTTTGATTTTGACCCCCCCCCTCCCTCCCTTTGTTCAGGGACACATTATTCCATTTCTGTTAGTCACATGTCTGTGGAACTTGTTCAGTTTATGTCTGTTGTTGAATCTTGTTGTGTTCATACAAATATTTACACATGTTAAGTTTGCTGAAAATAAATGCAGATGGCAGTGAGAGGACGTTTATTTTTTTGCTGAGTTTATCAAGCTAGCTAGCTACAATCAGGCTTGGTTTCTAATGCGATGCTGCCGCAGAGCGGGGACAGACAGACTAGCAGCTAATTATTTCTGATTTCTGCGCGTAAACGGGCCGAGAGTAAATGTTATAGGGATGGGGCAGGAACGTTCCGGATTTATATAACTGTTGCATGATCAGGACCATACGGGTGAACATTTGACAGGACAAGACGCGGCATGAATTAATGTTAACCCCCGTGTCAACCTCTAGTGTGTAGACTATATCTAATTTTAAACTACAGCCTCTCACAGTAACCCGTTTTCTATCCAACAGTTTTATGCTCGTAAAGTACAACAACAACAAAAAAGTATGTCGCGACAGGCCTGATGGAAACTGCTAATTTATCGGTAAAGTTTCCAAATGTCAACAAAACAAAATACGTTAGAAAAGGTGGGATTTTTTGTTTCGGTAAAATGTATTATGATATAACCATCATATCAAAGTAAATTTGGTTTCCGTCACGCGATGACGTGTATGGTCATCCCACTACGACTCGGGAAAACATGCAGTTTATTAAACTACAGAGGAAATAAACAATGAACTTCACAGGGTGGTGAAAGTGCCATGTGATGAGCTTGGTGCTCCTTTCCAATAAATATCGAGGGTCTTATTCTGGTGACATGATGATCGATGATTGCCTTCCGTTTGACAAATTAAAAGAATCTCTTCATGTAGGCTATTGTATCTGCCAGTTATTGTCTAGAGTGCAGGTGCCAATACAAGAGTGGGCACATTCACTAAATAACGCAATTGCTTTTGTGTCAAAACCATCAGTAGAGGTGAAAATGCAATGGAAACCCAATTCATTTGCATTCATTTGCATATTTAATACATGTGAATTGAACCCCAAAATGTATTTTTATGTGCACAAGTCAACAAGTCAATTTGATGGAAACATTTCTGGTGGGAAAATGTGCATATTTTATTTATGCTGATTTTCGAATATTCGCATGGAAATCTGTCGCCAATTGGATGGAAACCAAGCTACTTTGTTGGAAGAAAAATATATAAGCGGAATAATAGTGCCCTCTGCTACATCTTGGGGCTGCCTCTATTGCAGCCACTCGCAGGTCTACTGCTTACAGCCAGCCTACTGCTTACAGCCAGCCTACTGCTTACAACCAGCCTACTGCTTACAACCAGCCTACTGCTTACAGCCAGTCTACTGCCCACAGCCAGCCCACTGCTTACAGCCTACTTCAGTGACATTCATAGGATTAGGCTACATCTGTATCATTCATATTTAATCAAATTGGCCTGTCATGATTACTGTCATTCTCTGACATGTTACGTGTACTTTTAATAACAAAACAATTCAAATTCATACATTTTAGCTAAAAACCAATGTCTCAAAATTCATGTCATTACTGAAACTGCATTTAATTTCCCTTAGGAATGCAATAGCCTTCCAACTGGGATCTATCATTCTATCATGCTGCAAATGGATAACCACACTTTCAGGAGACATCTCTGAGTTACCCACAACCAGTTTGACAATCTTACCATCCAACGGAAGCAGCATGCATCAAGCACATTAGCCTGGAGGTTGCCCAAAAGTTCCTCTGATCAAGAAAGTTCTGATGTTTGTATGGTACCTTGCCAATCAGAACTGTTTCCGGGAGATGTCAGACAAATTTGATGTTTCCCAAGGAGCAGCCCACAGTGCCATCATGGAGGTCCTGACATTGGTATGCAAACTTGCACCAGTTTACATCACCTGACCTACAGACTGCAAGAAGAGGTCAACATCTGGCTTTTCCACAGAGTCTGCCATAGACGACGTCATTGGAGCATTCGACGGCTGCCACATCAAGATCCAGAGGCCAAAGATAAGGTGCGATAACTACATTAATTGGAAGTCATTCTATTCAGTTCCCATCCAAAATAATGATAATGGTGCCCTACAAGCTGCAGACCTAGAGCAGAATGCCTGTGTGAGCCGTGGGAGGGTGGTCATTGAGCAGACCTTCAGGCCTGGTCGCATAGACTAGATGTAACATAGTAAATGTACATCCAGAACAGTTGAATTAGTATGATATGTTACGTTTCGTATGGTTACATAAGACAGAAGGTTAACTAAGGCAAAAATTAAAGTAGGGCAGTTGGTCGGTGTGGATGGGTAGGTGTATAACGCCAACATCTAGCAACCCAAAGGTTGTGTGTTCGAATCTCATCACAGACAATTTGAGCTAATTAGCAACTTTGCCACTACTTAATAATTTTAGTTACTTTACAACTACTTAGCATGTTAGCTAACCCTTCCCCTAATCTTAACCAGTTTAGCGAACCTTTCCCCTAACTTTTACCATTTAACCTAACCTTAACCCATAGCCTAGCTAATGTTAGCCAGCTAGCTGACTTTAGCTTTAGCCACCTAGCTAGCCACAACAAGTTGGAATTCGTAACATATTGTACGTTTGTAAATCGCAACATATTGTACAAATTGCAAATCACAACATATTGTACAAATTGCAATTCGTAACATATTATACAACATGGATGGATATCCTCAAATTAATACATACCATATGAAACGTAACATATCATACTAAATGTAGTGTCTCAGATTTATGTACAGAATAATATGAAATGCTCAGACCAGGTTAGGCAGAAACAAATCAGTAACTTTGTTATTTAACTTCAACGAATCACGACCTGGCATAGGATATCAACACTGAAGGGTTGGCTGTTATTTAAGTGTTAGTTTTTATTGGTGTGCGGCCATCGACTTTTATACAGAGTGCCCAGAATTATCTGTGCCATGAGTTAAAAAATGATAGCTAATGACGTTCTAAATCCTGCCATAGACAGTCGCATATAACAAAATCAATGGTACCAAACCAAATATATTAATATGTTTAAAGCAATCGAGGTAATGTATTTGTGATGACTAAACAATCTAAAGCACAAAGTGTGTAATTCCATTCAATATAATGTGCTGAAAATGCAAACTTGTGTAATATAGTAACACGTTTTGTGCACCAGAGAAATTTAAATAATATAACATACCTAACTAAATATTCTGAAAGTATTCAGACCTCTAGACTTTTTCCACATTTGGTTACGTTATAACCTTATTCTATCATTTTTATAAAATAGCTTTTTTTTCTCATCAATCTACACATTATACCACATAATGACAAAGCATAAACAGTTTTTTAGACATTTTTGCACATTTTATTAAAAATAAAAAACAGAAATACCTTATTTACGTAATTATTCAGACCTATGCTATGAGACTCGAAATTGAGCTCAGGTGCATCCTGTTTCCATTGATCATTCTTGAGATGTGTCTACATCTTGATTGGAGTCCACCTGTGGTAAATTCAATTGATTGGAGATGATTGGGAAAGGCACACACCTGTCTATATAAGATCCCATAGTTGACAGTGCATGTCAGAGCAAAAACCGAGCAGTGAGGTTGAAGGAATTGCTCCAAGACAGGATTGTGTCGAGGCACAGATATGGGGATGGATACCAAAATATTTCTGCATCATTGAAAGTCCCCAAGAACACAGTGGCCTCCATCATTCTCAAATATAATATGTTTTGAACCACCCAGACTCTTCCTAGAGCTGGCCGCCCAGCCAACTGAGCAATTGGGGGAGAAGGGCCTTGGTCAGGGAGGTGACCAAGAACCTCATGATCACTCTGACAGAGCTCTAGAGTTCCTCTGTGGAGATGGGAAAACCTTCCAGAAGGACAACAATCTCTGCAGAACACCACCAATCAGGCCTTTATGGTAGAGTGGCCAGACGGAAGCCACTCCTCAGTAAAAGGCACATGACAGCCCGCTTGGAGTTTCCCAAAAGGCACCCAAGACTCTCAGACCAGAGAACCTACTCTCAGACCAGGAGAAACAAGATTCTCTGGGCTGATGAAACCAAGATTGAACTCTTTGGCCTGAATGGCAAGCGTCACGTCTGGAGGAAACCTGGCACCATCCCTACGGTGACGCAATGGAGGTGGCAGCATCATGCTGTGGGGATGTTTTTCAGCGCCAGGGACTGGGAGACTAGTCAGGATCGAGGTGAAGATGAACGGAGCGAAGTACAGAGAGATCCTTGTTGAAAACCTGCTCCAGAGCACTCAGGAACTCAGACTGGGGCGAAGGTTCACCTTCCAATAGGACAACGACCCTAAGCACACAGCCAAGACAGCGCAGGAGTGGTTTCGGGACAAGTCTCTGAATGTCCCTGAACTTGAACCCGATGAAACAACTCTGGAGAGACATGAAAATAGCTGTGCAGCAACACTCCCAATCCAACCTGACAGAGCTTGAAAGGATCTGCAGAGAAGAATGGGAGAAACTCCCCAAATACAGGTGTGCCAAGCTTGTAGCGTCATACCCAAGAAGACTCGAGGATGTAATCACAGCCAAAGGTGCTAAAACAAAGTACTGAGTAAAGGGTCTGAATACTTATGTAAATGTGATATTTCAGTTTTTATTTTCAATAAATTAGCAAAGATGTCTAAACGTTTTTTTTCCCTTTGTCATTATGGGGTTTTGTGTGTAGATTGATGAGGGGGGAAAAACGGTTTAATCCATTTTAGAATAAGGCTGTAATGTAACAAAATGTGGAAAAAGTCAAGGGGTCTGAATACTTCCTGAAGGCATTGTATGATGATAGTAAATGTAGCACACTCGTATATATTTTTGTTCCTACTTTAACCACGGAGAGGTAAAAATGCTCCTAAACACAATCCATAGGGTCTATACAGCAGGCTGAACATTTGACTTCCTTAAAGGCAGTACCTTTAGCCCTAGATATTTGAGTTGGCTAACCTTAAGCATCACAAAATGACAATTAGCTATATTGTTTTTACTAACGTCAGGGAGTGAACGCGTCAGGGAGTGACATTAATTTATGTCGTTATAGAATAGATGTTTCGGCGGTTGTCGGTCTTCGCGTTCAATGATACCGAATTCTTAGCTGCAGACTAGCAATTAATATCAAAGACTTGTTCTTATTCTGTCGGTATCGATAGTCTAAGAGTTTAACCACGTCGTATGGTTAAAAGATTCAGTCCTCTACTCAAACCTTATTTCCCTCTATGATAGAGGTACTGGTCTCGTCTCAAACCTTGGCCCTCTCGTTATCGAGGTAAGCTGGTCTGCAACCTTTAGCCATCTCGTAATTGAGGTAAGCTCGGTCTGGTGATAGAAAACCCGGGTGGGGTTTTATTCGGAAGAGCAGAAAAGGGCCTGTCCCAGAACGCCAGACAATAACTGTGCTCATGGGCGGTCTTCTGATTTAGTTCAGCTCCAAAGGGAATTGGAGTTGCCTTCATTAAACAGTCCAAAATCACATCACACAATTTCATAAACATTATCATCCTCACTCATTCATCTTATACAACAATTAGATGTAAGCCTCATATCTGAGGCTATGGTATAAACAGCGTTATGGTAATGTGGCCGTATTGTCTCCCATGAGTTTCACAAAATTGTACCAAACGGACCAGTTCGTAGTGGGATTCTTCACCGATCTTTTATACCTTCTCCAGAACATGAATGTTGTTCGGACCTCAAGTTCTGTGAGGTGGAAGAAATTCCTTTGTTCTCTCTATGAAAACTCACTCTCTCTCTATACTGTGGCCATGAGGAGATAATCTCCTCCAGGAATTTACGACCTCTGACCACAGTAGCCTGGTTGTAGGAGACAGAGAGATAGGAGATGGTGCATAGAAAAGGGCTGGTGCAGAGGGAGTGGTGGGTAGTGCTCGCGGTACCAAAAGAGGGCAACGCCAAGTCCCAGCCTTCTGGCAGAGGCAACCAGATTGTCAGCCAAAATTGCCTGGTACTTAGTGGAATTCATTATGCCATCAATCTTAACCAGTGCCTCTGGACCTCTGGAATTAAAACAGCCCCAAAACATCACTGACCCACCACCATATTTCACTGTGAGTATGAGGTGCCTCTCCTTCAATGATGTCGCTCTTGCTGCTGGTGATTCTCTGATCCACCTCTACGCAGATGACACCATTCTGTATACATCTGGCCCTTCTTTGGACACTGTGCTAACAAACCTCCAGACGAGCTTCAATGCTATACAACACTCCTTCCGTGGCCTCCAACTGCTTTTGAATGCTAGTATAACTAAGTGCATGCTCTTCAACCGATTACTGCCCGCAACCTCCTACACGACTAGCATCACTACTCTGGATGGTTCTGACCTAAAATATGTGGACAACTACAAATACCTAGGTGTCGGGTTAGACTGTAAATTCTCCTTCCAGACTGACATTAAACATCTCCAATCCAAAATTAAATCTAGAATCGGCTTCCTATTTCGCAACAAAGCCTCCTTCACTCATGCCGCCAAACTTACCCTCGTAAAACTGACTATCCTACCGATCCTTGACTTCGGCGATGTCATTTACAAACAACGATGTCATCCCCCAACACTCTACTCAGCAAACTGGATGTAGTCTATCACAGTGCCATCCGTTTTATCACCAAAGCCCCATATACTACCCACCACTGCGACCTGTATGCTCTCGTTGGCTGGCCCTCACTACATATCCATCGCCAAACCCACTGGCTCCAGGTCATCTATAAGTCTTTGCTAGGTAAAGCCCCTCCTTATCTCACCTAAACCATAACAACACTGACCCGTAGCACGAGCTCCAGCAGGTATATTTCACTGGTCATCCCCAAAGCCAACACTTACTTTGGCCGCCTTTCCTTCCAGTTCTCATCTGCCGATGACTGGAACAAATTGCAAAAATCTCTGAAGCTGGAGTCTTATATCTCCCTCTCTAACTTTATGCATCAGCTGTCAGAGCAGCTTACTGTACCTGTACACAGCCAATCTGTAAATAGCACACCCGACTACCTCATCCCCATATTATTACTTACCCTCTTGCTCTTTTACACCCCAGTATCTCTACTTGCACATCATCATCTGCACATCTATCACTCTAGTATTATGCTAAATTGTAATTATTTCACCTCTATGGTCTATTTATTGCCTTACCTCCCTACTCTTCTACATTTGCACACACTGTACATAGATCTTTCTATTTTTCTTTTGTGTTATTAACTGTACAGTTGTTTATGTGTAACCCTGTGTTGTTTTTTTTGTCGCACTGATTTGCTTTATCTTGGCCAGGTCGCAGTTGTAAATGAGAACTTGTTCTCAACTGGCCTACCTGGTTAAATAAAGGTGAAATAATCTCAAATAAAAAGCATTACATGGCAATGCAGAAATGTTGATAGCGCACAGGGCTGCGGGCCAGAAGGTTGTGGAGGTTCACAGATCACCTTGAACAAGAATAGGGGTGGAAAGATCTCGTTTACAGTAGAAGCATTACATTAACCTATCATCAGTATTTGCAGATCTGAGAAGAAATAGCCCTTTTATAAAACATTTAATGCAATTCTAAGTAATTTTACATATTAGCAGAATATTTTTTAATACCAGACAAATTACTGAAATTACAGGCTAAGAATAGACCGAGAGATAGGCCTGTGTTCATCTTATATTTCTCCAATGCCAAATCAGTGTGTCTTGTTTGTAACAAAACTGTCCCTGTTTACAAATAATTAAATCTGAGACATCAATAGGAATCTGAGCATGGTACTTAAAAAAATTAGGCCTACCTTTTCCAGCCCAGACAGTAGGCCTACCAACGTAGAAATATTTAAGCTTTAACTACTGGCTACTTTTCTTCCTTGGCTTAACCAAACGAGAGAAGGTCACAAGTGTTTCCCTAAAAGCTGTCTGGGTTTAAACATCTTCTACAGATCGAGTTTTGATTTTAACTTAACAGCCCTTCACTGACATGGAGGTAGGTTATTTAAAGAGTGCACGGTGAGTGGAGGAATCGGCCGATAAAAATCTATGTATATAGCAGCCTATAGCTTAATTTCATCTGTCAAACAGGTAGGCCTAGCTCGTATTTCTTAAAAAGGAGGAAATAGGCTCCAAAACAAAGCCCTCGTTTTTATTAAAGTCTAAATGAAGATGGTTGAAATTAATTAGCCTACTTTCAGCACCATGAGCTGTCAATTTTCGATTGATTGTGCCGCGACTGCTGGTTCAAGTTTCAGCACCACAATGCAAGTAACTAGAATCTGGCTTATTGTGAGGTCAATAACTCTGATAAATACATAATGGCAAAAAACTGTTTTTATTCAAATGAATTATAGTAGTAGCAAGCTATCAAATTTGACCTCTTTGACCTCATCTTCGCCCTCTCCTTCTCAAACTGAGCAGAACATAAGCTAGTCCGTGTGCGAGATATGGCATATTTTTGGACTAGGCCCAATCAAAAATTATTTTCAGAAGAATTCTTTGACTCTCCTCCTGACCTGCCAGTGTAGCACTACACCCAGGCAGCACAAAAACATTTTTGGATCAGCAAGATCAAAACAGACTCAGGGTTGGAATATCCATTACCGTGTGTTATGCAGCCTGGTTTTATTTTCCACATCCCAGCAGCGATCTTAGAAATACAACTTTGCTCTGTGCTTCTCCAAGCATGCAATTCGTAGCCTATGGATCATTTGATTGAGACCACACTAAATAGCCTATGGATGCATTTGATATTGCATGCCCAGCAGAGAACCAGAGACGAGGGGCTGCATTGGACACACAGGTATATAGTCTAATACGCAACTCATTCTAAAACACAGTAATATTGAAATTACATCAATTACGTGACCCTTCCCTGGACTACATTTAAAAAATACGAAACACTCCCCTTGACAGAAATGAAAAGTATGACCCTCCCCCATGTACCGATTCTGTACATTTCGATCCATCCCTTAGGTACTAGAGTAGCGAGGTCGAAAACGACAGCTGGAAAATGCATTCATCACATCATGCATAGCTCTCACACGAACATTTTACATCTTATTCACTGTTATTGAAAGAGGTGACCTGCTTCAAAAAATGACCTTAGCTAGTTGGCATCATTTACAGTTTCCAAGTTGGGGGAAAAGAAGTGAAATGTTCAAGATGGCACTTCGCCTCACCCTCCCCTCAGAAACATGCTTATCGATCTAACGCAAAAGTTTCATAATGGTTGTATGGGTTGATATTTTTTTAACTAACTGAACGGTGTCAAAGATAGCTAGCCATCTCACCACTTTTGTCAAATTGGCCACTGCACGGCCCAAAAATAACTTTTGGGGTCGTAGCAGGTGCATGCTCAAGAAAGGACAATGAGTTCAATCACATTATGGATATCAGGTAAATTTGACAAATGCACAAAAATATTTCATTTGGATACCATCAAATTTGTTTAATATGGCATTGGCCAATTGTTTTACCCACAAATAACATGTTTAATGCCAATGTTATGACTCATGAGTTACTTGAATGTAACCACAGGTGGCCTATGAGAGAAAGCTGAGCTGTAATATTTGTAACTGGTGCAGTGTGTGTACATGTACAGTAGATTATTAAAACAGCCTCACATTGATACATACATTTTATTGAATTCAATAGGAGTAACAAACCCGGAAATGATTTAAATACATTTCAAACTAAGAAAAAATGTCAGACATTAACACTGAGAAGACCTAAAATCCTCATACCCAAACTGATGAGTAAACTATCAAATCTTTATTAGCACAAACAAGGTCATAGACAACATTACAGTGGTATATGTAAGAGTTTGATGTTATAACAATCCCCAACATGAAAGTATGTGCTTTGGAGAGGGATGAGTAGAGTGCAAAAATAGATCTAGCAATAGAATAAAAGATTAATCCATACACACACAACTCACACATTATATATGCAAGTCAATTTTGATCAAGTCTGTTTGCCCAATTATTAGAGCACAGAGGAGTCACCCGCACTCATTATTCTTATATTTGGCATCAGGGCTGGAGTTCAGCTGGTGGCTTTCAATCCATCACCTGTGAAGTTTCCCCTCCATCCACAGGTATATTAACATAGGGAACATAACCATGGCATTAGCCCCGACTCCACATCAAACACTGACCATAGGTTTAACCTGGTTTATACATTTTCTGCCTCTAAATGCTTAACTGCGCCTTCACCAAATGCTCAAAAAAAATGATAAAATATAGCTCTATCAGCTTATGTATACAGTAGATACATACTTAAATTGTGTACACACAGTTCAAACATACCAGTAGACACATATACAGTGGGCAAATAGAAAAATAAAAAATTAATGCAGAGTTGAATTTAACACCAGATGGCTGCATGTTTAACATTTAATTAAAATAAACAAATGGTTACATTGCTTTGGTATGAGTTATGGAGGCTCTCTGCTCAGGAAGGTATCACCTGGTTGGTCAGCTAGATGCACAAACAGTCACATCCCTCAAGATGGCGCCACTGAGTGGACTTTCAGGGAGAATCAGGTACAAACTCCATGGCACTATATTTCACAGACATCCCAGTCACTGCCTCTACCGCTTTCACTCAAATCCCTCTATCTTTCTCTGCCTTCCTCAATGCCTCGAGTCCGCAGTGGCTCCACCCTTAGAACCCAAACATATCGTCTTTCTCTGTGTTGTCTGCGTCCGTTTTGTCCCAGTTAGTTGGGGACAGGCACTCTTCGGTGTTGAAGTCCTGAGGGTTTACCCCAATGTCCAGGACCTGGGGGTTATTGCGAGACTCAGCGAGTCTAGACAGGGAGAAGGAAAGACTTATCACATTCATCAGGCAAAAGACACCATATAACAGATGGGATGTGAACACTCAATACATTGAAATGAATGGAGATGTCGTTGCATTAACATTGAAATGCATTGTGCAGTAGTACAATTTAAAATGGTCAAATGTGTGTATTGGCTACAAGCAAACATTGTTGAACATGACATTAAATATACTATACACGAATGTGTCAAATTTGAGTAAGTGTAACTACAAATACTGTGTTGGTCTCATGTTACAGTGTCCAGAACTAAACAGTAGAGGCATGTTGTGTGAAATAATCAAAGAGTGAGGTATGGTCATCTAAGTAAGACAAATCTCTTCACACGACTACAGCTCTCAGACCTGACACAAGACAATGTTTCAACACACGCCAGACACTTTCAACACTTCACTGCTACCACAGTAACCACTTGGCTCACCATGTCATCACTCATTTAGTGATGTGGCAACAACGGTGAAATGGCTGATGATTATGAAGAAGAACACCACAAATCCGAGGCATGGACAAAATGAGAATACATAACATAACACGTTAGCATAGAACCCTGCCTTGCATACACAGCACAGCCTTCCCAGCCTCTGTGCACTTTGCTGGTTTTAAGTAGGATCCTCTAGTCCACACTTAAATCATATGGGTACTTCTTGGTTTGAGCCCTTCGTTACCACAGCATCGTCAATAGGGAAAATCAATAGGACAGGGTTCCGAGCTGTGGTAACAGAATACTCCTACATCGAGATATGCAACTACATCGTGGCAGTAAATGTACACATCCACGCTCAGACAGATGGGCTGGGTGCGGTGAGGACAAGAGAGTGACAGAGGGGGGTCACAGTTTGGATGAGAGTGGTGAATGTAGTGGTGGTGACTGGGGGAAGGGATGGGGGGGCATGGCACATCCAATGGATGACATCATTACCTGAGTATGATTCAAAGCTATCCAGACTGCGGCTGAGGGGTGCAAAGGAAATGTAAAATGTCAGACAGCTGTTAGAACGTCATACCAGTACTAAAAGATGAGAAAATCATGTCCCCTATAGTCATAATGAGGAACTGCAGAGGATGTCCGCCCATGCCCAAAGTTTCCAGTAACCTTTTACGCCGGAAGGTGTCACTGTAATCCCTTGATTTAGAGCAATGGCTCATCAGTCCAAGGTCAGTATCAGTATTGAGAAAAAGCCCTGGGCTCAACTTTGCTACATACCATTGTTTAAAGGGATGTACAGGGTGAGGTTTACGTGACCATACAGCTGAACTTAAAATCACTCACGCAGAGAATAAAGGGAAGAAATGTCAACACTGTATAGGTTTTAGAACTAGTAAAACGCTAACATACAAGGATGGAGGATTGACACGAAAACTGTTCTTGGATTCACAAGAAGTCCTGAAGGAGGAAAACCACTGTCAACATTACATGCGTCCTTTGACTTCCAGACTTCTGCTACCCCATTCTACCACCCACAGCATATTTGGAGGAACCAAAGCCCTACTGCCAATTAACTGGCTTTTACTGAAAGCTCTTTCCTCAAACACAGAGGAAAAGTTTGACCTCACTCCACCCCATTCCCTAAGAAAAGAAAGGAAAGAACAAGCATTAGCAACAACAAAATATACCCGATTATAAACTCCCTACGTGTGGACAAACAGCCCAGTCTTGAGGAAGACTAAGGTCTCAGACAGAATCAAATTTTTCTGTCATCACTGGGTCTTTTTAGAAAATTCATACTAAAAGAGCCAGCTTGTTTGAGTCCAGTGACAGAGACTTTGAAGTGGCAGCCTAAGTAATGAAAAACTCTCCATACGCATATCAGCAACAGGCATGGAACTAAAAAAAGAATTTAAAAAAAAGAATGAGTCTACAAGTACTGACATCAGCAGATCATCAAGGTCAGTCCATATGACACTTAGTTTTACCATTGGCTCAACGCCTCCTCAAAGGCTTGCACCAGATCCTCCTAAATTTCCCTCAATTAAGACAATCACTTCTCCAGAGTCCCCTCGTTAATCACAGCAACAGACACCGCAGCAGATATTAACAGCTTAGTGAGTAATTACTGTGTGCGCAGACAAATAATTATCTGATAACAGCGTTAGATGGCTTGATTACCAGTCTATGAAGCAAACTGTCCCTACCTCTAGACAGACAAACAGAGGAGGCCACTGTCAGTTTCAACTGAGAAAATTAAAAGAGTCCTGGGGGAAATTAAAGCACTGACAAGACTGGAATTAGACTCTTACTTTGTGGTAGGCATTAGAAAACATAAATATATTGGGAATTGTGATTCAGCTCCCCAAACTCCACAGTAGGCCTCAAAACCCCATCGGGGTTGATTGAAACAAAATGGCATCTTTTGAGCTCTGCATGAGTTGGGTTAGCTTAAAATGAGCCCTTGAGTAATCCCAGTCGGTGCAAAAGCACAAGGAATACACTGAAGGACATGTCCAGTCAACCTTGAACCTGCTAGTTGTGTGACCGAAAACCAACGCTCTGTATTTATCCCTCAACCACAACCATTCTTGTCTGCCAGATTCAATCTATCCCAACTTGAAAACTTACTTGTTAAATCACAGCATGTGGGGGCCAAAAGAAAGAGAGGCTGAGAAAGCAGATGACGACAAAGTGTGGTGTTGACGCCAGTAAACTGAAAACACAGTCTGTTTCTAAGATATAAGCGCAACGAGCCAGGAGGAGGGAGTGGCAGCATTTATGAGACGAGCCCTAACCACCGGCTATTTCCAGAGCAGAGTGTGTGTGTGGTGGGGTGCTGCAGAGGGGGACTGGATGAGGTACAGTAACATCACCCACCTTGAGAAAGCTTCATCCAGACCATCCTCAAGCTCCTACCAGAAAAAAAATGTCAAAGTAATTTAAATACTGTTAAAAACATTTAGAAAAGGTTTACAGTAGGTACACTTCAGGAAGTGATCTCCAATATAGATAATGGCATCAAACGGCTCTTATGGTTTTACAGTAGATTTAAAAAGGTAGAGTTATGAACAGCTAAAGTTAACACACACCTCTATCCAAATAAGTATATAATTGCAGAGTAACAACCTGACACCCTCCCCTGTTATGGGGACTATCTGACAAGTATTGTCCTTTTCAATGCACCATTGTCCTGAGCTTAACTCAACCCATACATATACTCTAGTACAGATTTTCCCAACCCTGGTCCTCCAGTACCCCCCTTACTGTATACATTTTTATTGCAACTCTGGACAAGCACACTTGATTCAACTTGTCAACTAATCCTCAAGGTCTCAATGAGGTGTGTTTGTCCAGGGATAAAACTAAACAGTGTACTGTTGGGGGTACTGGAGGACCAGGGTTGAGAAACATTGCTCTAGTATAAATACCCTGCCTTTGAATAAAGCGTGTATGCTAGGAGCTATTGCCAATACTGTATTGCTTCCATCTTACCCGTACAGTATACTGTTGCTGTTCCATCCATTTTATCTAACCCATACAGCTAGTTGTAGCAAAACATATGCTCGCCAAGCCTTGGGTTGTCATCCATAAAGCATTGCCCCTCTTATCAAGCCTGTGCAGCTCCAGTAGTACTATTCTAGCCCCCATTCTCTTACCCATACAGTATTGTTGTTCTCTGTGGAGTGGTTGCACACCATGAAGGGGTCCAGCTCGCTCTCCTTTGTCCCCGAGTGGATCAGTGCCATGTTCGCCCCCTCTGCCAAGTCTAGAAGGTTTCCTGTGGCCACTTCTGTAAAACAATGGACAGCAAACATACTTAATGGAACTCTGAGACATATACAAACCTGTCTTTTAAACAGACAAAAAAAGTATTGCCTAAATGACATTACAAGCTGTACAAGTGAGACGTCTACCAAGTTTATCATAGCATACTTAGCACCAATACTCATGCACACTTATAATCATCATATGCAAACATAACATTAACCGGAATCATTAGGACCAAGCCTTCCTTATTACCCCTCCTAATTGTCTGAGCATCGATTGTCTGGTCAGACTGTCACCGGTCCCTTGAAGAGGTCAAATCTCAGTTCTCTAAACCCGTCTCAAAGTTGTACTTGGCTCCATTAACTTCTTGATGCACCCATCCCGTTAGTGGGATCATTTTCGTCAACATCCGCTGAATTGCAGAGTGCAAAATTACTAAAATGTTTTAATTTTCATGAAATCACAAGTGCAATATAGCAAAACACAGCTTAGTTTGTTGTTAATCCACCGGGCGTGTCAGATTTCAAAAAAGCTTTTCGGCGAAAGCATACCAAGCGTTTATGTAAGGACATTTACATCTCTCTCAGTAGACAAAACATTAAACAGCTAGCAGGCAAGTAGATCGGTCACGAAAGTCAGAAAAGCAATAAAATGAATCGCTTACCTTGGATGATCTTCGGATGTTTGCACTCACAAGACTCCCAGTTACACAATAAATGTTCCTTTTGTTCCATAAAGATGATTTTTATATCCACGTTGGCGCGTTTTCAGAAATCCACAGGCTCGAGCGATCACGACCAGGCAGACGAAAATTCCAAATAGCATCCGTAAAGTTCGTAGAAACATGTCAAACGTTTTTTATAATCAATCCTCAGGTTGTTTTTACAATATATAAACGATAATATTTCAACCGGAACTGTAGCTTCTTCAATAGGAAAGAGAGAAAATGTCTGCTCCAAGCTGTTGCGCATGCAAAACGCTGCTGGCACCCAGCCATACAATGACGCGATGTGATCTTTCTCGCTCATTTTTCAAAATAAAAACCTGAAACTATGTCTAAAGACTGTTCACACTATGGGGAAGCCATAGGAAAAGGAATCTGGTTGATACCCCTTTAAATGGAGCGAAGGCAGGCTATGGAACAGAGAGCTTTCAGGAAAAACAGCACGTCCGGGTTGGATTTTCCTCAGGTTTTCGCCTGCAATATCAGTTCTGTTATACTCACAGACAATATTTTGACAGTTTTGGAAACTTTTGTATTTTCTAATCTATTTTAGATTCTGGGCCTGAGAAATAGGCCGTTTCATTTGGGTACGTTTTTCATCCAAACACTGCCCCCTATACTCAACAGGTTAAAGCACCTATCCTTCTTTTTCCTTAGAAGAACTTGGCCTTTTCTTAATTAGATTTGCTCAACTGTTGGGTTCTCTCTCCTCCGTCCTCTCTGTCCTCCTTTTGAAAAAGGTCAAAGGTAACCGAGAAGAGGGAATGTAGACAAACGCCCTTGTATGAATCACGTGTCATCAGGCAGCTAGTTGTGCAATACATTTGATAGATAAAAGCATAAGCAACATATCGTTTTTAAATGTTTGCATGCTTTGGAGCTGGGGTCTGGGCATCGTCTGGCAGGCTTGCCCCAGGGAGTGAGCGGCAAACAGGAGTATCATGTTACAGGCCTCTAAGAAACTACATCTCCAAGTGGAGAGGACACGGGAGCATGTGCATAGAGATGCACACGTCAGCACACAAACACTAGTTTGTGTGATGAGCAGGAAACTATCAGAGGGGCTCCAGCAACACACCTTCCTGAGGCTCCCAGGTGGTGTATACTTACTGTGAGCACGTTGCATCTCTGTCAATACCACTTCATTATGGGTCTAACCCACACATTCCTCTGTGAGTCATAGCTCAAGTACTACCAAAAATAAAGTGACAGGGCTGCAATCCCCTTACACTAAAGCCCCTCTGTTACAAAAATATAATTTCCAGGTCAAGGGTTTTATCCTCTCTCTAGAGAGGATCTATAAATCTCTGAACCCAAATGGCACTGATCCTTTTGTGATCTCGAGCTGATCCAGTCCCGGCCCATGTTAACAGTGTCAGCTGAGGGATCCCACTCTGGCTGGCTGGGGTCCAACTGGCCAGAAGACGGGGGTGCGTGGCTAAGACTATGTTTTAAGGCTGCTCTGTATGTGTCACACAGTGACTGATCCCCATGATCCCAAAGGAGGGGAGAAGAGGGAGAACTCAGATTGCCAGAGGTACTGTATGGTGTAGGGATCTGGAATGCAGCTGTAAACCCCCTGGTTACTTAGTTGTTTTTTTAGCACAGACTGTATAACTTATTATAAACTGGGTAGGTTGAGCCCTGAATGCTGATTGGCTGACAGCCGTGGTATATCAGACTGCATACCGCGGGTATGACAAAACATTTGTTTTTACTGCTCTAATTACATAAGTCACCAGTTTATAATAGCAATAAGGCACCGCGGGGGTTTGTGGTAGGTGGCCAATATACCACGGCTAAGGTCTGTATCCAGGCACTCTGCATTGCGTCATACATAAGAACAGCCCTTGGCCATGGTATATTGGCCATATACCACACTCCCTCATGCCTTATTCCTTAAGTATGTACTGGTATTGTTGCATGTGGGACATATTTGGGAGACTGAGCGGTTGCTAGGGAACTGTGCAATGCGAGTGAGGGAAGACTACTGAAAACTACAAGCTTTCGACATTTGCTAATTAGTTGTTTCAAGCAGTGTAAAGTTGTGTAACTCACTCACCAGTGAAAATAAAAGTACTAAATATGACAAACATTTACTTAACCACAGTGAGGGTTTGGAAGTACGTACGTACGTACGTACGTACGTACAAATCCTGTCGACAGACAGACAGACAGCATTGCCACGGTCGTGAGTTGCCATTGGTTGTGGTAAAAGTGAGAGGAGTTAATAGTTTGAGTGGTCCCGTTTAACTGAAAGAGCACCATTTAGTTTATTTTCACAAAATAAACTGTCGAGCTGTGTTTTATTGGGACAGCCACAGGTCCGTTGACCATTTCCATTCGCACGCTGCACCTCCGGTCAGGCGCCAGTAAAGCTTGGAACGGATTCTTGGACACAGGACCTTAAGTTTATTTGGGATTGAGCAGTGTTCTTGTTTCTTTTATTGTGTTGAAGGGATCCACCTTTTAAAGTATCTTTGAGCTGCCTGGTGTGTTCCTTGTTCTTCATGATGCTCTCTGCGCTTTTAACAGACCTCTGAGACTATCACAGTGCAGGTGCATTCATACGGAGACTTGATTACACACAGGTGGATTGTATTTATCATCATTAGTCATTTAGGTCAACATTGGATCATTCAGAGATCCTCACTGAACTTCTGGAGAGAGTTTGCTGCACTGAAAGTAAAGGGGCTGAATAATTTTGCACGCCCAATTTTTCCGTTTTTGATTTGTTAAAAAAAGTTTGAAATATCCAATAAATGTCGTTCCACTTTATGATTGTGTCCCACTTGTTGTTGATTCTTCACAAAAAAATACAGTTTTATATCTTTATGTTTGAAGCCTGAAATGTGGCAAAAGGTCGCAAAGTTCAAGGGAGCCGAATACTTTCGCAAGGCACTATACATACATACATACATACATACATACACACTGCTCGAAAAAATAAAGGGAACACTTAAACAATACAATGTAACTCCAAGTCAATCACATTTCTGTGAAATCAAACTGTCCATTTAGGAAGCAACACTGATTGACAATAAATTTCACATGTTGTTGTGCAAATGGAATAGACAACAGGTGGAAATTATAGGCAATTAGCAAGACACCCCCAATAAAGGAGTGGTTCTGCAGGTGGTGACCACAGACCACTTCTCAGTTCCTATGCTTCCTGGCTAATGTTTTGGTCACTTTTGAATGCTGGCAGTGCTTTCACTCTAGTGGTAGCATGAGACTGAGTCTACAACCCACACAAGTGGCTCAGGTAGTGCAGCTCATCCAGGACGGCACATCAATGCAAGCTGTGACAAGAAGGTTTGCCGTGTCTGTCAGCGTAGTGTCCAGAGCATGGAGGCGCTACCAGGAGACAGGCCAGTACATCAGGAGACGTGGAGGAGGCCGTAGGAGGGCAACAACCCAGCAGCAGGACAGCTACCTCCGCCTTTGTGCAAGGAGGAGCAAGAGGAGCACTGCCAGAGCCCTGCAAAATGACCTCCAGCAGGCCACAAATGTGCATGTGTCTGCTCAAACGGTCAGAAACAGACTCCATGAGGGTGGTATGAGGGCCCGACGTCCACAGGTGGGGGTTGCGCTTACAGCCCAATACCGTGCAGGACGTTTGGCATTTGACAGAGAACACCAAGATTGGCAAATTCGCCACTGGCGCCCTGTGCTCTTCACAGATGAAAGCAGGTTCACACTGAGCACATGTGACAGGTGTGACAGTCTGGAGATGCCGTGGAGAACGTTCTGCTGCCTGCAAATTCCTCCAGCATGACTGGTTTGGCGGTGGGTCAGTCATGGTGTGGGGTGGCATTTCTTTGGGGGGCCGCACAGCCCTCCATGTGCTCGCCAGAGGTAGCCTGACTGCCATTAGGTACCGAGATGAGATCCTCAGACCCCTTGTGAGATCATATGCTGGTGCGGTTGGCCCTGGGTTCCTCCTAATGCAAGACAATGCTAGACCTCATGTGGCTGGAGTGTGTCAGCAGTTCCTGCAAGAGGAAGGCATTGATGCTATGGACTGGCCCGCCCGTTCCCCAGACCTGAATCCAATTGAGCACATCTGGGACATCATGTCTCGCTCCATCCACCAACGCCACGTTGCACCACAGACTGTCCAGTAGTTAGCGGATGCTTTAGTCCAGGTCTGGGAGGAGATCCCTCAGGAGACCACCCGCCACCTCATCAGGAGCATGCCCAGGCATTGTAGGGAGGTCATACAGGCACGTGGAGGCCACACGCACTACTGAGCCTCATTTTGACTTGTTTTAAGGACATTACATCAAAGTTGGATCAGCCTGTAGTGTGGTTTTCCACTTTAATTTTGAGTGTGACTCCAAATCCAGACCTCCATGGGTTGATAAATTTGATTTCCATTGATCATTTTTGTGTGATTTTGTTGTCAGCACATTCAACTATGTAAAGAAAAAAGTATTTAATAAGAATATTTCATTCATTCAGATCTAGGATGTGTTATTTTAGTGTTCCCTTTATTTTTTTGAGCAGTGTATACACTTGATTCCATATGTGTTACTTTATAGTTTTGATGTCTTCACTATTATTCTACAATGTAGAAAATTGTAAAAAAAAATAATAATAAAGAACATCCCTTGAATGAGTAGGTGTGCCCAAACTTTTGACCGGTACTGTACACACTCACACACTGTAGGGGTATATTCCCACTGGGTGGAGGCTCTGCACTATTTATGGTTGCCCCCCAGTCCACACACTCATTTTCACATACTGCCTGCTTACATAGTTTATAGTTTATTATTGCCATACACCTAGATACTAGGTCCAAACGGTAATGAACTCAGGTCCCTCAGAAGAGAGGGCAACACAGTACTTCAGGGTAAATATGCCTCACCAGCAGGATTTGAGTAAACGGTCACAGGGACTAGAATCTCTTGGCTTATAGAATTCCATGGATGAGGAACCGAACAGCCACAAAGAATGTAGATCCCTCAAGCTTTTCAAACAAACTGTTTCCTGTTGTTGGACTCAAGCTTACATGCCAGAGGTCACCTACCTCCTTAACATTCCTCTGTGCCAAATAGCTTTAAAAAAAAAATACAATCAGAGAGACAAGATTCTGAGAAAAACAGACCTCAAGGAAGTATTGATCAAGCCATTATCTACAGAAGAACAAAGACAGTAACCAGCATGAGTGCGTGATGGTGGATTTAGGCTAAAATGGACTCCAAGACAAAGGACTCAACATGCACCAGATTATAATCACCTGCCCCTGGGCTATATGAATATCTTGCCTTTTGAATATCTTTCCATCCTTGAGGCAGAGAGACATTATGGTTGGTGACTCACCTCCTCCCTTCAGACTGCCCAGGCTGGCCGAGCTCTCCGACTGGCTACTACTGGCTCCTTCCCCATCCGACCCAGACTTCACACGCTTCTCCTTGTCTGTGGAGGAGAGAGATAGAAAGACTGAGGGAAAAGAGAGGTTCAATCATCTAGAATATTAATGTTTAGCTGATCATGTTTGTAATGTCTGTAAACCACTGTTCATCATTCTCAGCAGATATCGGGCACTTGACCAAACAACACTATGGGTGTGTTTGTAAATTCACTCTGGCGTGCGCTCTGGGCATTCGTAAATGCAGAGCATTGTCAGATTGTCCGCTCGTAAATTCAGAGCGTCTCAAATATTTGAGATTCTTTAGAGCGCACACTGGACACTCAGGCCGATAGTGTTGATCCAAGTGTTCTGACCTCACAAGCGCTCAAGCCAACTGGCTAAACTTGCTAGCTACTTCCAAGACACAAATGAGAGAAACTGACTATTTTACTCACCCTAGCAGAGCTGGTTAGGCTGTTTTGATGTTATCTAGAGCGTTGGTGGCTAACTGTGCTGCTGGAAACAATTGAATTACGTTTTTTTTTGCCAACGTTCACTAACGCCGGTAATATTAAACTAACACCGGTTCGTAAATTCATCAGTTATTCTGTACTCTGGCACACTCAGACGAGAGTGCTCTGAAATCGGAGTAAATAGCCAGACTGAATTTACGAATGCACCTAAACATTTAGACATGAGGGGTTGAAGACACCACAAGGACCAAAAGCTTCTGTAGCGCCTACACTTAACCATGCCAGTCAGTGGCCTTGGGCCAGGAGATTTAAATCGAGTAGAACCAAACAGTGGTCAGGTCTGTAGCTTCAGGAACCAGTCCATCAGGCAGGCAGTTCCTCCACTGCTTTAATAAAGGAGCATCTGGGTCACGTGGATAAAGCCTGTCTCCTCTCCTAACATTCTTACCTGAACGGGAGCAGGGCTCAGGTTCCAGCGTGAGGCACTGACCCAAAGAGACAGAGCTTTCCTGGAGAATAATTGTTTCTCTGAATTTCAGTTGGTCTACAGCAGTGTTCCTCAACTCCAGTCCTCCAGTACCCCCAACACCCCAACTCCAGTACCACCAACTCCAGTACCCCCAACACCCCAACTCCAGTCCTTCAGTACCCCCAACACCCCAACTCCAGTCCTCCAGTAGCCCCAACACCAGTCCTCCAGTACCCCCAACTCCAGTCCTCCAGTCCCCCCCAACTCCAGTCCTCCCAACACCCCAACTCCAGTCCTTCCAACACCAGTCCTCCCAACACCCCAACTCCAGTCCTCCCAACACCCCAACTCCAGTCCTCCCAACACCCCAACTCCAGTCCTCCCAATACCAGTACTCCCAACACCCCAACTCCCAACACCCCAACTCCAGTACTCCCAACACCCCAACTCCAGTCCTCCAGTGCCCCCAACACAACGCATTTTTGTTGTAGGCCCGGACAAACACCTTATTCAACTAATCATCAATCCTTCAATGAGTCGTATCGGGTGAGTTTGTCTGGGGCTACGAAAAAAAGTGTGTGCTGCTGTTGGGGGTACTGGAGGACTGGAGTTGGGAAACACTGGTCTACATGTTCACATTAGGTGGGTCTCTACACACACCTCAGTATCCACTATGTTTATGCATTGCATGCATGTTTTCTTGCCCCCATGGTGAAAGGGGAGGTTCTTGCTCAAGCATACACACATACGTCTGCTGGTCTGACCATACGCAGTCTGCCTGCTGGTCTGACCATACGCAGTCTGCCTGCAGGTCTGACCATACGCAGTCTGCCTGCAGGTCTGACCATACGCAGTCTGCCTGCAGGTCTGACCATACGCAGTCTGCCTGCAGGTCTGACCATACGCAGTCTGCCTGCAGGTCTGACCATACGCAGTCTGCCTGCAGGTCTGACCATACGCAGTCTGCCTGCAGGTCTGACCATACGCAGTCTGCCTGCAGGTCTGACCATACGCAGTCTGCCTGCAGGTCTGACCATTCGCAGTCTGCCTGCAGGTCTGACCATTCGCAGTCTGCCTGCAGGTCTGACCATACGCAGTCTGCCTGCAGGTTTGATCATTCGTCAAAAGGCCTGGCTGCTGACCTACTGTAACTCATGCCTCCATTAATTTCTGTGGCGATTAAAAGCACATGTCAGCTTGTCCCCCAAGGACAATAGTTACATGAAGTCCCTTTTAGGACTCCTTCGACATTGTCCAGCAGAAGCATCAAAACTCATGCACTGCGTCCCATTCCCCAGGAGAGCCAAGGTGGCTGAGTGGTGGCTGGGTTCCAAACTATTCCCTGGGTGGCTGTGCACTCTTTCCCCTCCGGTGGCAACACTGCACGGGGATAACCCCATGACAGGGTGTGAGAGAATGCCATTAGGCATTCCAAAAATATTGAGAGTTCACAGTCAATATCAAAGCTATACTAGCTAGTTGTGTCTACTTCAAATGATTGCTTCTCGTGCATAGAGATAAGATCTTATAAGGATGAGGGTCACAGATGCAGTTTGGAGAAATATGGCAGGGTTGTGTGTGGTCGGTTGGGGCAGAGGGATGGATGCAGTGGTGTACAGCAAAGAGACAACCACCCTGATGTTCCTACCCACAATCCTCAGGGGACATGTAACTCACGGAGCAGACTATGATTGTTAGTTTGCTCTCCTTCTGCCACAAGAGAACATGACTACTCCCTTTGATAGCTCCCCAAAGCATCACTTCTTTCTACTCCACTCCCTCATCAGCCACATTGTGTAGAACAAGACGAAAAGGCAGCCCAGGAAATCAGAGGGGTTAGCAGTCCTTATGGCTCTGAGTATGTGAACTCTGATGAGGCACGAGGGCAGCGAGCGAGAGAGCGGGGGAAAGCCTGCACTCCTCCTTTTCAGCTTTAATATTAATTTCTGGAATGTGGAGCAGAACACAGAACATATAAAATAGTCCACTGCCTTGATCTCTGGAAAATAATACAATCAAATGGAAATGCATCTGAATTAAAACACTACCAAAAGGATCTGCTGTAAACAACCTGTCCAAAACCACAAAAACGGGAGTGTAAATAAAAGGGTGGGAAGTGTAAAGGAATGAATAGATAACCTCTCCTTCACTCTCAGTGAGACTGGATCAATTGCACAGGGACCCAGCTGGCAGACAGGACTTAACTACCATTGTCAGACCCTCCTCCTCCTCCTCCTCCTCCTCCTCCTCCTCGACAGTGACAAACAGAAAGAGGGGAATGGGTGGAGGGTTTTGACGAAAAATAAACCAGAAACTTTACAAGGATCTAGGTGCCAGACCAGATAGTCACAACAAAACATCTAGCAACAAAAAATAACTACTTGTTGCAACTAAATCCTGATAATGAGACATTTTGTATCAAACGAGAACTGATTCTAGGGTGCTATGTTCAGAAGACAACAGTTAGAGAGGGTGTGTTATATGGAAGATTGAAGAGGAAGAATTATACTGACACCCACATGTATAGTATACACCCAGGAGTTCTCATTTACATACAAGTCATACATGCAGTAAATGACAGACGTGTTCTGCTGACCTTATGAGAACCATACATGGGTGTGTGACAACCTTCCTTACACAGCACTTTCAGTGTTCATCCGTTTAGCAGGAGCGAGTACCCTAGGGGCTGGATGTCTGTCTTTACAGTAATCTGTGTGTGTGTGCATGTGTATGTGTGTGTGTGTGTGTGTGTGTGTGTGCGTGTGTGCGTGTGCGTGTGTGTGTGTGTGTGTGCGTGTGCGTGTGTGCGTGTGCGCGCAACAGAAAAAAGTGTACTTAGTAAATAATTCAAATGGACTAAAATCTAAATATTTCCAGTCAGTTTTAAGGAGTAGACTTCATCTATTTGGCGACTTCCATCTCCCCCTTTTCTGCCCTCATGTTTTCACAGTAATAACACAGGAAACACAGCAGATTGACAAGCCTTCTCACCTAGTCCTCAGGCTACATCTCACTGAGCTCCTGTCAATATCAGCCTTTAACCAGAGTAATCTGCCCTAAATTAAGAGGGTTTAATGAACAGAACAAAGTTTCCCTTTCTGGCCTGGTTGTTCCCACAGAGGGACTGTTTTAATCAATGTGGACATTCCTGTTGGGGAGCTAACTGAAAGGTGGGAGCGGCCTTGCAGAGATCCACCATTTCACATGCCTCTGAGGGGTCAGGGCCAAGGACGGGGAGGACAGGGGAATTTATGTTGCTACATTGTAGAGGAACTATGGTGGGATTGAGCAAACGCACTCCATCCTCCCTCATTCAGCTGCTGTACAGAACATCTACATGCAGTGCATGGGAACAGGAGGGATTTAAAGGGATACTGCGAGATTGAGATTTAGGTTGTTTTTGTACTTACCCAGAGTCAGACAAACTCATGGATACCATTTGTATGTCTCTGCATGCGGTTTGAAAATGATTGAAGTTAGCATATTGTTAGCCTAGTGTAATTGCTTGAAGTCTCCAGGTACAGTAGCCAGCTCCTCTCAAAATCAGGGAAACAGACCTAACTACTTTGAAGCTGGGTGGATTGTAATTTGGCCATTGTGGCATCTGAGCACACAGGCAGCGCCATTGAGACAATTGAAATGACCAACCGGGGGCCTCCCGGGTGGCGCAGTGGTTAAGGGCGCTGTACTGCAGCGCCAGCTGCGCCACCAGAGACTCTGGGTTTGCACCCAGGCTCTGTCGTAACCGGCCGCGACCGGGAGGTCCGTGGGGCGAAGCACAATTGGGGTAAAAAGAAGAAGAAGAAAAAAGACCAACCACCCAGCTTTGGAGTAGTTGTCCATTTCCCTGATTTTAATGGCCATTGTACCGAGAGACTTTTAGCAATTGCACTGAGCTAACTCCAATCATCTCGAAACTGCTCGCGGAGACATACAAACGACCAAAATCTCAAAGTTTCCCTTTAAATGTGTACTAGAGAGAACATAGGCCGAGAGGCAACCGAGTGAAATAATGAAAGAGTAAGGGGGAGGTGAGAGAGAAAAGAGGAGGATAAGAACAGTTACACTCAAAGAATGAGACATTCGTCACACTTCTCCAGTCATCCGGGGTGACCACGCGTACCTTCTTTGGCAGCCTGCCAGAACTCAAACGCCACTCTGAAGGCTTGGGCCACTGTTAACGTCACTGCCTGGGCCTGAGGGGGGGAGAGAGGGAGCGAGAGGTAGAGGAAAATAAGCACAGTAAATATGACATACAAGATGTTGGTTAAGTGTTTTAAGATGGGAGAGGAAAACCCATTGAAGACAGATAAGAGCAGAACTAGAGACTAACAGAGGGAGGGGTCGCCGGCCTCCAGAGGAAACTCCTCAACTAAACACCTAATAAGGGAACATTAACCCACGTGACAGTGTTGGTCCCTACTACTCAATTCAACTTCCTCTTCCTTACTGGTTGTTTATGTAGCTGGGAGGAAGTGTAGCCGTTGGACCAGAGCTAAATTAGCAAGGGGAAGGAAAGAGAGGGAGTGGCACACTCATTCACAAAGCCACCCCCTGGGAGAGATACTATTTGGAAGAGGGGCCACAGAGACACACAGACTCACCACTTTCCTCTTGGTGCAGAGGTAGGCGTGACACTCCAGGGTTTCATTCTGTTGGCTCTGGGCGATGTAGGCAAACACTTTGTCGTGCATCTTGTCTGCTGTGCAGTAGGATATCCTGAGGGGGAGTCACAGAGACAAACTAGTTTTAATAAAAAGTGTCCCTGCGGATTGGGCAGGGCTATCACGCAACTTCATCTTCACTAAGCCTTTAAGCCCACCACAATCAGATTTAGACACTTAAATCTTTCATTTCCACATTAAATAAACCCATCACATTTCACACACACACCCTAGCGTGCAGGCGGAGACCCAATCAAAAGATCCAGGCTTTGAATTTTAACTTAAGGACATTCGTCTGTGGTATGTCCCCAGGGTACCTCGGCTCCATTAGTTTTAGCCAAGACGACTGTGTGATCCCTGCTGTGTCTGTCCGCCCAGCCCTGTGGTGTTTCAGTATTATTGGATTGGACCTTGCCTCTTAAGTGCAGGTCTACTCTAACATTGGAACATGCTCTGTATATATATATATATATATGCTCTGTTCTGCAAATGTGCTGAGACATGACATCATATCACCCCGAGACCTCATTGACAGGTGGGTTGGGTAATGAATGACCGCAATCTGCCCTCCCTGTTCCTCTACATCAGCACCCTACTGCTCAAACTCTGAACATCACTCTGCAGAGATCACACGTCTAGTTAACTAACGACTCAGTGATATAAAAATGCAACATGTAAAAAAAAACATTTCTCTGCTATAAAAGCCAACAGCTGCACGACGCGACGTTGTGGGATTTACAACAGATGTTAAGAGTGAGAGCATTGTGAAATTGGGCGTCTAGGTAAATACATTTCATTTACTGCTCATCCATCTTCTCTAGCAGATGACTGGAGAGGAGGACCTCAGTGAATGACAATGTTTGCTTTAAATTGAACCAAAATCCTTACATTGAGTCACAGCTAAATAGTTAGTGTTGAAGATCACACAGCCTCAGAGAAAACTGTTGTGCTCCAGTGTGATGAAGAGTTAAGCAACATGATTGTAATTTTGTCCTCAATGTGCCAACACCTCCTCGGTTGCTGCGAGAGCGATCCAACACCTCCTCGGTTGCTGCGAGAGCGATCCAACACCTCCTCGGTTGCTGCGAGAGCGATCCAACACCTCCTCGGTTGCTGCGAGAGCGATCCAACACCTCCTCGGTTGCTGCGAGAGCGATCCAACACCTCCTCGGTTGCTGCGAGAGCGATCCAACACCTCCTCGGTTGCTGCGAGAGCGATCCAACACCTCCTCGGTTGCTGCGAGAGCGATCCAACACCTCCTCGGTTGCTGCGAGAGCGATCCAACACCTCCTCGGTTGCTGCGACCTCCAACACCTCCTCGGTTGCTGCGAGAGCGATCCAACACCTCCTCGGTTGCTGCGAGAGCGATCCAACACCTCCTCGGTTGCTGCGAGAGCGATCCAACACCTCCTCGGTTGCTGCGAGAGCGATCCAACACCTCCTCGGTTGCTGCGAGAGCGATCCAACACCTCCTCGGTTGCTGCGAGAGCGATCCAACACCTCCTCGGTTGCTGCGAGAGCGATCCAACACCTCCTCGGTTGCTGCGAGAGCGATCCAACAGCGATCCAACACCTCCTCGGTTGCTGCGAGAGCGATCCAACACCTCCTCGGTTGCTGCGAGAGCGATCCAACACCTCCTCGGTTGCTGCGATCCACCTCCTCGGTTGCTGCGAGCGATCCAACACCTCCTCGGTTGCTGCGAGAGCGATCCAACACCTCCTCGGTTGCTGCGAGAGCGATCCAACACCTCCTCGGTTGCTGCGAGAGCGATCCAACACCTCCTCGGTTGCTGCGAGAGCGATCCAACACCTCCTCGGTTGCTGCGAGAGCGATCCAACACCTCCTCGGTTGCTGCGAGAGCAATCCAACACCTCCTCGGTTGCTGTGAGAGCAATCCAACACCTCCTCGGTTGCTGTTACGTTCCCCAGTTTGTGTATTTCAGGAAATGGCTTCCTGAAGTCCAAAGCAGCTGATTGGTCGGCCCCATTGCAGATTGGAGCTCTGACCCCGCCCTCTCGTCAGGGGTTACAGCTGTCTGCAATTACCGACTCCTTCTGCAGCTTGAAAAGCCAGTGTTCCTTTGTTAGGAGGAGAGAGCTTCTTTGTAAGTCCTGTGTTTTGAAGTTGTCTGTATAATTTGTTGTAAAGTATTTTTTAGCCGGTCCTGCAGAGGTATGTGCATGTCAAAAGGACTGTGTTTTTGATTATTGAAACTGCTCACTTTACATTAGTAATTATATTTTTGTTCACAGGGGGGAAGGGGAAGGCACCTTGGGAGTGTTTAGACTAAAAGCCTGGGGGCATACATATACCAGTAGTATGTACTGTCTATGCCACTAGGTAAGACCTGGGCAGACCCCAGGCAAGTCAGTTAAGAACAAATTCTTATTTTCAATGATGGCCTAGGAACAGTGGGTTAACTGCCTTGTTCAGGGGCAGAACAACAGATTTTTACCTTGTCAGCCCGGGGATTCGATCTTGCAACCTTTCGGTTAGTAGTTCAATGCTCTAACCACTAGGCTACCTGCCGCCCCCTTCGTTTCATTTCGAGAAGGAGTGCTTAGAAGCCTCCACTTCTCAAATGTGGCAAGCGATTCAAGGTTGGCCTAAGCAATAACAAGTCACACTGTTTTTGTAAGGTGAAATTGAGGGTGTGTGTGCTATCGCGCGTGCCTGAGTGCTCACACCCCAGGTTAAAGCTCAGACACACAGCTGTTGTTGTTGAGGCCTCCTGAGGGAGAGGACATTGATGGAAAGCGCTATCCACCCATCCACCCTTCATCACCGCAAATCCCAACACTCAGTCTCAAAGTGATGGATGAGAGTGGAAGGGGGATTCTGGGGGGAAAACAACTTGTTTTATTGGAAGTTGAAAATTAAGAACTTAAAATTTGGGGCACCCCTTCTCTGAGTGAGACTAACCTGTAAATGGATATGTTCTCGATCAGCTGGTTAGAGGCATAGTCATAGAGGATGATTCCTCGAGGGGACACTTTTAATGTCACTTTCTGGAGTTTCTTGCCGCTGGCTTTGGCCTAGAAGAAAGAGGGTGAGAGGGCAAATAGGTTAATGATACTCATGCAACCTCAAACCTGTGACTTTGCCAGTGTGCAAGTATGTGCTATAAGTACACATCTATAGTGAACTAAAATACACTGCTCAAAAAAATAAAGGGAACACTAAAATAACACATCCTAGATCTGAATGAATGAAATATTCTTATTACATATTTACATAGTTGAATGTGCTGACAAAATCACACAAATTATCAATGGAAATCAAATTTATCAACCCATGGAGGTCTGGATTTGGAGTCACACTCAAAATTAAAGTGGAAAACCACACTACAGGCTGATCCAACTTTGATGTAATGTCCTTAAAACAAGTCAAAATGAGGCTCAGTCATGTGTGTGGCCTCCACGTGCCTGTATGACCTCCCTACAATGCCTGGGAATGCTCCTGATGAGGTGGCGGATGGTCTCCTGAGGCAAACGTGGACTAAAGCATCCGCCAACTCCTGGACAGTCTGTAGTGCAACGTGGTGTTGGTGGAGCGAGACATGATGTCCCAGAATTGGATTCAGGTCTGGGGAACGGGCGGGCCAGTCCATAGCATCAATGCCTTCCTCTTGCAGGAACTGCGGACACACTCTAGCCACATGAGGTCGAGCATTGTCTTGCATTAGGAGGAAACCAGGGCCAACCGCACTAGCAAATGGTCTCACAAGGGGTCTGAGGATCTCATCTTGGTACCTAATGGCAGTCAGGCTACCTCTGGCGAGCACATGGAGGGCTGTGCGGCCCCCCAAAGAAATGCCACCCCACACCATGACTGACCCACCGCCAAACCGGTCATGCTGGAGGATGTTGCAGGCAGCAGAACGTTCTCCACGGCGTCTCCAGACTGTCACATGTGCTCAGTGTGAACCTGCTTTCATCTGTGAAGAGCACAGGGCACCAGTGGCGAATTTACCAATCTTGGTGTTCTCTGGCAAATGCCAAACATCCTGCACAGTGTTGGGCTGTAAGTACAACCCCCACCTGTGGACGTCGGGCCCTCATACCACCCTCATGGAGTCTGTTTCTGACCATTTGAGCAGACGCATGCACATTTGTGGCCTGCTGGTGGTCATTTTGCAGGGCTCTGGCAGTGCTCCTCCTGCTCCTCCTTGCACAAAGGTGGGGATAGCGGTCCTGCTGCTGGGTTGTTGCCCTCCTACGGCCTCCTCCACGTCTCCTGATGTACTGGCCTGTCTCCTGGTAGCGCCTCCATGCTCTGGACACTACGCTGACAGACACAGCAAACCTTCTTGCCATAGCTCGCACTGATGTGCCGTCCTGGATGAGCTGCACTACCTGAGCCAGTTGTGTGGGTTGTAGACTCAGTCTCATGCTACCACTAGAGTGAAAGCACTGCCAGCATTCAAAAGTGACAAACATCAGCCAGGAAGCATAGGAACTGAGAAGTGGTCTGTGGTCCCCACCTGCAGAACCACTCCTTTATTGGGGGTGTCTTGCTAAATGCCTATCATTTCCACCTGTTGCCTATTCCATTTGCACAACAGCATGTGAAATTTATTGTCAGTGTTGCTTCCAAAGTGGACAGTTTGATTTCACAGAAGTGTGATTGACTTGGAGTTACATTGTTGTTTGTGTTCCCTTATTTTTTTGAGCAGTGTATACGGATTGTGGCCTGTGGAACGTAGTCCCACTCCTCTTCAAATGGAGGGAGCTGGAACACGCTGTCGTACACGTCGATTCAGAGCATTCCAAATATGCTCAATGAGTGACATGTCTGAGTATGCTGGACATTTTCAGCTTCCAGGAATTGTGTACAGATCCTTGTGACATGGGGCCGTGCACTATCATGCTGAAACATGAGGTGATGGCGGCGGATAAATGGAACGACAATGGGCCTCAGGATCTCATCACGGTATCTCTGTGCATTCAAATTGCATGTGTTTGTTGTCCATAGCTTATGCCTGCCCATACCATAACCCACCACAACCATGGGGCACTCTGTTCACAACGTTGATGTCAGAAAACCCCTCTGCCACACACGTGGTCTGCAGTTGTGAATCCAATTGCACATACTGTAAAATTCTCAACAATTACGTTGGAGTTTGGCTTATGGTAGACATTGGTAAACATAAAATTCAGTGGACATTCCTGCAGTCAGTATGCCAATTGCCTCTCCCTCAAAACGTGGCATTGTGTTGAGTGACACAAATGCACATTTTAGAGTGGCCTTTTATTGTCCCCAGCACAAGGTGCACCTGTGTAATGATCATGCCATTTAATCAGCTTCTTGATATTCCCCACCTGTCAGGTGGATAGATTATCTTGGCAAAGGATTCGTCATTAACAGGAATGTGCACAAAATTGGAAAGAAATAAAGTGTCAATCACCTCTGAGACTCTGTCCTGTGTGCCCCGGGCCCTATATACTCCCCCCAATTTAATGTGGAGCTGCCAGATTTAATAACAGTACACCTTCCTGTTACTGTACAATACACCTGGCCAGAGCAACACTCGGATGCATCACAACTAATTGCATCTGGGTTAAATGGCTGTTGCAAAAGGTTGGCTTTCATGATGGCGACAACTTGAATGGGAAAGTAAATGGGACTGTTTTATACTGTGGTGGTACGGGTATCGGAATAGATCAATCTACTGTATTAGGGAAAGTTGTCAAAAGACCCTTTAGATGGGGAGGTTTGTGTTTTTGAGGGGGATAGGGTGTAGAATGCCTGGGAAGGTCAAGTGTGTGTGGTGCTGACCGTGGCCACGATCCTCTTGACGGCGGCTGCGGAGAGCTCTTCTCCTTTGGGCTGCTCCACCAGCGTGACGCCCAGGTACTTGAGCTGGAACACCATGCCCTCCAGCAGGGTCTCCCGCGTGTCTGTCCAGTTCTCTGGAAGCTCTATGGAGAGGAGAGGGCACAGGTCAGAGACCGGTACAGGTGACCGGTCAAACAGATGGCCCAACACTCTTCAATCTACAACATAGCTGAAAGGTAACAACAAAAAGGTAATTGAACTGCACTATCATTTGTGGTTCTGCCAAACCAGTCATGTATCCAGACATTGGGCAAATACAACAGGACAAGCTTGTCTTCTCCATTTAATAACCTTATCAAAAAGGTAAGAATCAGAGTCATTTGTCAAAAGGCTGCTCTCCCTACATACACTGAGTGTACAAAACATTAGGAACAGATGCTCTTTCCATGACAGACCAGGTAGATAAAGGTGAAAGCTATTATCCCTTATTGATTTCACTTATTAAATCAACTTCAACACTTTGTGTGCCATTCTGAGGGTGAAATGGCAAGACAAAAGATTTAAGTGCCTTTGAAGGGGGTATGGTAGTAGGTGCCAGGCCAACCGGTTTGAGTGTCAAGAACTACTCAACAGTTTCCAGTGTGTATAAAGAACAGTCCACCACCCAAAGGGCATACAGCCAACTTGATAACCGAGGGAAGCATTGGAGTCAACATCGGCCAGCATTCCTGTTGAATGCTTTCGACACCTTGTAGACTCCATGCTCCGGTGAATTGAGGCTGTTCCGAGGGCAAAAGTGGGTGCAACTCAATATTAGGAAGGTGCTCCTAAAGTTTTGTACACACTGCGTATACTGTAGCTGTTCCCTTCAAAATGTTTTTATGAAATTCAATGCGTGTCCTTTCCAAAGAGCATGGGTCCCGCGCTGCATAGCGATGACATTCAGTAAATCAAATATAACATTGTGAGTTGAATAGGAGCCCTGCCATTTCATTTCTTTCATCTCCAGAATGTGCTGTGAGCAGTACACGAGTGATTTCTCTCAGTCTCTGTATAATGCCAGATAGCCAGAGGCATTTAGTCACAGCACAGAACAACAGTTAGTTACAGCAGAGATGGCACGGAGCAGGACACAGGACTACTGCTAGTACCCATACTCCCCCTCTCCCATGAGACCTCAGTCTCAGCCAAGGCCATGAGGGACCACCGCAATAGCCCAGCTATAGAGGGGCACGGCACACCCCTCCCCCTCTGGCTTCACTACAGAGTAGCTGTGCAGGACTTAACAGGCTTCGTATTCACAAAATGCTTTAAAGCGCACCATGTTTAACTACACTTTGACTTAATGAGCAGTCTTACAGGCCTAGTTCTGCAAGGCTGGATGGTACGCTGTATCTAAATTCATGTTTCTGAGACAAAAGAGGAATGACAGGGGTTGTTTTGCACAGCTTTCATTTACTTTTTTTTGTTTAATCATCCTGCACTTCCTTCCTCAAATCAGTAACATGTTAACATGAAAAAGATCTGTATCAGAAATGAAAATGGAAGAAAATGACAGTTGATAGTGGCAGTGATCTCTGAGGAGAATTCACAAGCACCAGGGGTGCTCCATTCTGTCAGTTAGAGACAACTATGAAACATGTCCACGGTGGGTCTCTGGCGGTCAGTGATATTTCCTGTTGATCTTGAGGTCATCTGGCCAGAGAATCCTGTTTTTACAGCTGCCATGTTCTTACAGAGCCATTCAGCCAACTGGAATAGGTCACTAGGTTAAAATCATGGTCAGACCTTCAAAGGTAAACCCAAGGACTGGAATCCATGTAAGTTATATTCTTCAATGCAAAAGGTAAAAGGTTCAGATTGTTATGCTTTCACCCTTATTAAGCCAAAGTCACATTCTACTAGGGCAGTCCGACTAAAAAATAAAAATCTTGGGTCGACCGAGAGTTGTCTGTTCTTTCGACCAATCGATTAGTCTACATTTTGAAACGTGTATTTTTCCATATAAAGAAAAATCCTAGGTGTTTTAATTATTGATGCACCGTTATGACTTTTGGGCCGATATCAATATTTTCCTTGCCAAAAATAAAAAAACATACCGGATATTTAAATGTTTTGCGGCCTTTTAAGCATTCTAGTACAGTTAAATACAGTGGGGCAAAAAAGTATTTAGTCAGCCACCAATTGTGCAAGTTCTCCCACTTAAAAAGATGAGGCCTGTAATTTATCATAGGTACACTAACTATGACAGACAAAATTAGGAGAAAAAAAATCCAGAAAATCACATTGTAGGATTTTTAATTAATTTATTTGCAAATTATGGTGGAAAATAAGTATTTGGTCAATAACAAAAGTGCTGCAGTGCTGGTCATTAAAAACAAAAGCTAGCTCATGGATGCAAACAATGTTCTTCACCAAAAACATAGCAAAGCAACAATCTGTTTCAGTAGCTATAGTTAGCTAGCTAACTATATAGCTCGGTGTCCTCATCTAAAATAACCCAAATTTATAAGACAGTTCTCATTTGATTAATGGTGGTCTGACCATTATGTGAAGCTAGCCACAATAGTGGACTGTGCGGTTAGCCTTCAAAGTAAAAGTATGTCATCGACAGTGATGCAAATGAATACAAATAGTAGAATTATGCCATAATTGAATATATTATGCTAAAGGAGGTTGGCATGTTATATAAAATCAACAAAATACTTAATTTGACAAATCTTTTGAAATCACACTGGATGTATTATACTTTAGAATTGCATTGGGGACATACTTATTTCACTGTACAGCCTTAACTATGGATTATGGATCAATGACATGGGGTATCAGTCTCCTCCGCGACACCCAGAGAACATTAGCGTTGTAGCTCTTATTGCGGGACTGAAACAACTGAATTGAGCCACATTTATTGTCAACCTGTGTTTATTGAACACTATTGCAGAGGAAAAACAATCATGTGTGGATGTTTGAGTCTGATAATGCTGAGAAAGACGTTGGGAAAAAATTACTTGGGTATTGAGTAGACTGATACCCCATTTCATTGATCCCCAAACCTTGATCCCCCAAACCTTAGGTAAAGCTGTACAGTGCAATATGTCAATACAAACAAATAGGCTGACCGGGGAGGTGATTTTACACAGTCACAGTCCCGCGATAAGAGCGACAACGCTAATATTTGCATAAACTCTTCACAGTTGTTCGGTGGGTGTCACAGAGTAGACATAACCCATTTCATTGCTTCACATTCTAACCTGGTTTAACATGATCAAATCTAAATATGGTATGATTCCACCAATTGTAACCTTCTGCATCACTTTTAAATAGGTACTTTTATTTTGAAGGCAAACTGCAAATTCCACTATTGTGCCTAATCCTTATTGTGGCTAGCTTCACAACTTAACCCAGTCCAGTAGAGCCTCACTTCCCAGACTAAACTAGCTCGCTGCTTATAATGCTAGCTTTGGGCAACAGGGTTAAGTAGCTGGCTAGCTATTTATTTTCATGAACTGAATAGGCAAACAATACTTACTCACAAGGATTCCTAAATCATTGCTAAGAATAATGAAAATGACTGCAGTGTCTACTGGTCATCGTTTTCAGGCTGGTTGTGTTGGTGCTAGCTAGGTACCAAACTAAAGCTAGCTATCTATCCCAGAAATTGCGGTCGAACAAATAATGCTTCATTACCAACGTGGTATTGTAAACACATTGTTCGTGGCCTTTGCAGACTTTTTTGTACAGCTTTGACAGTGCTACTGATATTTGCGGTGGCGCTTGGCTTGCACGTGCAAATTCAGAACACACAACATTCTATAATAGAACTGTTATTTGAAGTGACAAATTAGAAGCTTATTTAACACGTCAAATAGTGTTATTTGAAAGTGTTCTGACATGCATCTTCTTTGACACGCAAAGACCCAAACGGCGTTCCATATTATGTTGTGAAGCCAGTGACACTATTACTGTGTAACTCTGAAAAATAGCGCGCTTGACATGGTAGTGTATACCGGTGCTCAACCAGTCGGCAAAAGCCAAGATCACCCACGACAGAGAACGGTTGATTGTCAAGGGCAATGAATTCCATTATCATGGCGTTAATGGATTTTGCCTTTGAGTGGTCTAGCTGAAATGTTGACCATTTCAAATGACTGCTCGATCCACACAGCAGACATTGTGCGCTAGGTTAGGAACGCTGTCTTGCACGTGTATCACAACATTTTACGTCATGTAGCTTTGACATCGGTTTTGTACATCAGCGTTAAACTAGACATCGGGCCGATACCGATTTTAGCTAATATCGGCCGATTCCAATACGTTCACCAATATATTGTGCATCCCTAGTTTTAATCAAATCAACTACATGCACTGAGCTTGTCTGATGCTTTAAGTGCACTGTTTTGATTAAATAATTAAGACACACAAATAACTAGACAGTCCGACTGCAATTGATTTGATTGTGCCTGGCCGGGCTCAGACTTGCTGCGCTGTAAAAAAAAATTAAATACAGCTTTTCACTAGCAACGGTTGTCTCTCTCTCGTCCCTGTGGCAGCTACAGTGGTTCCTCCTTTTAAAAGTTGCATCATACTGCAGCACACTGGGTGCATTCTGTGGCACGTCATTTAATTGTCAGCCATTTCTTCTGTTACTGCTAGTTATTGCTAGTTTGTCCACCAGAGGGCATCTTTGAGAAGCATTTGATAATATTCCATATGGGCATTACCAGAGAATTTAAAACCTTTTTTAATAAGAGTATATGCGATTGATTACGAAATTTGGCTTAATTAGTTTGATTAATATTATGGTGTTTCCATTCAGAGAAAAACGAAAGGGTTTCCGTTAAGATGGAAAATATGGCGCTGTACAACGATTGTTGGGAGTAGGCTACAGGATTGGAGGATTCTAAACCTGTCTATTTCGCCAAATTCTCACTGTGTATATTTAGTTTTTTTTTCGGGTGTAACCGGTGTGAAATGGCTAGCTAGTTAGCGAGGTGCAAGCTAATAGCGTTTCAAATCGGTGACGTCACTCGCGCTAAGATCTTGAAGTAGTTGTTCCCCTTGCTCTGCAAGGGCCGCGGCTTTGGTGGAGCGATGGATAACAATTCTTCGAGGGTGGCTGTTTTCGACGTGTGCAGAGAGTCCCTGGTCGAGCCCAGGTTGGGGCGAGGAGAGGAATGGAAGCAAAACTGTTACATGGGCATCATTTTAAAATCAGGAGAATCAAATATTTTTAAGTCTGGGCAGTGAGCTCATTTGTCATTGATCCCTAGACCAGAAATATACATGTATTTTTCCCCTACTTGTTTATTACGCAGACATAAGCACAGTTGACACCATTGAGGTGCGGATGTTTACTTTCTACACAAGTTGTTTTTTTCCAGTTTTGTCCGACGAACAGATTGGAGTAGTAAAATAAAAAGGGATACATTTAATGGAATTCAAAGCATCACTCCAGTCAAAACAGGCTCTGCAAACGTTTGATTCCATTCATTTGCTATGGGCTCGCGCTAGTGTTCCAGTTTAGCCAACGTTCTTTAGCCGTTTTTCAGCCTTGGGTGAATTTTGACTCCTATTGTCCAGCCTATAGATAGCCAGAGTGAATTTACGAAAGCACCCAAATGTCCATTGAGAAAGCACAACAACTATACCATTTAGCTAAGTTAAGAATGATGAGAAGAATGATGAGAATAATCAAGTCAATAAACATTGGGTAGTTAGATAGCCTATAGACAATATACTGGCATGTTTGATGTATAACTACTAACGTTAGGTAGCTGTAATGATATGCTATGTGGTTCGCAAGGACAGCGTAGCTAACAAATTGTCATCCAACATAACGTGTAAGGTAACTTATTTGAAAAGTCATTACTTTATTACATTGAGTAGCAAGCTACCCCGCGGTCGTTATGGCAAAACTGGTCTGAGATAGGAGGGGGGGGTTTCACACCTAGCTCGGCCCGTGCTTCACGGTTGGGATGGTGTTCTTCGGCTTCCAAGCATCCCCCTTTTTCCTCCAAACATAAAGATGGTCATTATGGCCAAACAGATCTGTTTTTGTTTCATCAGACCAGAGGACATTTCTCCAAAAAGTACAATCTTTGTCCCCATGTGCAGTTGCAAACCATAGCTGGCTTTTTTAACGGTCGTTCAGGGTATGTCGATATAGGACTCGTTTTACTGTGGATATCGATACTTTTGTACCTGTTTCCTCCAGCATCTTCACAATGTCCTTTGCTGTTGTTCTGGGATTGATTTGCACTTTTCACACCAAAGTACGTTCATCTCTAGGAGACAGAACGAGTCTCCTTCCTGAGCGGTATGACGGCTGCGTGGTCCCATGGTGTTTATACTTGCATACTATTGTTTGTACAGATGTACGTGGTACCTTTAGACGTTTGGAAATTGCTCCCAAGGATGAACCAGATTTGTGGAGGTCTACAGTTTTTTCCTGAGGTCTTGGCTGATTTCTTTTGATTTTCCCATGATGTCAAGCAAAGAGGCACTGAGTTTGAAGGTAGGCCTTGAAATACATCCACAGGTACACCTCCAATTGACTCAAATGATGTCAATTAGCCTAGAAGCTGCAAAGGCCATGACACCATTTTCTGGAATTTTCGCAAGCTGTTTAGAGGCACAGTCAACTTAGTGTATGTAAACTTCTGACCCACTGGAATTGTGATACAGTGAAATAATAAATAATCTGTCTGTAAACAATTGTTGGAAAAATGTGTGTCATGCACAAAGTAGATATGATTGGTGATATAAAAACCTTGGGACACAAATGCATAATGGATGCTCTAACTCCCCCTTGTGGTTGGCTGGAGCAATGAAGCCGTGACGCTGGGTCCAGCGGTGCAAGCTCGCAACTTTTAAAGGAGGAACCACTGTACCATCACAGAACATCAACAGTATTTGGAACAGTATAAACACTAAATGAATTCTAAGTCATACGAGAGGCTGTTCTAACGAGAAAAAAAGAAGTGTAAAGCTTTTATTACACCATAGCAAAGATCAAAAACAGCCAAATTTGTTAAATTGTTTATCCGACATGTGGTTGCGAGGCTTAGTGCGCACGGAATCAGTAGGCTATTAAACAAACACTGAAACCGGCAACAGAAGCAGGATACGTCTCATGTCTGTAGATATATATGGAGGATTTAGGCACATTTAACAGTTAGGAAATTGATTATAGCCATAATTAAGTTGGGGATCCCAGTAACTTTTTAGACAATTAAAGCAAGGGCTGTTTTCTCGTCTCCAAACTCGGCTGCTGCCTCCGCCTTATTGTTTGCAACACCAATAACCTGGTTCAATTTGCTATTATGCACATAGCAACATGGTCTAGGAAAAGGTGCCAATTCAACAACGCACTGATGTTTCAGACCCACGGACAGCGACTGCTATCAAATGCTGGAGAAAGCCCATTTGTTATAAAATAATATTGTTATTATTAGTGTTGCGCCATTGTCTTTAACCATATACAATTTCAGTAGCACGTCAGTGATGGACTGCCATCGTCACAGCATCCACAATGGATTAGTCCACAGGAGCAAATCATACAGGTGTCTTGTAGACCATGGAAAATGTGTATATTTCTTCTACTGCTCGACAAAGAAATCTTGGTCGACCAACAGCCTATCGACCAAACAATCAACTAAAATGGGGTCAGCCCTATATTCTAGCAATGTAAAATGCCTAAAGGTCTAGCTCGCTACTCAGAACAGAACACTGTCAAGGTAATGACAGTTTTCCTTTTTTCTGAGCCAATAGCTTCCCAACTGAGACCACACGCACTCAAGGTCACTGATTTGAAAAGTGCAACAACGTGACTTTCCTTTAAAACGGAACAAAATGTGAGTGCATAAATCTTCAAATGTACAGTACACCCTGTTCTGAATGTGGGGGAGGAGTAGAAACTGGAAACTAACATTTCAAAAAGGCAATCTATAATACCCATCTCTTTAGTCCCCGCCCTTGGCGACCAGCCCTCAGTAAACACAGGCTTTGTCATTTTCAACCTCCTCCATCCATAGCTCCATTTTATGCTAACCTAACCTCATCATAAACCCAGCCTTTCCAGTCCAGCTAACCGTAACCAGGGCTTCTAAGTGACTGAGTGAGGTTTAATGGTCTGTAATGGTCTTAATGTGAACCTAGACTTACCTTATAGGAGAGTCTGGTAAACGCCCATGATTGAGGTCAAGAGCCAATCTGACCGTGGGTCCTCCACTGATCCGACAATACACTTTGCACATAAAGAGACTATGTTCCTAGACATTACAGCATGAAACCACTAAAAGCTAATTATGCTCCCTTATTAGGTTGCTAAGCAGAAGGATATGGCCATTGTGAGAGTGATGCTTTCAGTTTTACAAGCAGAGGTATAGTCACTTAGTCTTATTAGTGTATTATAGGTGAAATGCCAGTCGAGTCTCATACATTCTGATAGGAATTTGACAGCTGATATATGAACTTTAAATGGTGGCAGGTATCCTAGCGGTTAAGAGTGTTGTGCCAGTAACCGGAAGGTCACTGGTTCGAATCACAGAGCCGACCAGGTAAAAAAATAAAAAAGTAGATGTGCTTTTGAGCAAGGCACTTAACACTAATTGCTACAGTAAGTAGATCTGCACAAGATCATCTGCTAACTGATTAAAATGTTATTTTATACAGTAGGCTGAATTCACTGCACCACTGCTCATTGGGCAAGGCAATGGTTTCCAAGATAGGTAAAGCTACATTACAATTACGCATTGATCCGACCACAAGGGTCCTGAAAGCTAGTCCCTGAAAAGGCATCAAGCAGTCTGAAATTACAAACATCCTCCTAAAGAAGACATTTTCCACCAGCTGTTTCTTCCTACTCGCGCAGCTGTCAGGTCAGACCAAAAAATAAAATGAAATAAAAACATGCAATGAAGACTCAACCAGTTGAGGTTTAGTTAAGACCTTAGGGGCATTTCTTCCTTTAAAAAAAATAATAATCTCCAATTCCAATTCCTAGTAGAGGCCATTTGGGGGGGGTTGACCAACAGTTCACTCTCCATACAGGACCTCAGTGTAATCCTTTTCTCATGGTCCTCCCCCCCAGAACCATACATTTACATGGCTCTGCTCTTGCTCTGCCTCCATCCCTTCCTCGCTCTTCCCCTCACACTCTCTGTACATCTTATAGAAAACTGCAGGAGATAAATCAACTATCTAGCAAAATGATGTACCACAAAAATAAATTAAAATGTTCATGCCTAAAAGCAACAGAGTAATGGAGGGGCAATTTTCCACGTGTGCCAATTACTCCTGAAATAGCTACATTAAAGTACATCTACCCTTTGAAGCCAAACTCAATGTTCATGAGAGCGGGGTAGTGAGTGAGCTGGTGCTATTTTTATACACTAGCCTATACTCAGAGAGCTGCTTCGTATGGATAATTATCCCTTTCCATATTGTACCAGAGCTCCACAATCTCCTTGCGGTGATTAGTACTCTCTTCAAAAGGCTGTCTACGCTGTCTGGTCAGCAGCACTGCCTGTAAATGAGCAGAGCGCTGGAACACTGCTGCATGCTGGGAGGCCCATGCCGTTTGGCAGCAACAGAGGACCACAGCTGCTCCCAGAGCAGGGGACATAAAAACAGTCGCCTCGGCCCGTGATCTTCAAAGCCAAGCCTGGATAATGAAACAGTAGATGTCGGTGTGTATATGTATGGAAGCTGCACTCAGGCACTGGTGGGGTAGGTGTCTACCTCTGCTCTCATGGGACGACATTAAAAACAGGCCACATCGAACCTTAGTCTACATAGACAAGAGACCGAGGTGATGGGGGCTTGATTAAGAACAAGCCAAAAATCTCACACCAAAGCTAGCCGCTGCACAGTGCACGCACATGACTTGACCGAGGCATGTTCACCGACACATTCCTGTGTGCAAATCCGAGGCAATACATATGCTCCTCTGGAAAAATGTAAAACTAGGCCCTACTTGAATTACCAGGCACCACCATTATGAATTAACAATGAAACAGTTGCAGGAATACAAAATATAGAACCCCACTGAATGTACAGACATTCTTCAAACAGTAGGGTGGCAGGTAGCCTAGCGGTTAAGAGCGTTGGGCCAGTAACCAAAAGGTTCTCTAAGCCAGCAAGGTGGAAAAATTTGCAAGGCAGTTAACCCCAAACAACAACTGCTCCCCAGGCGCCAATTAAGGCAGTCCACCGCTCTGATTCTCTGAGTTGAGTTAAATGAAGACACATTTCAGTTGAATGCATTCAGTTGTGCAACTGACTAGCTATCCCCCTTTCCCTTCCCAAAGACTCAGTGAACACCGTGTACAAAACATTAAGACCACCTTCCTAATATTGAATTGCACCTCCCCCCTTTCCCCTCAGAACAGCCTCAATTCGTCTGGGCATGGACTTCAAAGTTGTCAGGTGTCATAAGCATTCCACGGGGATGCTGGCCCATGTTGACTCCAAAGCTTCCCACAATTGTCAAGTTGGCTTGATGTCCTTTGGGTGGTGGACCATTCTTTATACACACGGGAAACTGTTGAACGTGAAAAGCAGCATTGCAGTTCTTGACACTCAAAGCGGTGCGCCTGGCACCTACTACCATACCCCGTTAAAAGGCACTTCAAATCTTTTGTCTCCCTCTGAATGGCACACACACACACACACACACACACACAATCCATGCCTCAATTGTATCGTCGCTTAAAAATACTCAACCAGTCTCCTCCCCTTCAACTACACTGATTGAAGTGGATTTAACAAGTGACATTAGTAAGGGATCATATAGCCTTCACCTGGATTCACCTGGTCAGTCTACGTCATGGAAATTTTACGTTTTGTACACTAAGTGCATGTCATAGCTGTTAGAAGTCTGAACCAATTCCAGAGTGTCTCCCGTCACAGCAGAAATAGAGCTTGTCTGGTACCTGGATCGTGTGGAAGATGCTGGGTTTTGGCAGCAGTGAGAGAAAACCAGTGAATGGCTCTGAATATAAAAACCGATGTGTGCCAGCGGCTGCAAACGGTCTACCAGTAGGCCTGTGTGTCTGTCAGTGGTTGATTCACAGTGTGTGGAAATTCCACCCATCGGAGGTCTCACAGTACTAGTGGGAAGCATCAGTGATAAGTGCCCTTAGCCGCCCTTTGAGCTTCTGTAGCTGTAACACACCTTTGATGTGGGACCGGAGAACAGGGCAGAGAGATTGTGTTTAGAACAGGAGCTCAGACTCATCTGCAGCAACACACTGACAGCATCTGTCAATCCTCCTCCCAGTTCAGTCAGGTCATTTGTTCTCACATCGCTCCTGACCTCAGCTGCACGTGCCACAGAGACTCCAAATGCACTGCTTCTGAACATCAATAACAGCATGGAGACCCTGGGTTCATCCAAACACACAGCGGCCGTTCCCTCCCTTGTAGCATTGACCAATGGGCGTTAGGAGTTCAGAGGATCACTGCCTTACTCATAGAGGAAACCCATTAGCCTGCCTTACAGTTATATTAAATTGAGGCTACATTTTCTGAAGAGAAATCTGAAGAATACCAAATTCAGTATGGCACAGAGACCATCAACCTCTCCTGACGCAAAGAGATGCCACATTTTTTTTTACAGGGGGATTGGAATCCAAAGCACTGTAGGCTTGACCCCATTGAGAGGACAGACGGTGGCAGTAGTTAAGCAGACACCGCCAGGTGCTGTGCCAACAGAGGAAATAAGGCTGGAGATTTAGAGATGGGAGACAAAGGGTCACGTCAGATCACAGCAGTCTCCTCCGTCAACAACCTGTAGTTACAGCAGATAAGGAGGAAAGGAATCCATCCCTCTAGTCTCAGCATAGGCTACCCTCTGCCCGGGAACTTGAGAGGAGGGGGTGAGAGAGGGAAAGACAAAGACGTACAGACAAATACTATTGCCATCAGCCAGAGGAAATGCTTTCTTTGAAATCAATGAAAGCTGCTATACTGCCCATGAGCTCATAACTTTGCATGCCATCCAATGGCAGTGTCCAAGCTCAAGAATCGGCAAAGACCACGTCTCGATGGCTGATGCGTGCGTTCATTCCATCTTGTGAATTTAAATAATGAGAAATAAAGTTGATTTTGGTTGCATATGACCAACTATACACCACTGGTTATTATTGTACTAAGATTTATGAAGTCAAGAAACTAACAAAAGCAACTTGTGTAATTAGACGATCCTTTAGTACCACTAGCAACAATTCAATTAGTAGTTGTGAAAAACTGGACCAAAGCTATTGTATTTACACAAATATATATTTTTAACTTTAAAATATGTATATATATTTTTTTTAAATCGATGAATATGGTACAGTAGGGGAAAAGACACACATCCCTATGCTCTTCTCAGCTCTCAAAACAAAGCGTGCTGTGTAGCAGGTAGTACTTCACATGGATGAGATCCTTTTAACGCATGTTGGTGCTAGCAAGCAGGCCAGATAGTGCTAGGTATCAGCAGTCAATCCAGTAGGGTCTGGATATTATAGTCCGCTTCGATTGGTCAATCACAACACGATGTCGCAGAGTATTTCAATAAAGTTCAGCTTACTCCAACTATGGTCCGGCCCTGTTCACATCCCTCACCCATGCTCACACGCCTACTTCTCTTCTTTATTGAAAATTAATGGGCTTCTGTTGTTTCGTCGCTCCCAACGTGCTATGTGGATCTCGTGTGACATGGAGCTATATAATGGAGCTGAAGTGTTGGACAATGAGAGAGAGAAACAAAAGACAGTCAAACAGAGAAAGACTGAAAGAGAGGGAGGCACACACACACACACACACACATATCTCCTCCTGGCTGAGAGAGTAACACAGCCAGTCTTGACAGGCCATTGCATGTTATTCAGATACAGTGCATTCGGAAAGTATTCAGACCACTTGACTTTTTCCACATTTTGTTACAGCCTTATTCTAAAAAATGGATTAAATAGTTTCCCTCAATCTACACACAATACCCCAAAATGAAGAAGCAACAACATTTTTGCAAATGTATTCAAAATATAATTTACATAAGAATTCACACCCTTCACTCAGTACTTTGTTAAAGCACCTTTGGCAGAGATTACAGCCTCAAGTCTTTTTGGGTATTACACAACAAGCTTGGCACACCTGTATTTATAGAGTTCCTCCCATTCTTCGCAGATCCTTTCAATCTCTGTCAGGTTGGATGAGGAGCGTCGCTGCACAGCTATTTTCAGGTCTCTAGAGATGTTCGATTTGGTTCAAGTCTGGGCTCTGGCTGGGCCACTCAAGAACATTCAGAGACTTGTCCCGAAGCCACTCCTGCATTGTCTTGGCTGTGTGCTTAGGGTCGTTGCCCTGTTGGAAGGTGAACCTGAGCGCTCTGGAGCAGGTTTTCATCAAGGATCTCTGTACTTTGCTCCATTAATCTTTTCCTCGATTCTGACGAGTCTCCCAGTCCCCACCACTGAAAACATCCCCACAACATGATGCTGCCACTACCACGCTTCACCGTATAATATTTTTTCTCATGGTCTGAGAGTCCATTAGATGCCGGTCATGTGCCTTTTACTGAGGGGCTTCCATCTGGTTGTCCTTCTGGAAGGTTCTCCATCTCCACAGAGAAAGTCTGGAGCGCTGTCAGAATCATCATCGGGTTCTTGGTCACCTCCCTGACCAATACCCTTCTCCCCCGATTGCTCAGTTTGACCAGGCGGCCAGCTCTAGGAAGAGTCTTGGTGGTTCCAAACTTTTCATTTAAGAATGGAGGCCACTGTGTTCTTGGGGATCTTTAAATGCAGCAGACATTTTTTGGTACCCTTCCCCAGATCTGCACCTTGACATAATCCTGTCTCGGAGCTCTAAGGACACCGTAAAATGTGGGATCATATAAACAGGTGTGTGCGCCTTTCCAATCAATTGAATTTACCACAGGTGGACTCCAATCACGCTGTAGTACCACCTCAAGGATGATCAATGGAAACAGGATGCACCTGTGCTCAATTTTGAGTCTCATAGCAAAGGGTCTAAATAAGGCATCCGTTTTGATTGTTAATACGTTTGCAAACATTTGAGCACCCATTTTCGCTTTGTCATTATGGGGTAGTGTGTAGATGGATAAAAATAAATAAAGGAAATACACAGCAATTGTAGAATAAGACTAACGTAACAAAGTGAGGAAAAAGTCAAAGGGTCTGAACACATCCCAAATGTAATGACTGTGGAAATGTGCACGGACTCTCAGTGAATGCAGCGATAGTAAGACTCAGAGCGAGTGAATGACAAAGGCATTCAATGACAGAATGAATACGCACATTATGGCTGTGCATTTCCACAGTGTGGAAATAGGATGGTTATCGTTTCTATTTTGGTGTTCTAGACATGGGAGTTAAGAATCTCAAGACAGAATCTTCACTAGTTGAAGAGAATTAAAGAGAATTAAAATAGAAAATAAATCAAAAACAAACCCGCCCCTCTCAGAGATCCACCTACTCTACACCATGTAGGCTGTGGTGACAAGGCGGATCAGGTTACGATGTCTTTAGTGAGTGTAGCAGAGTGCTAGCTGACGTGGGTTAACCCACTCAACTTACACATGGGCAGAGACAAACATGTCACCTAAAGTAGCCTCTCAAGTTCTCCATCATTGCAACAACGTCAAATCAAGTAACTGTAAAGCCACACGGACACGAGTTAAACATTTTTTTTTTAATAAAAAAAAGTTAGTCAATAATAGTCCGTTAGTTACACTTCCTCATTCCATTGGCAGGCTGGCTGAATTACTTCTGCTAGCTATACTCTGCTGCTCCAGTTTACATACAAACAAAAACATTCAGGTAAATTATTAACAACACCGGCATCTCCAGCAAGTCAAGCCTGCTGTATCAACAGTTTTGCCTTTGTAGAGCCTGAACAAGCTTCTGACAGTTGAGAGCTCCCTGCACAGTGTCTTATTGAGCAGAGCTAAATGCTGCCTGGCTGATTGAATGACCCTGCATAGAGGTACTTGTCCATGCAGTAACTAAGCACTCTGATCCCCAGCAGAATGCAGGCCTGGCAAAGAGGCATTGTTTAGACGAAAGCAAGCCCAACGCACTCCAGCAGTTATATTACACTGGTCACCCCCAAAGCCAATTCCTCCTTTGGCCGCCTTTCCTTCCAGTTCTCTGCTGCCAATGACAAACAAACTAAAATAAATATATATTTTTTTTTTAAATCGCTGGAGACTCATATCTCCCTCACTAACTTTAAGCACCAGCTATCAGAACAGCTCACAGTACCTAGCGTATCTGTAAATAGCCCATCCATCGACTTCATCCCCATACTGTATTTATCTTGCTCCTTTGCACCCCAGTAGCTCTACTTGCACATTCATCTTTTGCACATTATCACTCCAGTGTTTAATTGCTATATTGTAATTACTTCACCACCATGTCCTATTTACTGCCTTCCCTTAACTTAACCTACTTATTGTCTTCCCTTACATTTGCACACACTGTATATAAACTTTTTCCACAGTAGGTTTGTTTATTCCATGTGTAACTCTGTTGTTGTGTGTCGAACTGCTTTGCTTTATCTTGGCCAGGTCACAGTTGTAAATGAGAACTTGTTCTTAAATAGCCTACCTGGTTAAATAAAAGGTTAAATAAATCAAATAAAAAACACTTAGCTCTGCCCACCTACTCACACCACATAGAAATAAGAGTGGATTTCTTTCCAGTTGTCCTCTACTTATTGCACTCATATACAGTACCAGTCAAAAGTTGACACCTATTCATTCAAGGGTTTTTCTTTATTTTTTAAACTATTTTCTACATTGTAGAATAGTAGTGAATACATCAAAACTATGAAATAACACATATGGAATCATGTAGTAAACAGAAGTGTTAAACAAATCAAAACATATTTTAGATTCTTCAAAGTAGCCACCCTTTGCCTTGATTACATCTTTGCACACTCTTGGGATTCTATCAACCAGCTTCACCTAGAATTATTTTCCAACTGTCTTCCCACATATGCGGAGCACTTTTTGCCTGCTTTTCCTTCACACTGCGGTCCAACTTATCCCCACCTCCATGCTTCATGGTGGGAACCACACATGCAGAGATCATCTGTTCACCTACTCTCTGTCTCACAAAGACACGGTGGTTTGAACCAAAAACCTCACATTTGGACTCAGACCAAAAAGGACATATTTCCACCAGTCTAAAATGTCCATTGCTCGTGTTTCTTGGCCCAGGCAAGTCTCTCCTTCTTATTGGTGTCCTTTAGCAGTGGCCTCTTTTCAGTAATTCAATCATGAAGGCCTGATCAACAGTCTCCTCTGAACAGTTGATGTTGAGATGTGTCTGTTACTTGAACTTTGTGAAGCATGTATTTGGGCTGCAACTTCGACCCCGGGATGCTGGCCTTCCAAGCAGAGTTGCAAAGAAAGAGCCATATCGCAGACTGGCCAATAAAAAAAGAAAATATTAAGATGGGCAAAAGAACAGACACTGGTCAGAGGAACTCTCCTTGAAGGCCAGCATCCCGGTGTCGCCTCTTCACTGTTGTTGAGACTGGTGTTTTGCGGGTACTATTTAATGAAGTTGCCAGTTGAAGACTTGAGGCATCTGTTTCTCAAACTAGACACTAATGTACAGTACTTGTCCTCTTGATCAGTTGTGCACCAGGGCCTCCCACTCCACTTTCTATTCTGGTAAGAGACAGTTTGCGCTGTTCTCTGAAGGGAGTAGTACACAGCATTGTACGAGATCTTCCGTTTCTTGGCAATTGCTCGCATGGAATAGCCTTCAATTCTCAAAACAGGAATAGACTGACGAGTTTCAGAAGAAAGTCTTTGTTTCTAGCCATTTTGGGCCTGTAATCGAACCCACAAATGCTGAACTCGTCTAAAGGCCAGTTTTATTGCTTTTTATTTCACTTTTATTTAACCACGTAAGCTAGTTGAGAACAAGTTCTCATTTACAACCGCGACCTGGCCAAGAAAGCAAAGCAGTGTGACACAAACAACCGAGTTACACATGGAATAAACAAGCGTACGGATGGCACTGTGATTACTCAGCAATCTGGATGCAGTCCGAGTATTGGAAGCTATTTTGTAAATGACAGTCAAGGATCGGTAGGATAGTCAGTTTACGAGGGTATGTTTGACAGCGTGAGTAAAGGAGGCTTTGTTGCGAAATAGGCCAATTCTAGATTTAATTTTAAATCAGGACAGTTTTCAGCTGTGCTAACAATTGCAAAGGGGTTTTCTAATAATCAAATTAGCCTTTTGAAATGATAAACTTTTATTAGTTAATGCAACATGCCATTTAAACACAGGAGTGATGGTTGCTGAGAATGGGCCTCTGTACACCTATGTAGATATTCCTTTTTTTATCAGCCGTTTCCAGCTACAATAGTCATTTACAAAATTAACAATGTCTACACTATGACATTTTGATATGATAATAATGGACAAAAAAAAAAAAAAAGATTTTCTTTAAAAAAAATAAGGACATTTCTAAGTGACCCCAAACTTTTGAACGGTAGTGTACGTAAACTTTGTTAAAACTCTGCTGTCCTTATTCGGTCTCTAAATGTTGTCTCACTAGCAGCAACAGATCACCAAGTAAAATTCTGAGTATGTGTAAATGTACTTGGCAAATAAAAAGGTGATTCTGAAACAGGTTTTAAAACACGAAAGCGACCAAAATCGGTGTTCCATTCGCAATGGAACGCTTTGTATGGAAAACCAAGTTGAAACCAACATTCAATGTTTTCTTGCTCATAAAAAGCACAACAGACTAGTGCAACACCCTTAAATTGAAACAGCAGGAAACAAACAAAAGCGCCAACATCAACAAAACTGATCAGAAATGAAATGACGGAATAATTATATTGGAGCAGTTGAACGTCTAAATTTGATACCATAACTAAGGACGAAAGAGCAGAGGAAATATCTGATTTTCAAAATGTAGACTATTCCACCAAAACTGAACTTTTTAAATACCCATTCTTGCCTTAGCATTTACTGTTAGATATAACTTGGAACATCTTTCCTACCGCTACCGCTCTTTGCTCCAAGCAACAACCAGCTGTTTGAGAGTTGCGCCCTCTTCTCTGCCCGACATTATCTATAGGCTATATGTGTGCAGCACTCGTGATAAATACATCGACATAAGAAACAAACAGCTTCGGGAATCAATCCGTTTTTTTAATCAATTATACACTGAGTGTACAAAACATTAGAAACACCTGCTCTTTCCATGACAGACTGACCAGGTGAAAACTATTAACTCACCTGTTAAATTCACTTCAAAATCAGTTTATATGAAGGGGAGAAGAACAGTTAAAGAAGGCTTTTTAAGCCTTAATACAATTTAGACGTGTGTGTGTGTGTGTGTGTGTGTGTGTGTGTGATTCAGAGGGTGAATGGGCAAGACAAAAATTGAAGTGCCTTTGAACAGGGTATGGTAGTAGGTTCCAGGAGCACCAGTTTGAGTGTGTCAAGAACTGCAACGCTGCTGGATTTCACACACTCAACAGTTTCCCGTGTATTAAGAATGATCCACCACCCAAAGGACATCCAGCAAACTTGACAACTGTGGGAAGCACTGGAGTCAACATGGACCAGCATCCCTGAGGAATGCTTTCGACACCTTGTAAAGTCCATGTCCCATCGAATTGAGGCTGTTCTGGTGGCAAAAGAGGGTGCAACTCAATATTAGGAATGTGTTCTAATGTATAGCCTAGATGAAAATAGCATTATTACAAGATTTATTCACTGGCCCAAGCAGGAAACTGACGGGGATGATCTACTGCCCCGGAGGGTTTTCAAAACCACCCCTGTATGTCAAGACGACAAACAGACAGGGGCATTCCCGTTTATTTTTGATCAATTGCACATTGTTTGAATAAATCAGGATTGTGAACCCCCATAAAATGTGTTGCACTGCCGAGTCAAACGGTCGCAAATGCGACGTTTTGGTCACAGTATCAAACCCTGTTAACCTCTTAAATGTAAATTTCCAACTAAATAGACATACCCAAAAGTAACTGCTGTTCATGTGTAATTACATAATTCTGACAAGCGAAATCTTCATATATTTGGAAAGACATCTGGGAGATTGAGGAATTGATCAGAAGATCGGAGTTACATACTTCAGAATACACAAGATTAAGCACACAAAATAACATTGTTTTTTGTAAAGTCATCTTTTATTGATAAGCTATATGTGAATTATTGATGACGAGAGCTGGAAACGCATCCGATGGCTTCCACAACATGTGAACAATATTAGAAACAAAAATAGGATTGATAGACCTAACAACTAGAAATGGGCAGATGTTTTAGTAAGTGGTGCCAGTGGGATCACGGGGCTTTTCCAAGTGTCCCTAAACCTCTCCAAAGTGGCATATGTCTGTAAATTAGATACTCCAGTGCTATTACACATTTGCAATCCCTAAATGCTATTTGTTCAGTATAATAATATCCAAGTGTTTTTTCAACCCCTTGAGTGGGGGGGTCTTGATGGTTGGGAGGTTGCTTTGGGCCCCCAATTCAGCCATTTCCACCACCAGCTGCTCTCAGAAGCCAACTAGGAGAGAGGGGTTTGACCTTTTGCTTTGGCCATCTGCTTGTGGAGAACGAAAGCATTTACTGTTGCAATGTCCACAAAAAGTCTTATACCACTTCCTGGTCTTGTGGAGGGACCTGGTAGTAGGCTATCAGAGCATCAGATAGGTCGACACCCCCCATGCTGGCATTGTAGTAGTTCATAGAAACATTCTTCCTGACCCATGCCCCATTGGCATTTTTCGTGCTCCTTGAGAAATGGTCGTTATTGAATGCCTTATTGTGTGGTGAGCATGGTTACTTCCCTAGTGTCCTTCCATTTCACAAAAAGCAGCTTGTTAGTTCTGATCCAATGTATGATCCCCCTCTCCCCCATGTTTGTCATGTCATTTACCTTGGTCTTGGGAAAAACGATTCTGCTAGGACAAATGGTGACACACTCCTATTGTCTTTTTCAAGGTTTATGAAAAGCATGGGACTAGTATAAAAATTGTCCACAAAGAGCTTGTACCCACTGCCAAGTAAGGGGAAGTCCATCAGCTGCATGACAGAGTCATAACTAAGGTCTTCCTAGTGGGTGTGATCGCCTTGCCTTCATAGATGAAAAAAATTCCATGTGTAGGCAAAATCAGCTAGCACAACGAGCTTGTAGCCCCATTTGGGTCAACTTATTTTTCATATATTGCTTCAAGCCAATACAAGCCTTTGAGGCAACCACGCGCTAGATATATTTTGCGCAGGCTAGAAGTAAGATTTGCATGCCTCCACCATGTCATGATAAAGGAGCTTGACTCATGCAAGATGATCGTACCCTGCAGTCCCCGTCTGGTCATTCGCCTGATCCTTTTGTGGGTCACTCATGTGAAAAGTACAATTGATGGCCAAGAATCGGTTTTCACTCAAACCGATAGAGTGGGGACAATTAGTCTTGATAAATTTACCAGTCCCAAGTAAATCACCAAGGAAATGTAGTTGAGCATGTCACCCATGGTGACAGGTTTCCAGGACATCTTCCTTCCCCTGCTGCTTCTTGTCCCCATACTTGTTGGCATTTCTAATTAGTGTTCCCAGTACAGAGGTGGTAAAGTAGAAACAGTTGTAAGGGAGTGTATGTTTCATCACTAACCAACTGTGGGCGTTTGGGTTTAAACCTAAATTGTTCTGGCTCTTCATCTTCAGGGACCGTATGGCACTTGTTATAAAAGTGTCATCTCCCTCTGTCGTGCTGCTTCCACTGCCTCTCCCTCTTCTCTGTTGAGGCCTAGATCTCCTCCCTGCCCCTGCACCTCCAGATGAACTTACAGAGAGGGGAGTGGTGCCAGAGCCTGCAGTGGGGGTGGTTGAAGAGGAGTGGGTCTCTGCGGAGTGGTGGATATAGAACCATCAGACAGGGCCATTGCGTAGCAGTGGGGGGTGAAGACCTTGACCGGTGGGGACGCTTGCTGGGGAGGGATGGCTCATGAAACGTCATCAAATCCTCTGCATCTGCCACTCGGGCTGGTGATCAATAACTGTAGGTCACAGGAAGACAAATAAGATCTCTTCATCTGTGGATTCTCATCTTTTGGTGTGTATCAACGTATTCAGTGTTTAATTCATTAATGCTTCACAACACTAACCGGCATGGAGGTAGCAGCCATCTTGAAATTAGGTCATCGGCTCAGCCTTCACTTATAAATTCATATGCCCACGTATGGTAGTAAGTCAAGATTTGAAGGCACCGAGGGGTTACCGTTCTCAGACTGAATTTAAAAATATAAATAAATAGTGTCCCCAAATATGGTGACTTTACATTTAAGGAGGTTAAATGACTAAAACCAGATAAATGTAGAAAAGATCAAATCAAGCTATATATTTTGAAATAATATCTTTGAGACCTAACAACCACCAGATTAAAAAGGCAGGTACAAATAAATGTAAATAATGGCATGGGGCCACCATTGATGTTGTTGTGTTTGAGTCACTCAGATAGCATAAGAACACTGCATAAGCCATGGTAAAAATGTATAGAATTGCAGGAAATTTGCTTTCAAACAGCAACACTGTATCTGTGGCCAAGAGAAGGACATTAAAAATGTTGGTCAGAGTCTGCACCATTGGCCACGCAGAGGCATGTAGACTGATCAAGAGCTTGGAACACAATCTACTGGATTTCAGCAACTCCTGCCTGAGACAAATCTTGTGCATATGGTGGCCTGAATGGATCTCTAATATAGACCTGTGGAAGAAAATCAACCAGAAGCCCGTTTCGAGCACCATCCAAGAGTGTAAGTGGAGATGGGTTGGTCACACGGTCCGGAGAACATTGCAAAACATGCCCTGGATTGGACTCAACAAAAAAGCGAAGAAGAGGATGTCCAACAATGACCTGGCACAGGTGTCTAGAAAGCAACCCAAGGCGTGCAATGTTGGAAAACTTTAGTACAGGCCCCTATGTTCCTCCAGGAACCAAGAAAATGTAGTAAGTTAAGCAGTGCACTTATCTGTCCGGATGTCAATGTTTTGTTTCTCCAGAATTGCCCATCATAACTCATTGACTATTGTCTGGGGCCATCTGTGTCCACAAACTCTGCCAAATCAGGTGAAAACTATTAACTAACAAATAGCATCCAACTTGAGCAGATTCTGACAAAATGATCAACATGCTTTCTGAAATGAATGTCAGTCCGTATAAAATATTCTGTCAACAGCAGCAGTTACAGGCGTTTTATTTTAAAATTAAAATTCTTATTTACAATGGCAGTTGTTCCCTGGTAGGCTGTCTTGTTCAGGGGCAGAACGACAGGTTTTTACCTTGTCAGCTCAGGGACTTGATCCAGCAACCTTTCGGTTACTGGTCCAACGCTCTAACCACTAGGCTACCTGCCACCCCAAAATAGAGTTGCCTGTAATGAGATTTGAACACACAACCTTCGGGTTGCTAGACGTTCATGTTATACACCCGACCAACCACCCTACTTTACACTGGTACAGGAGAAAGTACTAGATTGTTGCCTAACACAGAGTAGTTGTCAGTTTGATTTGGTGCGCTTCCAAAACAATTCCAGCTGACTGGAGGAAGGGATTAGCAGATCAGATAAGACTCTAATCGCTGGCCTGTAAGTCCCAACAGTGAGACACGTGCTGTGCGGCACTGATCAAATCCACTGGGAAAGTGAGGAAGAGGGGGGAGGAGGGGAATTGTCCCAGCCGTTAGGGATAAAACCAGTGGTCAGCTAGGGCCTGTGCTGTTATAGAAGAAAAAGAAACGCACACCTATTAAGACGAGGTGCTGGCTAGCGGAGTAGAAACTTGAAAATAAAAGAGCCGCACACTCTAGGAGCTCAGATGTTTGTGATTACACCCTGATGAAGACAGCTTGGCTGTCGAAACGTTGGTATTACATTTTTGCATCTGAGCTCCTAGAGTGTGCGGCTCTCTTTTATTTTCAAGGGCCTGTGCTGTTAACATGTGCGTGAGGAAGTGGTACAGCAAGCAGTGGGACATCCTTTACACATACAGTCCTTCGCACATTGTTCTTAGATTAATTGACAGCCCTCAGAACAGAGAAAGAGAGGGGTAGATAAAGTCCCTTTGCCACAGCTGGGACACCTCATCCAGGAGGCTACATAAATAAACTTGTCCTTTAATTGGATTTGAAGGCCTTCAACTTGCTGTAAAAAGCATTGGCTTTCAGAGTTCCGAAAGCCAAACAGTCTACTGTATGGCCTAACACTCGCTTAACAATTCTGGTATCACACACACAGACAAAAGTTTGGACACACTTACTAATTCAAGGGTTTTTCTTTATATTGTAAAATAATAGTGAGACAAAACTATGAAATAACAAGTGGAATCATTTAGTAAACAAAAACTATTAAAAATCAAAATATATTTTATATTTGAGTATTCTTCAAAGTAGCCACCCTTTGCCTTGACAGCTTTGCACACTCTTGGCAGTCACTCATCTGGCTTCATGAGGTAGTCACCCGGAATGCATTTCAATTAACAGGTGTGCGTTGTTAATTTGAGGAATTTCTTTCCCTTTTAATGCGTTTGAGCCAATCATTTGTGTTGTGACAAGGTAGTTGTGGTATACAGAAGATGGTCTTTTACTAAATAGGGCTAAGTCCATATTATGGCAGGAACAGCTCAAATAAGCAAAGAGAAACGACAGTCCATCATTACTTTAAGACAAGAAGGTCAGTCAATCTGGAAAATTAAGAAACTTAACATTTCTTCAAGTGCAGTCACACAAATCATCAATCGCTATGATGAAACTGGCTCATGAGGACTGCCACAGGAAACGAAGAGACATAATTACCTCTGCTGCAGGGGAAAAGTTTATTAGAGTTAACAGCCTCAGAAATTGCAGCCCAATTAAATGCTTCACAGAGTTCAAATAACAGACATATCAACAACTGTTCAGAGGTGACTGTTGAATCAGGCCTTCATGGCTGAATTGCTGCAAAGAAACTAGAGGTTGACCGATTTAAATCGGAATGGACGATTAATTAGGGCTGATTTCAAGAATTTCATAACGATCGGAAATCTGTATTTTTGGGCGCCAATTTTTTTTATACCTTTATTTAACTAGGCAAGTCAGTTAAGAACACATTCTTATTTTCAATGACGGCCTAGGAACGGTGGATTAATTGCCTCGTTGAGGGGCAGAATGACAGATTTACATCATGTCAGCTCGGGGGATCCAGTCTTGTAACCTTAGTTACCTAGTCCAACGCAATAAGGATCTGCCTCTATAGTTGCACTCCACAAGGAGACTGCCTGTTACGCAAATGCAGTAAGCCAAGGTAAGTTGCTAGCTCGCATTAAACTTATCTTATAAAAAAAATCAATCATAATCACTACACATGGTTGATGATACTACTAGATATTATCTAGCGTGTCCTGCGTTGCATATAATCTGACTGAGCATACAAGTATCGAAGTATCTGACTGAGCGGTGGTAGGCAGAAGCAGGCGTGTAAATATTCATTCAAACAGCACTTTAGTGCGTTTTGCCAGCAGCTCTTCATTGTGCGTCAAGCATTGCGCCGTTTATGATTTCAAGCCCACCAACTCCCGAGATGAGGCTGGTGTAACCAAAGTGAAATGGCTAGCTAGTTAGCGGGGTGATAGCGTTTCAAACGTCACTCGCTCTCAGCCTTCTGGTAGTTGTTCCACTTGTTCTGCATGAGTAACGCTGCTTCGATGGTGGCTGTTGTCGTTGTGTTGCTGGTTCGAGCCCAGGGAGGAGCGAGGAGAGGGACGGAAGCTATATTGTTACAATGGCAATACTAAAGTGCCTATAAGAACATCCAATAGTCAAAGGTTAATGAAATACAAATGGTATAGAGGGTAATAGTCCTATAATTCCTATAATAACTACAACCTAAAATGTGTTACCTGGGAATATTGAAAAGTCATGTTAAAAGGGACCACCAGTTTTCATATGTTCTCATGTTCTGAGCAAGGAACGGAAATGTTAGTTCTTACATAGCACATATTGCACTTTTACATTCTTCTCCAACACTTTGTTTTTGCATTATTTAAACCAAATTGAACATGCTTCATTATTTACTTGAGGCTAAATTGATTTTATTGATGTATTATATTAAGTTAAAATAAGTGTTCATAGGCCTCCCGGGTGGCGCGGTGTTTAAAGGCGCTGTACTGCAGCGACAGCTGTGCCACCAGAGACTCTGGGTTCCAGGCTCTGTCGTAACCAGCCGCGACCGGGAGGTCCGTGGGGCGACGCACAATTGGCCTAGCGTCATCCGGGTTAGGGAGGGGTTGGCCGGTATAGATATCCTTGTCTCATCGCGCCATCCCATCTAATTTGCTCTTAGTGGGACTATCATTTGTTTTTCAACAGGACAATGACTGAACACACCTCCAGGCTGTGGAAGGACTATTTGACCAAGAAGGAGAGTGATGAGTGCTGCATCAGATGACCTATTCTCCACAATTACCCAACCTCAACCCAATTGAGATGGTTTGGGATGAGTTGGACCGCAAAGTGAAGGAAAATCAGGCAACAAGTGCTCAGCATATGTGGGAACTGCTTCAAGACTGTTGGAAAAGCATTGCAGGTGAAGCTGGTTGAGAGAATGCCAAGCGTGTGCAAAGATGTAATCAAGGCAAAGGGTGGATGCTTTGAAGAATTTACAATATATTTGGATTCTTTTAACACTTTTCTGGTTACTACATGATTCCATTTGTTATTTAATAGTTTTGACATCTTCACTATTATTCTACAATGTAGAAAATTGTAAAAATAAATGAATCCCTTGGCTATTTCAGCCACATCCATTGCTGACAGGTGTATACATTTTTTCAAAAACCACTAAATTGAGCAAACAGCCATGCAATCTCCATAGACAAACATTGGCAGTAGAATGGCCTTACTGGGGAGCTCAGTAACTTTCAACGTGGCACAGTCATAGGATGCCGCCTTTTCAAGTCAGTTCGCAATTGTCTGCCCTGCTAGAGCTGCCCCGGACAACTGTAAGGGCTGTTATTAAAACGTCTAGGAGCAACGATGGCTCACCCTCGAAGTGGTAGGACACACAAGCTCACAGAACGAGTCTGCAGAGTGCTGAAGTGTGTAAACATTGTCTGTACTCAGTTGCAACACTTACTACCGAGGTCCAAATTGCCTCTGGAAGCAACATCAGCATAAGAACTATTCGTCAGGAGCTTCTTGAAATGGGTTTCCATGGCCAAACAGCCGCACATACGCCTAAAATCACCAGGCGTTATGCCAAGCATTGCCTGGAGTGGAGTAAAACTCGCCGCGATTGGACTCTGGAGCAGTGGAAACTTCATGCTTCACCATGTGGCAGTCCGACGTACAAATCTGGGTTTGGTGGAAGCAAGGAGAATGCCACCTGCCCCAATGCCTAATGCCAACTGTAAAGTTTGGTAAGGAGGAATAATGGTCTGGGGCTGTTTTTCTATGATTCAGGCTAGGCACCCTGGGTTCCAGTGAAAGGAAATCTTAATGCTACAGTACACCATGACATTCTAGACGATTCTGTGCTTCCAACTTTGTGGCAACAGTTGGGGAAGGCCCTTTCCTGTTACAGCATGACAATGCCCCCGTGCATAAAGCGAGGTCCATACAGAAATGGTTTGTCGGGATAGGTGTGGAAGTACTTGACTGGCCTGCACAGAGCCCTGATCTCAACCTCATTGAACACCTTTGGGATGAATTGGAACGCCAATTGCGAGCCACGCCTAAACCACCCAACATCAGCGCCCGAGCTCACTAATGCTCGTGGCTGAATGGAAGCAAGTCCCCGCAGCAATGTTCCAACATCTAGTGAAAAGCCTTCCAGAAGAGTGGATGGAGGCTGTTATAGAAGCAAAAGGAAGGGGGCCAACTTCATATTAATGCCCATGATTTTGGAATGAGATGTCCGACAGTCCCTGTACCAGTAGTAGGGCACCAAAAGTAGAGCCTACAGACTTTTACTTCTCTATGGTTATATGGCTCTCCCCATGATGCCACCTATAATATTCTGGTCACACAGGCCACAATAACCAGTTGGCCACGCTCTTCAACATAACACCATGACCATGATGTTTCAGCAACCACCAGAAAAAAACTCATGGCAGGTAAATGAACAGCCATAAAGAGCAAATGGTTTTTGCGCTTCACCTTGACCTCAGATTACATTCACTTGGGGATTTCCCCAGTCCTCCATCTGTGCATATCCTGGATCAACTGGTCAAGCTTCTAAATCCAGTATTTCCAATGTAGGAATGGCTCCAGGGAGGTAGCAGAGACAGGTCCTAGGCCAGCACTTACGCAATGTGTCCGAAGCGCAGACAAACAGCAAATATAGAATTGGAAAGAAAGTATTAAGAAAAGAAACCAAATGTATTGGTAATTGTTAATGTGAAATATAATTTGACAAACGAAAGCAATTCAGACATGGTGAGCTGTGCAGTGTAAGCCTTTGTCAGCAGCAAAATCACAAGAGCTGTTTGAAGCCAGCGGGAAATGACATGGGTGTCACATTTTATTCTATGCTGAAGTCAGGCAGGGTATGGAAAACAGAAGACAACTGACTTGTGGTTTTAGAGGATGTTAGTTTGACTGCGCAATCTATGACGAAATGTGCTATTATTATAATAATAAAAGACATTCTCCAGAATTGTTACAGGGATTGGAATTGTTTTTAGACCACATTTGTATTCCTTGCGACTATGAATGCCTTGAATTATGCTCAATGTGGTTAATGCTTTTTGTGTCATTGTATAATTGCTGCAGATTTGAGAGGTCTCCCTTGAAAACGGCACTGGATCTCAATGGGATCAATAAATTATGAACAAATAAAGGCAAGGTTACCAAAAGGACAGAATGTGGGGGGATGCTCTTAGCATGGAAGCCAAAAGAAAATTTGGCATGCATTTACAAGGCCAAGCCCAAAGCATGAGCGCCAAGAGTTGTCAGAATGTTTTCGGTAGAATCCCACATATCTAGCATACATCATGTAGGGGTAGAGGACACTAACATTTAATCCAGGTGCGTTTGGACTGGTAGGTGCTTTGCATGGACTCCAGACATCTCAATAACAAAGCCCTGAATACTTCCATTTCGTGGTCTCAGCATTGAAAGCAGCATGCATCACTTTCACAACAAAAAGGACTGTCTTGCAGCAGTGGTTCAGTTTCCTGTTACGACAAGCTGAAACAAGTTGCTTTCTATCAACAGCTGATGGCAGCTACCTGATCTAGCCATGCTGTATTGAAATATCCACATGGAAACAAGAGGCAGTTATAATGAGTGGTTCAGTGTTATGACCATAAGCACTACCGTACCTTGCTGTGAAGAGTGTGGGTGAGAGGAAATGCAGGTCTAAACAAGAGGCCATCACAGTCCAGGGCCCACATGACATGTGTGTTGAGAGGTCAACAGAAAATATGAGGATGCAACTTTCCCATATATCTTTAACCATGGGTATTATCATCTTCCACAAGTCATCCCTGCCAGGAGAGATCGGGGACTGGGACCAGGCCTCTAGAAAGCCTCTTTACTCCCCCAGAAAAAAATGGACCAAAACAAAGAATTGATGGCTCAGCAGGGCACATGTGGCATCATGCTGCCAAGTCTGTCAACGACGCCATGGTCTAGGAAGGAAGGTGAGACAAGGGAGGGGGCATTCTCTATGAAACCAAAAATATGCCTCTCCTTTGACAAGCCATACTACAGTAGTGTGACCATGTGCACCCGCCCGGGTGATTGCGCATAGCCAACATTGCATTGCTCTCTGTATGACAACCCACTGAAGCCAGAGATCAAAGCTATTGTGAGAATCCTGCAGCTTTGATCAACACTGGGATCACTACTTAGATGTTGACCCGTAATTGACATGTAATTGACATTCATTGAGTACAAAGACAATAGAATAGTGCATTCAGAAAATATTCAGACCACTTTACTTTTTCTACATTTTGTTATGTTACAGCCTTATTCTAAAATGTATTAAATTGTTTTCTCCTACCGTCATCAATCTAAACCCCAAAATGACAAAGCAAAAACATGTCAAATTACTTTGGCAAAAGTATTAAAAATACAAATTTCAATAGCACATTAAGTATTCAGACCCTTTACTCAGTACTCTAAGCTCCGTCAGCTTGAATGGGGAGCGTTGCTGCACAGCTATTTTCAGGTCTCTCCAGAAATGTTTGATCGGGTTCAAGTCCGGGCTCTGGCTGATCCACTCAAGGACATTCAGAGACTTGTCCCGAAGCCACTCCTGCATTGTCTGGGCTGTGTGCTTAGGGTCATTGTCCTGTTGGAAGGTGAACTGTCACCCCAGTCGGACGTCCTGAGCGCTCTGGAGCAGGTTATCACATCTCCCTCTCTATACTTTGCTCTGTTCATCTTTCCCCTGGATCCCGACTAGTCCCCCAGTCCTTGCCGCTGAAAAACATGCCAACAGTGAAGCATGGTTGTGGCAATGGTTTTCAGAGGCAGGGACTGGGAGACTAGTCAGGATTGAGGGAAAGGTGACCAGGTTTCCTCCAGATGTGACCCTTGGCATTCAGGCCAAATAGTTCAATTTTGGTTTCATCAGACGAGAGAATCTTGTTTCTCATGGTCAGAGTCCTTTAGGTGCCTTTTGGCAACCTCCAAGTGGCCTGTCATGTGCCTTTTACTGAGGAGTGGCTTCCGTCTGGCCACTCTACCATAAAGGCCTGATTGGTGGAGTGCTGCAGAGATGCAGAGATGGTTGTCCTTCTGGAAGGTTCCGGCATCTCCACAGAGGAACTCTGGAGCTAAGTCAAAGTGACCATCTGGTTCTTGGTCATCTCCCTGACCAAGGCCCTTCTCCCCCGATTGCTCAGTTTGGGCTGGCAGCCAGCTCTGGGATGAGTCTTGGTGGTTCCAAACTTCTTACATTTAAGAATGACGGAGGCCACTGTGTTCTTGGAAACCTTCAATGCTGCAGAAATTTGTTGATACCCTTCCTCCAGATCTGTGCCTTGACACAATCCTGTCTCGGAGTTCTACGGACAATTCCTTCAACCTCATGGCTTGGTTTCTGCTTTGACATGCACTGTCAACTGTGGGACCTTATATAGACAGGTGGGCTTCCTTCCAAATGATGTCCAATCAATTGAATTTACCACAGGATGTACCTGAGCTCCATTTTGAGTGTCAATACAAAGAGTCTGAATACTTACGTAAATAAGGTCTGTTTATTTATTTGTAAAAATGTTAAAAAAAAACAGCTTTGTCATTATGGAGTATTGTATGTCGATTGAGAAAAAAAAAACAATTGAATCAATTTTAGAATAATGCTGTAATGTTACAAAATGTATTAAGAGTCAAGGGGTCCGAATATGTTTCTGTGTGTGTATTAGAGGTCGACCGAAGCATACAAGTATCTGACTGAGCGGTGGTAGGCAGAAGCAGGTGTGTAAACATTCCTTCAAACAGCACTTTTGTGCGTTTTGCCAGCAGCTCTTCGTTGTGTGTCAAGCATTGCGCTGTTTATGACTTCAAGCCTATCAACTCCCGAGATGAGGCTGGTGTAACCGAAGTGAAATGGCTAGCTATTTAGCGCGCGCTAATAGCGTTTCAAACGTCACTCGCTCTCAGCCTTCTAGTAGTTGTTCCCCTTGCTCTGCATGGGTAACGCTGATTCGATGGTGGCTGTTGTCATTGTGTTGCTGGTTCGAGCCCAGGGAGGAGCGAGGAGAGGGACGGAAGCTATACTGTTACACTGGCAATACTAAAGTGCCTATAAGGACATCCAATAGTCAAAGGTTACAGAAATACAAATGGTAGAGAGAGAAATAGTCCTATAATAACAACCTAAAACTTGTTACCTGGGAATATTGAAGACTCATGTTAAAAGGAACCACCAGCTTTCATATGTTCTCATGTTCTGAGCAAGGAACTGAAACGTTAGCTTTCTTACATAGCACATATTGCACTTTTACTTTCTTCTCCAACACTGTTTCAACACTGTTTTTGCATTATTTAAACCGATGTATTATATTAAGTTAAAATAAGTGTTAATTCAGTATTGTTGTAATTGTCATTATTACAAATACATTTCCCCCCGGCTTTTTTGGTCCTCCAATAATCGGTATCGGTGTTGAAAAATTATAATCAGTCGACTTCTAGTGTGGTTATACAATTTTTTTTTGTCCACAGAAGTAGGGATGCACGATATTTCAGTGAAGATCGAACGGTATCGAACGATATTAGCTAAGAAATGCCAACATTGGTATCGGCCTGAAATCTAGTTTACCGCTGATATGCAAAACCAATGTCAAAGCTGACGTGCACACCTATATAACGTAGGTACATGACGTAATGACGGCATGTAAAATGTTGCGCTACACGTGCAACACAGCATTCCTAAACTCGTCCACAATGTCCACAAAGAGATTAGTACAATGCAGGCCAGGTGGGGGGGGGTGTATCTGTACTTTTACATGTACATTTTATTCAACATTCCTAAAAAACAATATACTTTTACTCCATACATGTTCCCTGACACCCACAAGTACTTGTTACATTTTGAATGCTTAGCAGGAAAATGGTCCAATTCACACACTCACCTACTGACTCTGATCTGGCGGACTCACTAAACACACATGCTGTGTTTGAGTGTGACCCTGGCTATCCGTAAATACATGTGTTTTATATAAACAAGATAATGGTGCTGTCTGGTTAGGTTAATGTAAGGAATTTGAAAATTATTTACACTTTTGCTTTTGATACTCACGTAATATTTAAAACCAAAAATACTTTTACTCAAGTAGTATTCTACTGGGTGACTTTTACTTGAGTCATTTTCTATTAAAAAAGGCATCTTTACTTTTACTCAAGTATGACAATTGGGTACTTTTTCCACTACTGGTACAGTGGTTCCCAAACTTCGGTAGTCCCTAGTTACCACAGCCACAAGTTATGACTAAAACCCACCCATTTCTACAATGAATCTTCTTAAAATCTGATTTTAAACCTTAACCATACTGCTAACCTTATAAGTAACCTTAAATTATGACCAAAAAGCAAATGTTTGTTTTTAGTCATTTTTACAATAGGCTATATATAGCCCATTTTGACTTTGTGAATGTGGTAACTCGTGACAACCTCAACTTTGGGTCGGGCCCCATCTGGGGCCTCCTGAGAGAATCTGTACAAATTGTATCAAACAAGTTAGGAACTAAAAAAAATATTATATGTTTCAATATGAACATCTCCACATCTTAAAACACAAACAATACAGTTCTAGAAAAGTCATGTTTTAATTTATATTAGTGGTTGTCTTACCACGGTCACCTACTGGCATTTAGTTTACCACTACATCACTGATAAAACAGAATAGCAAGTAATATTCTAATAATTCATGTGAATGTCATCTGATCGATCATCTGTGTGCTCTATTGATTCTGTTTTTTTGTGGAGTTTGATTAGCAGGAATACAAATATGAATGCTATGTCATTTGAGAATAGTCTGCTAAATGACTTAAATGTAAATGTGAGAATAGAGATATGTAAAGAGTTGTTCATTTTATGCAATTCATCATTACAAACTGACTGAACAGACGCTGATGCTACTTGTCAGTGTGAATAATTTGTTATAGTCCCCCCCATTTTAGGGCTATATCATTACAATTGTATAGCTAATAGGCTGTGTGTTTGTAGATCGACTGGTGTGAATGAACCTACAGCAGCCAATGTAACAACGGCTGGACTGGAGTCATTTCTGCTAAATTAATAATTTACGAAGTGTTGATCCTGTGTGTTTAAAATGGGTCACTTGGTGTGCTTATAGGCTACATAATGTTACCCAAAACTGAAACTAAATCGAGCCCCCTTCTTTAAAAAAACACCACCACTACTTCACACATTTTTTTTAGCACATAGCAACAGCGGGTTGCCAGGTTTGTTTTGAGTCACTTTCGTGTTCGGTGCTCTTCTAGCTCCCATTCCTTTCAAGCCCTGAACCTGCTCGAGTTCCAAAATCGAAGTGAATGTAACAGGTAGCCCTGCTGATTCCAAGAGTATTCCATGATCTAGACCAGTCTATAATAGCAGAACGATGCATGCTAGTTCCACTCCACGGTGACGTGGCGGAATAGACGTTCTTCACGTCTGTGAAAAAAAACCACTTAACTAGTTTGTTACCTACCATTATATAAACCAAAAGAAAATTAACTAAAAAAATATATATAGTTACATGCACACAACAATGGAATCGTGGATAGACATATTCATATAATAGTTCGATTAAAACGTCCGATACATTCAGTTGTTCCGAACTCACTTCACTCGCGCTAAATAGGGATGCTCGCTCGGTTGTTGCAAGCACATGCGCAGATCAAATACACCGCTAGAACGTCGATTGAGGTGTCCAAGTAATATTTGAAAGATTGTTCAGGAAACCAGGTGTTTGTATGTTTACTTCAATTTTGACCTTATGACGATTAAGATAAGCAGAGTAAGGTGTTTACATGACATTTACACAACCTGCCATCATCAGTTGAATATCAAATGATTAGTGTTTCGAAGTCAGATATTGAGCATGCTAGTTAGTCAAGTTACCAAACAGTATCGTAACACCGGTACACAAAGTTGGCATGCATGGCCATTTTGGCGACGCATTTGACGGTCTGTCAGGTTCTTGACAAGCCAACACGGGAGACACGCTCCCTAAGGAAAAAATTGTCACGTTTAAACACATTTCATAACAAATTATCCATTGGCAGTCATGGAAAACGGCAATGCATACCATACATTCAGTCGCCTGTTTAGCTACGATTCCCACGATCAAGTAGGTACTTAACTTTACAGAGAAACGGAGTAACGTTAGTACATGACGTTAGCTAGGTGGATCCTAGGTTATTAGCAGTATTAGTAGCTACATAGAAAAGACTAGTCATCAGCCATTTTCGCTAACCTTGTATCCACTTGCTAGATAGTCAACTCGCTTCCAATACTTACTTTTATGTCTGCCTACACCCCATGACTGTTTAGCGAGACTGGGGCTCCGAATTATTGCCCTTCCAGCCGACTTCAAAGCGTCCATACCGTAATCCAAAATTGGGGCAAAGAGCCCAACAAGCTTCGGTTCTTGTCTCTCGAAGCACTTGGCCCTGTTCGTCACACACTCTCCCAAACTTTTCCAGCTGTTTTTTTGTCTTCTACTTCAGAGACAGCGCAGAATAAATGGATTATGATGTTCATCCCCACTCTGGGCGGTGTTATATGTAAATTAACCGGATAATGTATATGACGTGTATTTGTGGTATAGCACGTGCGAGGTCGCTGCCCGCGAAGCTTGCACAGGCGAAGCCTTCTCAGTGACTGAAATGTATACATCTGAAATAATATTCCAAGTTATTCGGATAGTTTGTCAAAAATATCAACAAATGATGTTCAGTGGAACATAATTTAAGGTGAAATATATAAATGTATGTGTTTTCATGGGTTAATATAATTTGCATAAACGAAGTGTGGTTAAGTAATGAGGCTATGGGCATGATGAATATGTAGACTAGATTAATGAATTCCCAGTCGCTTTATATTATTTTGTTATCAATGATATGTATTTATTAAAGACTGAATTGACATGACTCCTGTCATGGAGAAATATCATACATAGATGGGCTACAATGTGTCATCAAGAGATGATGTGCACTGCACACAGGTGATGGATTTAATCTCAAATTACACATTAATTTGATACATATTTCAAATCTTTAGATTTTCTCTCAAGTTAGACATTTATTTAATATACATTTCTACCCTGGTCCCTCTTCCCTCCCCTTGTGTAACCCAAGACCCTTTCTACCCAAGCCCCACAGCTGCTGGTGAAAAAAACAGTCAAACCAGTTCCTCAGGGCAGTGTCAGTGGGCCTCTGCTCCATCACCATAGACCCCTGCTCACCTCACCTGGTCCCTCCAGACTACTCTGTCCTTCCCTGGCATGCTCTGGGTGACATGTTCACCAGTCTGGAGGCAGAGCTATGTGGATAGGACTCATTCATGGGTGTCACATTCACTCATACATCTCCCTCCAAAGGCCATAACAAAAGCTATTTCTTCTTCCCTAGATTCATGAAGGAAAGGTGACTGTTTGTCCTCAATATACATATTTAAATGTTGGTTGTAGTTAAATCTGAGTAATGAAACTGTGATTCCCACACATGAGCATATGATGACTGTTTCCATTTTTCTAATATCTTTAATCAACCAACATCTATAATGGATAACATTATGGATGTTATCCACAAGGTGAACTTTCCACATTGGATTTCCTTGAGTTTTAATCAACAGTCATTGTCTATTCACATTGTGCACTCAGGGGTTTGGAATGTAAAAAATCTGGCACTTCCAGATTTCTAGGGGAGATGACAGGCCACAAATATAGTAAGAGTACTACAATGTATTGTTTTCCTAAGTGCATAAGCATAGCTGAGTTACAGTATGTACAGTACAGTACAAATTACAAAGAGCTCATTTGACATGAATCAGACGCTACAGATCAAATGAGCAATAAAACTAGCATCTAATACCAAGGGACTCTGTTCACTCTGGTGATAACGAAACCAAATCAAAACCCAGATTCAATAGATATATCTCTTGCAATAACACATACATCTCCTTCAGATGTACAGTTTCATGATGTGTGCTTATACCCACCCACATCATTTGATGAAAGCCTGGAAGGTTCTAAAAGTTCTTTGTACTGCCAATAAATCTCAGCTCCAGAGCGAGACCCTGTTCAAAGTTTTGAGTATAGCAGACATTTTTCAGAATCAATGAATTTAGCAAAAAGAGAGAGACACAGTGGATCAGGTTCAGGTGAGTAGGTAGGCAGTCACTGAAGGCAGATATTTGATATAAGATGATAATGTAGCCATATCTTGCTCTGCTGGCAGGGGGGACTGTAAAATATAATTATTAATGTGTAATGGTATTCACGTATAATGTAGTTACTACTTAACTATAATTCATGCACATCCTGTTTGTTTAATAAATACAGTTTGACAGTATAACTGCCATTGTCGTAATTTGTTGTGAGCAGCAAGTCTATCCACAAGAGTACTGGTTGTCCCCTCATGGAGAAATAGACCTACCCTTCTTCCGCTGGGTCTGCCCACATTATTCACACCAACGGCCTCTACTATTTCACATCATTGGCAGCACAGTAGATGATATCGATTTAATTGTTTCGCATTGCTCTCATTTCCAAAGGCAACATTTTATGACCAGAGCAACCGAGAGAGTATTTTTAATCTGGTAATTTCTTCTTTGACATATGTTTATTAGGTAAGCAGAGAAAAGACAGAAAATGTAATGCTGTCATTCCTCAACTTTATTTCCACAGTCTGGCCATAGCAGACAAAATAATCTAAACAAATCAAAATGCTGATGAGACTAAATTTACATTGCATAATGGCTTCATGCTTTGGTTACTGCATACTTTGCCAGATTCAGATTGCTTGAAAAGACCCATTATAATCTACTGTGTCAAATCCAAACGGTAGATGTGCCAAATGGAGATGTTAATTTGGAACAAGTGCAATAACGCACTCAGGACATGCAATTCATTCTTAGAATGCTGCAGTTTTATTCCTGATAAGGTTCCTCTATGTGAGGTGGTCAAATATGCATGGTTTGAGGCCTCTATTCCTTACAGTGAGGAATGCCCATGCAGATCAGGTGTATAGAAACAGCCGCAACAATACTCGCATAAAAGTATTTGCATATAAAGCATGTGAAGAAACTCTTTGTAAAGTGTTTTCGTGCATCATGTTAAAAGGGTTCATTTAAGAGTATAATGTTGAAGAACCAGAAATGCAATGCACTGATACTTGCCACGCAAGCTTGTTTTCTACCATTGAAAGACTGTCACTGGCAAAGCTACTCCCTTCTCTTCTCTTACATTTTCCCCAATGCATATGAATGATCAAAATGAAAATATGCAACCAGCCCATAATTTGTTTCCATTTAGAGTTCCTTCACTTAGAAATCATTGGCTTTGAGGTTGTTCTAAAGACTCATCTATTTATCTGTGGCTCTCAGACAGCTAAAGATGTGGCTAGAGAATGCATAGAGGGGTCGGTGACAGAATAAATGGGGTGGTGGGCTTAAGTGCCCAGACTGGTTTGAGGATTAAGGCCATCAATATATTAGCCTTGCGTCCTCCACTAATTACCTTCTTATGTCTACCAAGCCTGGCTAAACAGCCTATTGCACAGAGGCAGCTAGTTTATTATCTGTGATTTAATGTGATTTGATTTCATCTCAGATGAGACTAAAAAAAATGTACAAATAAAAACACACTGATGCACGTTTAAGTTAGAGAAACCTCTCAGCTGAACATGTGAGTTGAGGTTACAGAGGCTTTTGAACACTAAAGAGATGGACACTGCCTCCTAGTGGGGGTGAGACTACAGTAACATTTAATTGCCCTTTCAAATATCACAGATCACTCTACTGCCTGATGATGTTTATGTACAGTTGAAGTCAGACATTTACATACACCTTAACCAAATACATTTAAACTCAGTTTTTCACACTTCCTGACATTTAATCCTAGTAAAAATTCCCTGTTTTAGGTCAGTTAGGATCACCACTTTATTTTAAGAACGTGAAATGTCAAAATAATAGAGAATGATATATTTCAGATTTTATTTCTTTCATCACTTCCCCAGTGGGTCAGAAGTTTACATACACTCAATTAGTGTTTGGTAGCATTCCCTTTAAATTGTTTAACTTGGGTCAAATGTTTTGGGTAGCTTTCCACAAGCTTCCCACAAAAAGTTGGTTAAATCTTGGCCCATTCCTCCTGACAGAGCTGGTGTAACTGAGTCATGTTTGTAAGCCTCCTTGCTTGCACACGGTTTTTCAGTTCTGGCCCAAATTTGTTTATAGGATTAAGGTCAGGACTTTGTGATGGACACTCCAATACCTTGACTCTGTTGTCCTTAAACCATTTTGCCACAACTTTGGAAGTATGCTTGGGGTCATTGTCCATTTGGAAGACCCATTTGCGACCAAGCTTTAACTTCCTGATGTCTTGAGATGTTGCTTCAATATATTCACATAATTTTCCTACCTCATGATGCCATCTATTTTGTGAAGTGCACTAGTCCCTCCTGCAGCAAAGCAACCCCACAACATGATGCTGCCACCCCCGTGCTTCACGGTTGGGATGTTGTTCTTCGGCTTACAAGCCTCCCCCCTTTTCCTCCAAACATAACGATGGTCATTATGGCCAAACAGTTCTATTTTTGTTTCATCAGACCAGAGGACATTTCTCCAAAATGTACAATCTTTGTCCCCATGTGCAGTTGAAAACCGTAGTCTGGCTTTTTTATGGCAGTTTTAGAGCAGTGGCTTCTTCCTTGCTGAGCGACCTTTCAGGTTATGTCGATATAGGACTTGTTTTACTGTGAATATATATACTTTAGTACCTGTTTCCTCCAGCATCTTCACAAGGTCCTTTGCTGTTGTTTTGGGATTGATTTGCACTTTTTGCACCAAAGTACATTCATCTCTAGGAGACAGAACGCGTCTCCTTCCTGAGCCGTATGACGGCTGCGTGGTCCCATGGTGTTTATACTGGCGTACTATTGTTTATACAGATGAACGTGCTACCTTCAGGAATTTGGAAATTGCTCCCAAGGATGAACCAGACATGTGGAGGTCAACAATTTGAGGTCTTCGCTGATTTCTTTTGATTTTCCCATGATGTCAAGCAGAGGCACTGAGTTTGAAGGTAGGCCTTGAAATACATCCACAGGTACACCTCCAATTGACTCCAATGATGTCAATTAGCCTATCAGAAGCTTCTAAAGCCATGACATCATTCAATAAATTTGTGGAGTGGTTGAAAAATGTGTTTAATGACTCCAACCTAAGTGTATGTAAACTTCCGACTTCAATTGTATGTCATAAAGGACAAGGAAAGAAACTCCAGACTGAGAAAATTTGCAAGAAAATAATTTATTCCTTGTTAACCTCAGAGCGCAGCCAAGGTCAGACCCGGGGAGAAACAGAGCAGTGACTGCGGGTGGGCATAGAAAACAAAAACATTTTATACTTTCAACATCAGTTGAGCCAATGACATACGTAGCACTGAGCAAAACATTTTCCATATACAGTTGGTCATAACCACACACACAAAATCACCATTTCAGATGACTGCAAAACCACATCAGACTCAAGCTAGTCCTCCCTGCAGGATATAACAATACCAAAAAGAGGAGTAAGGAAACAACTGTAGACGGTTCTTAACACCCATAGCCCAGGCAGTTGCCAATACTGTAACATTCACAAAAATAAAGTCCCTTACTTTCAACTACGTAAACAGTCTACTACAAACAGGTGAGCATTTTCCCACCTGCTTGACATACTTCAGACAAGTCAGTAAGAGGACGTTTGTCAAACACGTCAGCCAATGTATTTGCAGTACATTCCTGGATAGCACATATTACTAGAAAACAAGCAATCCATTCTTGGCACATGGGCTGAAGTTGAGTATTCAGGAATAAAAAGGAGCCAGATGAAGAATTTTCTATGCAAAATTCAGTGGAAATAAATTGTCTCGTTTGGCATTTCCAGAGTCTCGTTTCTTGTACACATTGCACAAAATCAATCAGTTTTCCCTGTCAAACAGGTTTTTTCTCAACAGTGCAAATGAAGTCAAATCAATAAAAAAACATACGTAGGGACAATAGTTCAACCAACAGAACAAGAGTTTACAGCAGAGAGATGTGTTATAGTTGGATGCAGGGGAGAGGCCATGCTGGGAGCCTGGGACCTGTTTGCAGTAGACTTCGTAGTGGCTAACATTACCATATCAACACACTATAAAGGAGTAACATGACCATGCTAGAACAGACAAAATGGCCATATCGTCAGAACTGTTGAGCAAGTAGATGGGCTATCTGTTCTGAACCTAAGGTGAGGGTCCAGGTTAGGGGTAAAATTGTATTTGTGGTTGGAACGCCCTGCAATTCAGTCCTTTCTGGCATAGCCAGATATTGACTCCCACCACTGAGGCCTTGTCTCAAGGCACTGTGATCATGACAATTTGTGAGAGACTATTCTGGGTTTAGAGAGGCATATTATACATGAACTTCGCAATACTGTCTTTGCTTAACACTCTTTTCGACAGGATCATGGAAATTAGGGGGCTTTGAGGGAAATAAATGTAATTTTGCAGTTGATACTCAACATTTAGGGGTTGTTGTGGATCGTTTACTTTGACATCTCGTTATTGAAACAAATAACGTCTTGGTACAGCTCTGTTCTCATCTCAAAGTGATTTTCCTAACTTTTTGTGAAAGAAGTGAAAAAGGAGAGACCACACAATCCACTTTCTAACATTTAAAAAAAACAATACCACAAAACCCAAGAACAGCCAATGGAAGTTTCAATTTGGTCTCTGATATTCACAACTGAAAAATAATAATTGACAAAACAGGGCTAGAGTCCATGCCAATGTTGCACTACAGTCCTCTGGGCATACTGATGGTACCTTCTTACCTTAAAAATGAACTGATATCTGTTCTCAGCGATCAGAATTTATTACATAGAAATAAGGGTGAGCACTCCTGCTACCAGAGATCCACATCCCAGCTCTAAAATAAATGAAATCGACACCAATTACCCAATCCCAAGGCCAGAGACCAAGTAACTGGTAGCAGGTGGAGTAGATGGGGAGGGGAGGGGGCTGAAACGCCCTAGATAAGATCCACGCCCAATTCTGAGGTTTCACTAGACATTTACAAGCAGAAACACAACTGGGAATTCCTAGTCGACATGAATGTCCCATAGACCTTTTTTTGTTTTAACTACAACAAATACAGTCACAATACAACATCCTTCAGACCCCCCCCCCAAAAAAATAATAATAAAGTTCTCAGCCGCAGACATGACAAGCAGATCTGTAGGTGGGCTTGAAAAAACCAAACAAGAGGATGGAAGGAGCGTTCACTTTTTGAGGGGCTGGTAGACAGAGGCGTTGGGGTCCAGGCCGGAAGGACTGGTGTCCATAAACTTGGAAGAGTAGTGGGGGGCCACAGGAGTCATGTTGCTGCTGTCAGCAGTGTAGGAGATGCTGGGCATGACAGCCATCACCTCAGCTATCTTCTGCTTCAGGTCCTTGATCTCCTGGTCCTTCTGCAGGATCTGACCTAGGAGACAGACACACCCAGCAAGAAACTTTCAGATTAGACATTCATAATGTCGAGCAATCTATTCTACATCAATCACATTTAGTAGGAGGTAGGTGGGACTGAGGCAGTATTGCAAAGGTGCTGGACCCAGGCTGAACACGGACCTTGTGCGATCTCCAGCTGTCTCTTAGCGTCACCCAGTGCTGAGAACAGGTCCAGTTTGATGCGGGTCTCTGCAGACAGGCTGTTCTCCAGGTGCTGGGTCTTATCCTGCATGGCCGAAAGCGCTGACATCAGCACTTCCGTGTCCTTCTCATTCTCTTTATACTTGTGGAGCTCCTGAGAGAGGGGGAGAACATCAGTACAAGTGGCATTGTCTGTGTGCCAGTGTACAGCAGGTGTGAATGAGTTAACATTTTGCGTTACTTTAACCAAAACTGATGTTGACGTCAAAAGGCCGCCAACAAAACATACCCAAGTCTTAACTGAACAATGATCCTCACCTGTACTTTCATCTCCAGCTCTCTGATCTGGTCTTCTTTGAGCTTGATATCCATGGTCAGCTTCTTACACTCAGTCTCCAGTTCCGTGATCCGCCTCCTCAGCGTATCTGTGCACTCCCCCCTGTGGAGCAGACAGAGAGAGGGATCACACCTATACTAACGGCAGGGAATAGCTTGAAACTGGCTAACAACAACTGATAGCAGATTATTTATGGGGAACTATTACCTGGATGCTGCTGCTAGTGCGACGGCTCTAGCTGTGGTGGCCTCTTCCAGCTTTTTGCGTTTCTTCTCGTCTGAAAGCTGTTTCTCTGCATTGGTGCGGGCCTCCTGCTCAACCTTCAGCCTCTTCTCCAGTTGGCCCACAGCCTGTTTGTCCTTCTGCTTGGCCTGGACAGCGTTATGGAGCCTGCATACACACAGCAGCCACAGACCAAATGAGCTAGTGGGACTCCATCCCACCCCAAGGATGTGTGTGTGTGAGAACAATAGTACTAAAAGCTAGCCATGTTCAAGAGTGTAAGTAACCACTGAGTCTATGCATTGTGGAGTATGGTCAGTTAGATGACAGGTTGGCTGGTCAGTTGGGTAACCAAGCCAACAGTCCAACCATTTCACAGTACTTCAGTAATCCTTAGACTAACATAATCCAACAGAGCCTTGTGCTCCAGTCTCTACCAACAGACAGAATGAATGAGTGAGTGAATTCAGGCTCTGATGAGATTGAATAGGAATCAGCTGGTCATTAGGAGTAGGCTGTCACCTCCCCTTTAATTGCATCACATGATTAACTGGCCATAACAACTGGAGTTTGTGTCTGTTAAGTATATGATAACTGCCCTATTAGGGTGGTCCTCACTTACGAAGCTGTATCACATTAGTGGATACTTCACACTGCTCTCAGGGCAGGTCTGCCGGTTTTGACGAGCAGAAGTGACTTTTTGTAGCAGCTTAGGAGGTTAGGATAATGAAGGTTAAGAAAAGGGTTAGCTAAAATTATAGAATTGTCCCCGACGCAACTCGAAAATATCTAGCTACAACCAAGCAAGCCCTGACAACAGTCTTGGTTTCCACTAATGCAATTCTGCACCTAGGACACACAGGAATCCCATTTGGTCAATAATGACTTAATTGGACAATTAAAGCAGCCAGATGCCTAAGTGCTCCCTCTGCTCCAGTCTGGACTGCTGTGATTTGAAGCCTGCCAGAGACTCAAGCTTTCACATGCATGCACTGAGACGAGCAGTAGACTGGATCCTCATCCATAACCTTCACTAATTATTTATGATTTAAGAAAATCCATCTTGTCAGTCCTCCCCCACTCCTGAATGTCTTAGCACAGAGTTATCACTAAATTTCAAACTAGCTCTTCCTGACCCTGGACAAAGTCATTTCGACGAGGGCATTCCAAGCTAAACCCAGTGTTTTTAGCCTCTTGAGCTTACATGAAAAAAGCTGTATGATAACCCTTATGACCTTCGGTCCCAGCTAGTTTTTCCTGACTACGTGACCCGACAAGAAAAAGCTCCTGATCCTAGTCCCAGCAGGTGATCAGATCCAGTCATGTATGACCTTTGACCTGTGCCACTCACTTGTTCTGCAGCAGCTCATTCTCTTGTCGCAGCTGGCCCAGCTCAGAGCGTATGGAGCGCTCAGCGCTGCTCAGGGAGCCGATCTGACTGCGCAAGTCCTGCTCCACCTGTCTGCTGGCCTGCAGGTCCGCCTTCAGCTTCTTCACATCCTGCTCCAGCCTGCAGGGTTTGTTTGAAGGTACAAGGAAATAAATGGAGAAAGAAGGGATGATGAGGAAGAGAAGCAGAGGGGAAAGGGAGGAATAAGATGTACTTTATTCGTGCATATGAGATGGAAATTTCTCTTCTGCTTTCCCCTCTGACACACACACACACACACACACACACACACACACACACACACACACACACACACACACACACACACACACACACACACACACACACACACACACACACACACACACACACACACACACACACACACACACACACACACACACTTACTGAAGAGCTCAGTGACTTTCAACATGGAACAGTCATAGGATGCCACCTTTCTCTCACCTCGACGCTACTGCCACCCGGGACATGTTTCTGCATAGTGCATACAGTAGCTTTGTATCATCCACAGTTCCTTTATTTCTCCAGTCTTTGGTAAAAAGGTTTACCTTGGTTTCGTCTGCTGTTTCAGTAGGGCAATCTTTGTACTTCTTAGCTAATTTCTAACCTGTCTTATGTTCTGCTGCTGCTGAATGGTTTGCATTTTGCTATAGCCTGTTATTCTGCTGTCAAAGCCCCCTGCTGATGGTAGATTGTGCCTGTTGGCCATTTCACTGACAGATGTTTTAGGGTTTCGGTCAATTGTCAGTTGTTTTCCTTGGCCAATCAGATCGTTGCCGATTGATTGTCACTGCTGGTTTCTCTTTTTCAATATGTTCCAAATTGTTGTTTTAACTGTAACTGTTTTCTTTACTACGGTTCTTGCTTTAAGTTCTCACTTCAAAATTGCTTGCTTTTCTTTAACCTACAGTTCTTTGGTCGGTTTACTTTTTCCTTTGGAGTCAGAAGTTCTTTAAACAAAGGCTAAAAATACTAGAAATCCACAGATTTGTTATCATTATGAGTGTACAATCAATGCAAAAAGCAACATCTGACCAATAAGAAACGTGCTAGCCAAGTGTCTATTCAGCCATATTTGGATACAACAAAAACACAGTGTACCAATAATGTAAGCCAGGGAATCCACTCGTCAGAGTGTGGCAAATGCAGGGTACATATGAATGTGTATTACCCTGAACACCATGACAACTTGCCACACCAAATTTGACTTTCTTCTCACATTCTATACCCAGCTGAACAACTACAGACACAAAACAGGCTGACACAGCCATCTTAAACTCAAGGTTCTCCTTTTCAGTCAGCATCATTTTGTGGCAAACATATATTTTAACAGTCCAAGTTTCTCACACCCCAGCCCACACAGTGGAAACAGCTCTACTTAACACCTATCTATCTGGAGCCTGGGTTAGTTTGAGGTGTCAGGGACTGGCTCCACACTCACATAACATCTGGTAAGGGGAAGCATCCCATGCAGCCATCATGTATCAGCAAGTTACTAATACTTTGAGAATATGAGAACTGACATCCAGGTGTGACATTCAACATGCTTTGGCTAGACGAACCAAACGAGTGTCCTCGCATACTCCCTTAAAAAGTCTTTCACTTGAAAAACACCAATAGTAAAATAGTATTTTTCAAGTGAAAACATCTGCATGAAAACGAATGAATTAGTCTCTCATTGAACACTTCATTGAAGAATCCCTACTGTTGACCAATCACCGACGAAGGGGCGTAGAATTTGGCTACCAACTTTAGATTGCCTTGATTTAAAAATGGCATGTGCACGAACAACCGAAAAAAACCTTGCCGAAGACCAAAACGTCATAATATATGCATGAACTGTTCCGGCTGGGAAGCACGTGGACGCCTTAATGAGTGAGCGTGTGTGTGTGTGAGTGGCCTCAAGCAAGCACAGCTGTTTGTGTTTGGATGATGTGTTCTCTCTACTGTACTAGTGCCGTAGACTTCTCTAATGGGTGCGTGTTAAACTCGCTTTACCAGGTAAGTGTGCTGTACATACTGTGCTATGTATATAATATGCTCTTATCATAAGAGCACCTTCAGCCAGCTCAGCCAGATGTATACAGTATGTGCATCTGCATATAAGTGCTCTTACCGTACGAGCGCCTCAGGCTTGCTCAGCTGATTGTTGGGGATGCAGTTGTCTGTTGAGTCCCTGTGGGAGCCCGCTGCTGGACCCTTCCCCACTGCACACTTCTGCTTCTTCCCAGAGGAAGAGGAGGAAGGGGCGGACAAGGGGACGCTGCCGTTGGTGGCGCTGTGTCCGCGGGGCGAGGAGTTAATTGCGGTGTTGCCACTAGCGTTCTTGAAGTTTTTCGAGGAGGAGGATGAGGAGGAGGAGCAGGAGGAAGAGGAGTTCTCATCCTTCAGTAGCAGGTTCTCTGTGCTGCCCACCAGTTCTGTGGTCAGTCTCTTGTTGTTCATATGGTTCTCCATGTACTCCATCTCCTGGAGTTTAGAGTCTACCGATGACGGCAGGATGCTATTGTGTTGCTTCTTGGCCTCGCGGCCCTCTTTCCCTTTTTCTCTGTACTCCAGCTCCGGTAGCGGTGCTGGCGTCTTTTTACCGACAAGTGCCCCATTCTGTGAGACTGGGGCGGAGTCCACCTCAGATATCCCTTTAGCTGCTGCAGCTGAATTGAGGGTGAAAGTCAAAAAGGTGAGAGATTAAATACAGTTGAAGTCAGAAGTTTACATACATTTAAACTCAGTTTCACAAATCCTGACATTTAATCCTAGTAAAAATTCCCTGTCTTAGGTCAGTTTGGATCACCACTTTATTTTAAGAATGTGAAATGTCAGAATAATAGTAGAGAATGATATTTCAGATTTGATTTCTTTCATCACATTCCCAATGGGTCAGAAGTTTACATAAGCTCAATTAGTATTTGGTAGCATTGCCTTTAAAATTGGTTAACTTGGGTCAAACGTTTTGTGTAGCCTTCCACAAGCTTCCCACAATAAGTTGGCTGAATTTTGGCCCATTCCTCCTGACAGAGCTGGTGTAACTGAATCAGGTAGGCCTCTTTGCTCGCACACGCCTTTTCAGTTCTGCCCACACATTTTCTACAGGATTGAGGTCAGGGCTTTGTGATGGACACTCCAAAACCTTGACTTTGTTGTTCTTAAGCCATTTTGCCACAACTTTGGAAGTATGCTTGGGGTCATTGACCATTTGGAAGACCCATTTGCAACCAAGCTTTAACTTCCTGACTGATGTCTTGAGATGTTGCTTCAATACATCCACATAATTTTCCTCCCTCATGTCGCCATCTATTTTGTGAAGTGCACCAGTCCATCCTGCAGCAAAGCAACCCCACAACATGATGCTGCCACCCCCGTGCTTCACGGTTGGTATGGTTTGTCCCCATGTGCAGTTGCAAACCGTAGTCTGGCTTTTTAATGGCGGTTTTGGAGCAGTGGCTTCTTCCTTGCTGAGCGGCCTTTCAGGTTATGTCGATATAGGACTCGTTTTACTGTGGATGTAGATACTTTTGTACCCGTTTCCTCAAGCATCTTCACAAGGTCCTTTGCTGTTGTTCTGGGATTCATTTGCACTTTTCACACCAAAGTATGTTCATGTCTAGGAGATATAACGCTTCTCCTTCCTGAGCGGTATAACGGCTGTGTGGTCCCATAGTGTTTATACTTGCGTACTATTGTTTGTACAGATGAACCTGGTACCTTCAGGCGTTTGGAAATTGCTCCCAAGGATGAACCAGACTTGTGGAGGTCTACAATTTTTTTTCCTGAGGTCTTGGCTGATTTCTTTTGATTTTCACATGAGTTTGAAGGTAGGCCTTGAGATATATCCACAGGTACACCTCCAATTGACTCAAATTATGTCAGCCAGCCTGCCTATCAGAAGCTTTTAAAGCCATGACATAATTTTCTGGAATTTTTGGGAAAAATGACTTACTTAAAAGTAGATGTCCTAACTGACTTAACCAAAAATATAGTTTGTTAGCAAGAAATTTGTGGAGGGGTTGAAAAATGAGTTTCAATGACTCCAACCTAAGTGTACGTAAACTTCCGACTTCACCTGTACATATTTATTAGGAATCGGACAATCACTTGGATCATTACTTGAACCACATCCTTTCCTAATGGTATCTGGAGCATCTGTTGCAAGGCATGCGTGCATCTCACCTTCCTCCGCTTCCCTCTCTTGTCTCTGTAGCATCTGTTGCTCTGGGGGCAGGGCCTGTTGCAGGAGCTGCATGTAGAACTCATTCTCCTTCTGCACCTCCTTCTGCTTTCTTAAGCGCATTTTATAGCTGACGTAGCTCTTGAAGCCAAAGCCCAGCGTCACCACCGGGTAGCCAATGCTACAGAGAGATCGATCGAGAACAAAGTTCAGACAACTCATCCTGCCTGATGTATCCAAGAAACTGGTTCACAAGTTGAGACGGCGGCAGGGTAGCCTAGTGGTTAGAGCGTTGGACTAGTAACCGGAAGGTTGCAAGTTCAAACCCCCGAGCTGACAAGGTACAAATCTGTCGTTCTGCCCCTGAACAGGCAGTTAACCCACTAGGCCGTCATTGAAAATAAGAATTTGTTCTTAACTAACTTGCCTAGTTAAATAAAAGGTAAAATAAAATATATATATTTTTTTAAAGCATAGGTACTATGAAAAAAAGCCTGGAGATGAACATCACTGCCGTATGTAAAGCTAGAGGAATTACAAGCCTTGATATCCTGCATTATAATATAATAATAATATATGCCATTTAGCTGACGCTTTTATCCAAAGCGACTTACAGTCATGTGTGCATACATTCTACGTATGGGTGGTCCCGGGAATCGAACCCACTACCCTGGCGTTACAAGCGCCATGCTCTACCAACTGAGCCACAGAAGGACCGCATTACTACATTACTACATAACAGCGCGTAATACATGCCATCTAAATCCACTTAGAGGTCTTTGAGAGTACTTAGATTATAAATGGTGTGTATGACCTTACAGATCTGGGGCAGAAATATTCCGAAACCCCATCTTAGAAGATCATATTTTTCATAATTCTACACACTGAATGAAACCAGCATGTAATAGTGTTCTCTTTTTGAGCTTGGGGGATATCTAGCAGTCATTACTTGTACATTATGCCTAACAAGCAGAAATATTGTTTTCTGAAAGTCAATGGGGCAGAACAATCCCATCCCCTGCTTGGCCTGTGGGTCTAAGAAGGATTCTTCCTCACAGATAGCCTACACACAGACCTGCCTCCAGAGCTTGGACAAAAACTGGACTTAAAGGAAAATTCCACCAATCTGGCCCAGATTTCTGTATTTTGAATGCTACATATCTTGAAATCTTAATTGCTGACATGCAAAACATGTTGGGACTATATCAACAATGGACTAATGAAACAAATGCCAAAATATTGTTTTTGGGTGGAGATTTCCTTTAACAACTTACCAATGTGCAGCAAATGGGCGACACAAGTCGACATGGAAGTTCTTCAGGTCTTTGAATCGGATGGCTGCCTCGATGTACACAAATAGTATCCAAAGAGACACTGTGGGGAGACAGACCCCTCTCTCTGTGAAAGCAACAAAAAAAAAAAAGAGGTGTGAGAACAGAAAATAGACTACTGGTCATGATAATCACACAACTACATGCGTCAAGATACAGTGCCTTCAGAATATATTCACATCCCTTGACTTTTTCCATTTTTTGTTATACGTTACAGCCAGAATTGAAAATGGATTAAATTCAGAGTTTTTTTGTCACGGGCCTACACACACACACACACACACAATACCCCATGTCAAAGTGGAATAAGGTTTTATACATTTTTACAAAAATGAAACGCTGAAATGTCTTGAGTCAATAAGTATTCAACCCCTTTGTTATGGGAAGCCTAAATAAGTTCAGGAGTAAAAAAAAAACAGAAGTTACATGGACAAACTGCAATAATAGTGTTTTTCATGATTATTGAATGACCTCATCTCTGCTGCTCTGTACCCCACACATACAGATAATTGTAAGGTCCCTCAGTCAGGCAGTGAATTTCAAACAAAGACCAGGGAGGTTCTCCCAATGCCTAGCAAATTAGGGCACCTATTGGTGCAGACAATGAATATCCCTTTGAGCATGGTGAAGTTAACACTTTGGATGCTGTATCGATACACACGTTCACTACAAAGATACAGCTGTCCTTTCTAACTCAGTTGCCGGAGAGACGGGAAACCGCTCAGGAATTTCACCATGAGGACAATGGTGACTTTAAAACAGTTAGAGTTTAATGGCTGTGATAGGAGAAAACTGAGGATGGATGAACAACATTGTAGTTACTCCACAATACTAACTAATTGACAGAGTGATTGTTAAGGAAAGCACATTGAAAACATGGTTCAAGTCTGCTTTCCAACAGACACTGGGAGATGAATTCACCTTTCAGCAGGACAATAACCTAAAACACAAGGCCAAATCTACACTGAAGTTGCTTACCAAGAAGACAGTCAATGTTCCTGAATGGTTGAGTTACAGTTTTGACCTAAATCTGCTTGAAAATCTATTGCTAGACCTGATAATGGTTGTCTATTAATGATTAATAACCAATTAGACAGAGCTTGAAGAATTTGGCAGATTTGGCAAATGTAGCACAAACCAGTTGTGGAAAGCGCTTCGAGTCTTACCCAGAAAGACTCACAGTTGTATTTGCTGCCAAAGGTGATTCTAACATGGGGGTTGAATAATTATCTAATCAAGATACAGCTATCAGCGTTTTATTTAGCATCCATTTTTTTTTAACAAAATGTCCACTTTGACAGAGTATTTTGTGTAGATCATTGACAAAAAAATGAAAATTACATACATTTTAATCCCACTTTGTAACAACAAAATGTGGGAAAAGTCAAGGAGTGTGAATACTTTCTGAAGGCACGGTACATGGTCAAGATAACCACATGTCCACATGAAAAATATCCATGCAGACCTAGTTCCTCCAAACATGAAACAAGGTTTTACATTGTGGTCAGCAAAGCAGCCTCCCACAAGAACACAAACATCACAACAGAAACAGGGTAGATCAGCTTTTGAGTGACAAGTACAAAGTGAGACAGACACACACACACACAACCACAAAAGGACAGCTTTTCAGTGAGGCATACAAAAAAAACAAAGAGCTCTCCAGAGCTAACATGACTCAATGTGTGATTGTTGGCTGAGACAGCAAGCCAGCCCCCTTCACCATGTCTGATCCCTCATAGTACGTTCAAACAACCCACTGGCTTTATGGAAAAGTCCCGGGCCAACTATAATTACATCAGCAGCAGGACAAACAGAATCAGTGGATAGAGAATAGATAACCCCTGTCCATTGTCTCCTGGGCAGAAATAACCACAGGCACATTCACCAACACAGGGTAGTGAATAATGAATGTATATTAAAGATGCACTATGCAGAAATCGCTTCACTATTTCATGGCTGTAAAAATTCTAATAGTTCACCTAATTTCAATTGATGTGACAAAAAGGCAAGTATAGTGTAGAGAATCATTGTACCAACTAAACCGCTGTGAAATATATTTTCAATAACCAAAAATATTGTATTTAATAAGACAAAATAAACTCAACTTAAAAACGAGAAGTATTGAAATGGCACACAAAGAACAGATTTGCAGCTTCTTCAATGAGAATGACATGCATAACACACATTTCTATGTGAATTTGGTGGGTCGCCCAAAAAGTTACATATTGCAGCTTTAATACTCAAATGACAAAATAATGTATTATTTCTCATTTATGCGTTAAGATTAAAATGTCAAATATGTCATTAATCCTTCCTCCAAATGACCCTTCTATGGATAACATTGTGGAAAACCCCAAATCATGGTATTTTTTCGTTCTTGAAGAGTCACCCTCCTGTGAAACTCCTGTCACCAGTCCCATTTCTTTACAGCTAGGCTTAAATAGTGCAATACAGGGATAACATCGAGGTTGGTGGCACCTTAATTGGGGAGGATGGGCTCGTGTTAATGGCTGGAGCGGAATGGTATCAAATATCAATCAAATCAAATGCCATTCCATTTAATCCGTTCCTCAGCAGCCTCCGCTGGATGATAACCACACACTAATTCACTGTAATCACTAAGCTATTTTCCTTGTTAAAAAGACAGGTGAATAGGAAGAGAGCTTACCTGTATGCCACACGTACTGCACCCACACGTAGGTACTGGCAGCAAAGAACAGCCATTGTACAGGGATGAAGAGCAGGCATATGATGTCGGAGGTAAACGCCACACACACAAAGAACACTGAAAACGCCTGGAAGAATGGAGACACGAGTGGGGTTAGTAGGAGCTCTGCAAAAAGGCAGAAAAACACATCGCTCCAAACAACCAGAGAGATGTGGGTCACATATTCTCCACATCACAATTTGTAATTGTGTGATGATTAAATTGGCAATTAAATGCAACAACATATCTGCAAAAGACATCAAAGCCCAATCAATGACTTAGTAGAGTCACCTCTAGAGAATTGGAGGGGAATAACATTATGTAAATGCTTTGAAAACATAGCCGCACTAGTCCAGGACTCAGATCTTGTTCTGCAGAGGCTCCATAGACCTACTCTCCTCGTCTATACCACAGATCGGTCAGGCCAACCCAGGACACAGCCAGACAAACTCACCAGCCCCTGGTATCTGAAGGAGTCGTACACACTTCTGATGAACAGCCAGAAGGGCCACAGGTACTCAAACCTGAACTCGAGCACAAAGTCTGCCAGTAGCACCAGTGCCCACACCACCAGGAACTTCAGGTACAGGAAGGTACTGGAGAAGAAAGAAATGTATGAGTTTTAACATGTCCAATGCCACAACCAGCCACAGACTGTTCTCTATGCTACTGTCAGGCAACCGGTACCAGAGCATCAGGACTTGGACCAACAGGCTCAGAGACAGCATCCATCTCCAAGCAATTAAGACTTAGCTAATCAATAGCAACTCAGACTGTATGGACTATTTGCATTGACTACCTGCACTCAAAAAGTCCACACACACACAACTTAGTATTATGCATCCTGATGCCGAGTCACTTTACACATCTACCTCTAATACCACATATCCCTTCACATTGATATGATAATGCTACTCCTTGTACAGTGTCTTGCGAAAGTATTCGGCCCCCTTGAACTTTGCGACCTTTTGCCACATTTCAGGCTTCAAACAAAGATATAAAACTGTATTTTTTTGTGAAGAATCAACAACAAGTGGGACACAATCATGAAGTGGAACGACATTTATTGGATATTTCAAACTTTTTTAACAAATCAAAAATTGAAAAATTGGGCGTGCAAAATTATTCAGCCCCCTTAAGTTAATACTTTGTAGCGCCACCTTTTGCTGCGATTACAGCTGTAAGTCGCTTGGGGTATGTCTCTATCAGTTTTGCACGAGAGACTGAAATTCTTTCCCATTCCTCCTTGCAAAACAGCTCGAGCTCAGTGAGGTTGGATGGAGAGCATTTGTGAACAGCAGTTTTCAGTTCTTTCCACAGATTCTCGATTGGATTCAGGTCTGGACTTTGACTTGGCCATTCTAACACCTGGATATGTTTATTTTTGAACCATTCCATTGTAGATTTTGCTTTATGTTTTGGATCATTGTCTTGTTGGAAGACAAATCTCAGTCCCAGTCTCAGGTCTTTTGCAGACTCCATCAGGTTCTCTTCCAGAATGGTCCTGTATTTGGCTCCATCCATCTTCCCATCAATTTTAACCATCTTCCCTGTCCCTGCTGAAGAAAAGCAGGCCCAAACCATGATGCTGCCACCACCATGTTTGACAGTGGGGATGGTGTGTTCAGGGTGATGGGCTGTGTTGCTTTTACGCCAAACATAACGTTTTGCATTGTTGCCAAAAAGTTCCATTTTGGTTTCATCTGACCAGAGCTCCTTCTTCCACATGTTTGGTGTGTCTCCCAGGTGGCTTGTGGCAAACTTTAAACAACACTTTTTATGGATATCTTTAAGAAATTGCTTTCTTCTTGCCACTCTTCCATAAAGGCCAGATTTGTGCAATATATACGACTGGTTGTTGTCCTATGGACAGAGTCTCCCACCTCAGCTGTAGATCTCTGCAGTTCATCCAGAGTGATCATGGGCCTCTTGGCTGCATCTCTGATCAGTCTTCTCCTTGTATGAGCTGAAAGTTTAGAGGGACGGCCAGGTCTTGGTAGATTTGCAGTGGTCTGATACTTCTTCCATTTCAATATTATCGCTTGCACAGTGCTCCTTGGGATGTTTAAAGCTTGGGAAATATTTTTGTATCCAAATCCAGCTTTAAACTTCTTCACAACAGTATCTTGGACCTGCCTGGTGTGTTCCTTGTTCTTCATGATGCTCTCTGCGCTTTTAACGGACCTCTGAGACTATCACAGTGCAGGTGCATTTATACGGAGACTTGATTACACACAGGTGGATTGTATTTATTATCATTAGTCATTTAGGTTAACATTGGATCATTCAGAGATCCTCACTGAACTTCTGGAGAGAGTTTGCTGCACTGAAAGTAAAGGGGCTGAATAATTTTGCACGCCCAATTTTTCAGTTTTTGATTTGTTAAAAAAAGTTTGAAATATCCAATAAATGTCGTTCCACTTCATGATTGTGTCCCACTTGTTGTTGATTCTTCACAAAAAAATACAGTTTTATATCTTTATGTTTGAAGCCTGAAATGTGGCAAAAGGTCGCAAAGTTCAAGGGGGCCGAATACTTTCGCAAGGCACTGTATATACAGTATAGCTTCATTCTTGTGTCTTTTATAGGCCTGACTCCATTTAGTCAACTGGTCGATTGTTTGGTCGACAAAGAATTCTTTAGGTCGAGCAGTATCCCACCCCCATAAAAAAAATGTCCATGGTGTACAAGACACCTGTCGGATTAAAGACGGTCTGAGGGGACTAATCCATTGTGGAGGCCGTGGGGTTGGCACAGTCCATCGCTCACTTAATATTAGGGCAAATTTGGGCCAAATTAGAGTTGGCTCAAATGGAATTCTCAAATTCTAGCTGGATCAAGGGAAACCCGGGCCAACGCTGCCCAGTTTCACAACTGGTGCCAGCTCAATTAGAATTTGGGGTGGTGACGCAGTTACTATGCAACCATCAAGCTGACCATTGGTGGATTTTTTATTTATTTAACCTTCATTCAACCAGGTAGGCAAGTTGAGAACAAGTTCTCATTTACAATTGCGACCTGGCCAAGATAAATCAAACCAGTTTGACACATACAACACAAAGTCACATGGAGTAAAACAAACATACAGTCAATAATACAGTAGAAAAATAAGTCTATATACAATGTGAACTAGTGAGGTGAGATAAGGGAGGTAAAAGCAAAAAAAAGGCCATGGTGGTGAAGTAAATACAATATTTTTTATTTTTATTTTTTTATTTCACCTTTATTTAACCAGGTAGGCTAGTTGAGAACAAGTTCTCATTTGCAACTGCGACCTGGCCAAGATAAAGCATAGCAGTGTGAACAGACAACACAGAGTTACACATGGAGTAAACAATTAGCAAGTCAATAACACAGTAGAAAAAATGGGCAGTCTATATACAATGTGTGCAAAAGGCATGAGGAGGTAGGCGAATAATACAATTTTGCAGATTAACACTGGAGTGATATATATATATATATATATATATATATATATATATATATATATATATATATAGCAAGTATAGCAAGTAAAACATTGGAATGGTTGATTTGCAGTGGAAGAATGTGCAAAGTAGAGATAGAAATAATGGGGTGCAAAGGAGCTAAATAAATAAATAAATAAATACAGTAGGTAAAGAGGTAGTTTTTTGGGCTAAATTATAGATGGCTATGTACAGGTGCAGTAATCTGAGCTTCTCTGACAGCTGGTGCTTAAAGCTAGTGAGGTAGATAAGTGTTTCCAGTTTCAGAGATTTTTGTAGAACATTCAAGTCATTGGCAGCAGAGAACTGGATGGAGAGGCGGCCAAAAGGAAGAATTGGTTTTGGGGGTGACCAGTGAGATATACCTGCTGGAGCGCGTACTACAGGTGGGTGCTGCTATGGTGACCAGCAAGCTGAGATAAGGGGGGACTTTCCCTAGCAGGGTCTTGTAGATGACCTGGAGCCAGTGGGTTTGGCGACGAGTATGAAGCGAGGGCCAGCCAACGAGAGCGTACAGGTCGCTAACACAACGTTAGCTAGCTTGTCTGGGCTTGTTACTGTTAGCTAACAAATGGACAAGCAGTACTGCATTAGTCAGACATAACACAAATTACTACCATAGCTGGATCCTTCGTTCCTTTTTGTACTACACAATACCAACTTTTATGAGAAGTCAGCCCTCGAATGCTAACTACCCACCTACCGTTAGCTAGCAAATCAGAGTTGAAACAAGCTAGCTAGCTAGCTAGCTAACGTGAGCCAGCAGAAATTTCAGCTGGCCAGTCCATATTGAAAGCTAGATCATATCAAACTTGTCTGGTTTGCTTGGTCAGCTCGCTAATAGCTAATGCCATGGTAAGCAAGGTAGGAATTAAGCTAGCTAGCCTGTTATGCTAGCAGTGATGCTACCCGTTTAGCTAGCTAACGTCAGCAAGCTAAATACATGGCTCTGAGTCTGGCTGGCACTGGCAGGACTATGGGACGAAATAAATTCAACATCTTGATAGCTAGCAACATTGGCGAGGCCAGCTGCAGTCACATATTGGCTACCTAGCATAATTTCTCATTTCTGGGGGAAGTGGGAATTCAATTTGAGCTAGCCCACCAAGGCCAGCCCAACCTGGGTTGACTTCAAAGTGCCAATGGAAACAGGGCTTAAGACATGTGCTACTGAAATTGTATATGGTTACATTACATAAGAACAAAACGGTGCAACACAAATTAAAATATTTTAAACTCAGCAAAAAAAGAAACGTCTCACTGTCAACTGTGTTAAAATCAAAAGTAACAGTCAATGCAGCTGGTGGCCACACCAGATACTAAGTACTGCAGTGCATCTCCTCCTCATGGACTGCAACAGATTTGCCAGGTCTTGCTGTGAGATGTTACCCCACTCTTCCGCCAAGGCACCTGCAAGTTCCCAGACATTTCTGGGGGATATGGCCCTAGCCATCACCCTCCGATCCAACAGGTCCCTGACATGCTCAATGGGATAGAGATCCGAGCTCTTCCCTGGCCATGGCAGAACACGGACATTCCTGGCTTGCAGGAAATCATGCACAGAACGAGCAGTATGGCTGGTGGCATTGTCATGCTGGAGGGTCATGTCAGGATGAGCCTGCAGGAAGGGTACCACATAAGGGAATGACATCCTCCTTCCTGTAACACATAGCATTGAGATTGCAGGCAATGACAACAAGCTCAGTCCAATGATGCTGTGACACACTGCCACAGACCATGACGGACCCTCCACCTCCAAATCAATTCCGCTCCAGAGTACAGGCCTGGGTGTAACGCTCATTCCTTAGACCATAAATGCAAATCCAACCATCACCCCTGGTGAGACAAAACAGCTACTCGTCAGTGAAGAACACTTTTTGCTAGTCCTGTCTGGTCCAGCGACGGTGGGTTTGTGCCCATAGGTGACATTGTTGCCGGTGATGTCTGGTGAGGACCTGCCTTACAACAGGCCTGCAAGCCCTCAGTCCAGCCTCTCTCAGCCTATAGCGGACAGTCTGAGCACTGATGGAGGGATTGTGCGTTCCCGGTGTAACTCAGGCAGTTGTTGTTGCCATTCTGTACCTGTTCCGCAGGTGTGATGTTGATGTACCGATCCTGTGCAGGTGCTGTTACACGTGATCTGCCACGGCGAGGACAATCAGCAGTCCGTCCTGTCTCCCTGTAGCGCTGCCTTAGGCGTCTCACAGTACGGATTGCAATTTATTTCCCTGGCCACATCTGCCGTCCTCATGCCTCCTTGCAGCATGCCTAAAGCAAGTTCACGCAGATGAGCAGGGACCATGGGCATCTTTTTGGTGTTTTTCCAGAGTCAGTGTAAAGGCCCGTTTTGTGTCCTAAGCTTTCATAACTGACCTTAATTACCATCTTAAGCTGTTAGTGTCTTAACGACCATTCCACAGGTGCATGTTCATTAATTGTTTATGGTTCATTGAACAAACATGGGAAACAGTGTTTAAACCCTTTACGGTGAAGATCTGTGAAGTTATTTGGATTTTTATGAATTATCTTTGAAAGAGGGTCCTGAAAAAGGGACGTTTCTTTTTTTGCTGAGTTTATAACAAATGCGCTTTCTCCCGCATTAGTTAGTGGTCACTGTCCGCTGTTCTGAAACATTGTGCTGTTGAATTGCCGCCTTTTAATAAACCATGTTGCTATCTGCATAAAAGCCATGTTATGTTACCCAGCATATTGGTGTTGCGAACAATTTGGAGGCAGCAGTGGAGTTACGAGATGAGAAAAACAGCCCTTGCCTTCAATGTCTGAGAAACGTGATGAGAGAGGAAACCAACTTAAATTAGGTCTGTAATCAACAGCCTAACTGTTAAATGTACCTGGATTTATTTATTTATTGAGGTCAGAAGTTAACATAAACAGAGTTTAAATGTATTTGGCTATGGTGTTTCTCAATTCCTGACATTTAATCCTAGTAAAAAATTCGCTGTTTTAAGTCAGTTAGGATCACCACTTTATTTTAAGAATGTGAAATGTCAAAATAATAGTAGAAATAATTATTTATTTCAGCTTTTATTTCTTTAATCACATTCCCAGTGGGTCAGAAGTTTACATACACTGAATTAGTATTTGGTAGCATTGCCTTTAAATTGTTTAACTTGGGTCAAACATTTTGGGTAGCCTTCTACATGCTTCCCACAATAAGTTGGCTGAATTTTGGCCCATTCCTCCTGACAGAGCTGGTGTAACAGAGTCAGGTTTGTAGGCCTCTTGACTTGTACACATTTTTTCAGTTCTGCCCACACATTTTCTACAGGATTGAGGTCAGGGCTTTGTGATGGCCACTCCAATAGCTTGACTTTGTTGTCCTTAAGCCATTTTGCCACAACTTTGGAAGTATTCTTGGGGTCCATGTCCATTTGGAACACACATTTGCGACCAAGCTTTAACTTCCTGACTGATGTCTTGATGTTGCTTCAATATATCCACAAAAATGTCCAACCTCATGATGACATCTATTTTGAAGTGCACCAGTCCCTCCTACAGCAAAGCACCCCGCAACATGATGCTGCCACCGGCGTGCTTCATGGTTGGGATGGTGTTCTTCGGCTTGCAAGCCTCCCCCTTTTTCCTCCAAACATAACGATGGTCATTATGGCAAAACAGTTCTATTTGTTTTCCATCAGACCAGAGGACATTTCTCCAAAAAGTACAATCTTTGTCCCCATGTGCAGTTGCAAGCCGTAGTCTGGCTTTTTAATGGCGGTTTTGGAGCAGTGGCTTCTTCCTTGCTGAGCGGCCTTTCAGGTTATGTCGATATAGGACTCGTTCTACTGTGGATATAGATACTTTTGTACCGGTTTCCTCCAGCATCTTCACAAGGTCCTTTGATGTTGTTCTAGGATTGATTTGCACTTTTCGCACAAAAGTATGTTCATCTCTAGGAGACAGAACGTGTCTCCTTCCTGAGCGGTACGACGGCTGCGTGGTCCCATGGTGTTTATACTTGCATACTATTGTTTGTACAGATGAACGTGGTACCTTCAGGCGTTTGGAAATTGCTCCTAAGGATGAACCAGACTTGTGGAGGTCTACAATTCTTTTTCTGAGGTCTTGGCAGATATTTTGGGGATTTTCCCATGATTTCAAACAAAGAGGCACTGAGTTTGAAGGTAGGCCTTGAAATACATCCACATGTACATCTCCAATTGACTCAAATGATGTCAATTAGCCTATCAGAAGTTTCTAAAGCCATGACATTTTCTGGAATTTTCCAAGCCGTTTAAAAGGCACAGTCTTACGTGCCCTAGGTGTATGTAAACTTCTGACCCACTGGAATTGTGAATTTTCAGTGAAATAATCAGTCTGTAAAAAATTGTTGGAAAAATTACTTGTGTCATGCACAAAGTAATGTCCTAACAGACTTGCCAAAACTATAGTTTGTGAACAAGAAATTTGTGGAATGGTTGAAAAACAATGACTCCAACCTAAGTGTATGTCAAGTCCGACTTCAACTGTGTGTGTGTGTGTGTGTGTGTATGTATGTATGTATGTATGTATGTATGTATATATATATATATATAGACACAATTCCTTGTGCATTTTGCTATTTGCCTCATGACTCCTGCATACTTTGTTGAATATAAACTTTCTTTACCCAACCGTGGGACAGACGGTTTGTTCCCACACTCGGGACTCTGACTCTCTATTTGTTGTTACACAGACTTTTGGCCTCCCATCCTATCCTATTCTAACCACCTCTCGCTGGCTTTGTATTCATGTTACCTGATGAAATTGCTGTACAATATGATCTTGTTGCTATCTGATGCACATTCAGATGTCCTATGCCATGTCTTGATCGTATTACTGTTGATGATATCTGGAAATGTACATGAACACCCTGGCCTATCTACTGTTGCTAGCCCCAATTCTGACTTGTGCTCGGATATCTGCTTCACTAATTACTGCTCTCGTAAATGCCTGGGTTTTCTGCACGTTAGAACACTAGAAGCTTATTACCTAAAATGGATACATTTAAAGTGTGGGTTCACAGCTCCAATCCAGATGTGTTGGTCTTTACTGAGACGTGGTTAATGAAGAGTGTTCAGATCTTCTAAATGGTGGAGGAGTGGCAATCTTTACCAAGGATCACCTTCAGTGCTCGGTTGTCTCCATCAAGTCTGTCCCCAAACAATTTGATTTGCTCTTTTTAAAATGTTCAAACAGCTCTTTGATGACTATTGCTGGGTGGTATCGTCCTACATCAGCACCGGCCTGTACACTACCGGTCCTAATCTCTCTACTGGCTCCTCACACCAAGTCTGAATTTGTCCTGCTAGGTGACCTAAACTGGGACATGCTTAAAACCACCTGACCAAGTCCTAAAGCAATGGAACTATTTTTCAGATTATTACCAATCCCACAAGGATGACTCCAAACACCCAGAAAAGGCTACTCTCCTCTGTGTTATTCTCACAAATAATTCTAATAGGTATCAGTCTGGTGTTTTCTGTAATGACCTTAGTGATCACTGTTTTACAGTCTGTGTTCGTAATGGCTGCTCAATGAAACAACCTGTCCTGATTTGTCATAGACGCTTGCTAAAAAACTTTAATGAGCAAGCCTTCCTTCATGAACTAGCCTCTGTAAAATGGTATAGAATCAGCTTGATCCCCTCTGTCCAAGACGCTTGTACCTTCTTTTTAAAATATTTTCCGTGGTATTGTTAAAAAAAAAATTCATAAAGAAAATGAGAACTAAAAAAACGGTTCAGCCCCTGGAACGACCGTGATCTTGCAGAGTTACTCCACCTCAAGAATTGCATTTGGCGAAAGGCTCGGCACGCGCATGCTCAGGCTAACTGGATCTCATTCAGGAAAATTTGAAGTGCATCAGGCTAACCGGAGGGTCAAAGTTAGTTACTTTAAGAAGCAATTCTCTCTGTGGGTCTAACCCAAATAAGTTCTGAGAAATGGTTAAAGACCTAGAGAATTAACCCTCATCCTCACAGCTGCCCATGTCCCTTAATGTTGATGTGGTTGTTACTGTCAAGAAGCACATGTCTGAGCTCTTTAAAATCACCACTTCATTAAGTCAGGATTCCTATTTGACTCAGACATGCCTCCTTGCCTGTCAAACATTTTCTCATCTATCACCCATTTGAATGATACTATCACCGATGCTCCTCCCTCTTTTTCCCCTGCCCCGCTACAAAGTTACTCCATGCAGGCAGTCACTTAAGGAGCTCCTTAAATTTGACCACAAAAAAACCATCTGGCTCAGATTGTTTAGACTTTCTTCTTTAAGGTCGCTACCCCTATCATTGCCACGCCTGTCTCTCCTTTCTGGGTAGGTTCCCATTGCTAGGAAGGCAGCCACGGTGCGTCCTTTATTTAAAGGAGGAGATCAAGCTGATCCTAACTGTTATAGGCCTATTTCTATTTTGCCCTGTTTATCGAAGGTGTTGGAAAAACTTGTCAATAATCAACTGACTGGCAATCTTGATGTCTATAGTATTCCCTCAGGTATGCAATCTGGTTTCTGCTCAGGTTATGGATCTGTCACTGCAACCTTAAAAGGTCCTCAATGATGTCACATTTCCCTTGAATTTAAAAAAAATAATAATAATTTTACCCCTTTTTATCCCCAATTTTGTGGTATCCAATTGATGTAGTAGCTACTATCTTGTCTCATCGCTACAACTCCCGTATGGGCTCGGGAGAGACGAAGGTTGAAAGTCATGCGTCCTCCGATACACAACCCAACCAAACCGCAATGCTTCTTAACACAGCGCGCATCCAACCCGGAAGCCAGCCGCACCAATGTGTCGGAGGAAACACCATGCACCTGGCAACCTTGGTTAGCGCGCACTGCGCCCGGCCTGCCACAGGAGTCACTGGTGCGCGATGAGACAAGGACATCCCTACCGACCAATCCCTCCCTAACCTGGATGACGCTAGGCCAATTGTGCGTCGCCCCACGACAGAGCATGAACCCAGGGACTCTGATGGCACAGCTGTCGCTGCAGTACAGCACCCTTAACCACTGCGCCACCCGGGAACATTCTAACATTCCAATGTTCTGCTATCTTTATTGATTTGGCCAAAGATTTTGATACGGTAGATCATTCCATTCTTGTGGACCGGCTAAGGAGTATTGATGTCTCTGAGAGGTCTTTGGGATGGTTTGCTAACTACCTCTCTCAAAGGAGTGCAGTGTATAAAGTTTTTCAAAATCTGTCTCAGCCACTACCTGTCACCAAGGGAGTACCCCAAGGCTTGATCCTATATACCACGCTCTTCTCAATTTACAACAACATAGCTCAGGCAGTAGGAAGCTCTCTCATTCATTTATATTCAGATGATACAGTCTGATATTCAGCTGGCTCCTCCCCGGATTTTGTGTTAAATGCTCTACAGTGTCCAACAAGCTTGCTCTACCCTTAACCTTGTTCTGAACACCTCCAAAACAAAAAGGTAATGTGGTTTGGGAAGAATGCCCCTCCTCCCACAGGTGTGATTACTACCTCTGAGGGTTTAGAGCTTGAGGCAGTACTTGGGAGAATGGCTAGATGGTGCACTGTCCTTCTCTAAGCACATATGAAAGTTGCAGGCTAAAGTTAAATCTATACTTGGTTTCCTCCATCATAATCGCTCCTCTTTCACCCCAGCTGCCAAACTAATCCTGATTCAGATGACCATCCTACCCATGCTAGATTATGGAGACATAATTTATAGATTGGCAGGTAAGGGTGCTCACGAGCGGCTAGATGTTCTTTACCATTCGGCCATCAGATTTGCCCACCAATGCTCCTTACAGGACACATCACATCACATCACTGCACTCTATACTCCTCTGTAAACTGGTCATCTCTGTATACCAGTCACAAGACCCACTGGTTGATGCTTATTTATAAAACCCTCTTAGGCCTAACTCCCCCCTATCTGAGAGATCTACTGCAGCCCTCATCCTCCACATACGATACCCGTTCTACCAGTAACATTCTGTTAAAGGTCCACAACGCACACACATCCCTGGGTTGCTCGTCTTTTCAGTTTATTGCAGCTAGCAACTGGAACGAGCTGCAACAAACACTCAAACAGGACAGTTTTATCTCCATCTCTTCATTCAAAGACTCAATCATGGACACTCTTACTGACAGTTGTGGCTGCTTTGTGTGATGTATTGTTGTCTCTACCTTCTTGCCCTTTGTGCTGTTGCCCAATAATGTTTGTACCATGTTGTTGTTATGTTGGGTTGCTACCATGCTATGTTGTCGTCTTAAGTCTCTCTTTATGTAGGATCTCTTGTTGTTGTGTGTTTTGTCCTATATTTTTATTGTATTTTTTAAATCCCAGGCCCCTGCCTCCGCAGGAGGCCTTTTGGTAGGCCATCATTGTATATAAGAATGTGCTCTTAACTGACTTGCCTAGTTAAATAAAAGGTTAAATAAAATAATTAAATACAATTTTAAAAAACTGTTCGGGCAGGAGAAACTGGTCCTCTCCTGAATGGCTCTCGCTGTAGGATTGTATGAATACACAGTTTTGAAGTCAAATGGTTTGGCTTACAGCAGAATCTGGGAGCTCGGACCTAGGCGGAGAAGAAGATCAGAGTCTACCCAGACCTGAGTGCCAAACTGCTAAGGCAAGGGCCACCTACAATGAGGTGAGGTCCCAGCTACACAAGCCAAATCTGAGATGCGGTTTCATTTGCCCGGAAAAACAAATCTTGACCTTCCAGAACAACATACATGTTCTCAAGACTTGAGAATCACATCAAACCCAAAACATAAGGGCATGAGTCAACAGATATAACTCCATTATGACTGGCTTAATATTCAGGTATGCTTATCCATCCACAATCACCTAGCCTATGGCTATGATGCTGCCCTCAGCATAAGAAAATGGATGTTTCTCAAAATGCATACTACAGTGCTCCGAGCACGCAAATTGGAGCCCAGGAGGGTCGGAGTAGGAGTCCAAATCAAAGTACGCGAAACGGAGCATGGAGGGCACTTCTCAAATGCGTACTCCGTTTGGACATATTTTAAAGCATGCATTGATGCACATACACGCACATTGTAATATTGTTCTATTATACATTTAGTATTGTAGATATGTAGTTGTGTAATGTTATATGATGTACTGTTTTATATTTTGTTTTGTCTGTGATGTAAGTGTCTTGGTGGGTTTGGACCCCAGGAAGAGTAGCTGCTGCCTTGGCAGCTCCTTAATAAATACAAATATGCCAATTTTTCACAATAACGCCTTGCTATCTGGAGGGCGGCTTTTTGCGGAATTCGTACCCCTGCCAATATCATGGGTGTGAGAACCTACCACGATTTGAAAGACATTACCAGGCAACTCCCTTTTCCTATATTTACAACTTAAGTCAGCTATCCAAGCTTATAGAGTCCCATGAAATACCAAACTACCAAACCCCCCAATGATGGGATTTAGAAATAAATGATCTGGGCTCCCGAAAGAACTGATCTTTATAATATATAAACAACTTTTGGAAAGAGAATATTCTGAGCTAGTCATTAAAAAAGGATGGTCCACAGATCTCAGTGAATCTGAACAACCCTTTACTTGGAACAGAATATGGAAAAATATGATCTTGGCATCTCGTAATCTGAACCATCCTTTAATATATAAAAAATGTCAAGACCATTTAACACCAAGGAAACATTTCACAATGAAATTGGCCCCAACTCCCAACTGTTCACTGTGTCCCCTAAATTAGGTAGGCACATTCTTTCATAGAACGTGGGAGTGCAGTGCAGTTAATTCAGTTGGAAAATTCATTTTGAAGTGCATGAATGTAAATATTAAATTCTTTGCATCTACTATGTGTTAGTTAACCATGATAGCCCTTTGAAAATCGCTCTATTAAATCAGAGAAGATTACTGCTGGCAGGCAGCACTGCCGCAAAAATGATGTTGGCTCTTAGATGGCAATCACCTCACTCTCTCCCAATGCGCCAGTAGATAGTTACTATAAGAAGTTACAACATAATTATCAACAGTAAGAATGAATGATGCTAGTCAAGGAACAAATATACTTCACTCTGTAAAGACTAATTTCAGCTAATGTTGGGCATTAGCTAAGATTATTATTTACAGTTACAGAGCTTAATGGCTATGATAGGAGAAAACTGAGGAGAGAGAAAGAGACTTCAGAAAGTATTCACACCACTTGAAATTTTGTTGTTACAGCCAGAATTTAAAATAGATTAAATTTAGATGTATCACTGGCCTACACACAATAACCCACAATGTCAAAGCTGAATTGTGTTTTTCAAAATGTATACAAATTAATTAACAACGAAAAGCTGAAATGTCTTGAGTCAATAAGTACTCAACACCTTTGTTATGGCAAGCCTAAATAATTCAGGAGTAAAAATGTGCTTAAAAGTCACAAATTGCATGGACTCGCTATGTGCAATAATAGTGTAAGGCAGGGCTGCCCAACCCTCTTCCTGGAGATCTACCATCCTGTGGGTTCAGTCCAACCCTAATTTAACATTCCTGATTCTACTAATTAGCTGCGCAACAAGACCTTGACTAGCTGTATCAGAGATGCTAAATTAGGGTTGGACTGAAAACCTACAGGACAGAAAGAGGGTTGGGCAGCCCTGGTGTAAGGTCTCTCAGTCAAGCAGTACATTTCAAACACAGATTCAACCACAAAGACCAGGGAGGTTTTCCAATGCCTCAAAGGGCACCTATTGGTAGATGGGTAAAATAAAATAAAACAGACATTGAATATCCCTTTGAGCATGGTGAAGTTATTAATTACACTTTGGATGGTGTAGCATTAAACAGTCACTACAAAGATGCGTCCTTCATAACTCAGTTGCCAGAGAGGTAGGAAACCACTCAGGGATTTCACAATGAGGCCGATGGTGACTTTAAAACAGTTACAGAGTTGAATGGCTGTGACAGAAAACCGAGGATGGATTACCATTGTAGTTACTCCACAATTAAGGATATTAACATTTGACCAGTCAGGCTTATCAGTCTATGGGTTCATTTGTATAATTTTGTGGAATGAAATTTGTGTATTTTCATTAGTCGTCACGCGTCTTATTTATTATAAGCGCACATCACATAGAGCATTCCAGTGCATAGGCTTTAGCCTGCTGACCGTTGACTTTCAGCACATCACCCACCACTTTGCAATGTAAGCTTGAGGCAATACAAATTCTTTGAAACCTAAATGTTTTCCTTCACTACAAATAATGAGGCATGTCTTACCTTGCTTCAAAGTAGCCTTGTGAAAATCCAGCCATGCTATTGGTTCATATCAACTTTCTTTCACTGTCCAGATACCAAAGGCACAATCCTAGTCATATTGCCAACCCAACCCATCATAGAGGGGAATAGTGAATAGTGAAAACTCAGTGTCTAAGTGAGATTTTCATCTGTCACATATGGAACCAATTGCATTCGGTGCGCTGTTCAAAAAGGTGTTTTCTGCTAACTGCATTTTGGCACATTTTTGAAAATAACGTTTTATTAACTACTAAATCACAGAAGTTGGACGTTCAATAATAGGCTGTAGCCTTTTGACTGTAAGACAATAGGCTTGCTATTGTTGCATGTTTCCATTAAGCTCTTAATTAATGAAAAATGTCCAGTATGCATGCATAGTATCAGAGAGGAAGAGACAAAGCGAGAGGTTTCACCCTCGCCAAAATAAGCACATTGCATTTTTAGCGGCTTATTTTGGGCCTAAGCTTATCGCCTTTCTTCCCACCTTGGGATGACTCCCATTACAGGGCAGAAACATAAGCATCTCGTCATTATATTCAGATCTCTGATAGTATTTTTTTATCAGTTAATGAGGGTCATTTAGCAGGCAGCAAATTGTACCGAAATGTGCATCCCTATCCAGAATACTAACCTAATTGACAGACTGAAAAGAAGCAAGCATTTACAGAATAAAAATACTCCAAAACATGCATCAAGGCACTAAAGTAATATTGCAAAAAATGTGGTAAAGCAACTAACTTTTTGTCCTGAATACAAAGTGCTATGTGTTGTATTGGATTTGCCACAAACATTACTGAGTACCACTCCTCATATTTTCAGAAAACCTGGTTCATCTTAGAAAACCACCAGACGCCGATGCATTCACGATTCAGCAGGACAATAACCTAAGGCCAAATCTACACTGTAGTTGCTTACCAAGAAGACAGTGAATGTTTCTGAGTGGCCGAGTTACAGTTTTGACGTAAATCTACTTGAAGATCTATGGCCATACCAGAAAATGGTTGTCGAGCAATGATCAACAGCCAATTTGACAGAACTTGAAAAATGTTTAAAATAATTCAAATGGGCAAATGTTGCACAATCCAGGTGTGGAAAGCTCTCAGAGACTTACCCAGAAAGACTCACGGCTGTAATCACTGCCAAAGGTGCTTCTACAATGTATAGACTCAGGGGTGTGAATTCTAAAATGAGATATTTTTTGCATTTCATTTTCAATAAATTTGCAAACATTTTTACAAACAAGTTTTCACTTTGTCATTATGGGTTATTGTGTGTAGAAGGATGAGAAAAATATATTTAATCAATTTTGAATTCAGGCTGTAACAACAAAATGTAGAATAAGTCATATATAAACTGCACAAAAAAATAAAAGGGAACACATAAACAACACAATGTAACTCCAAGTCAATCACACTTCTGTGAAATCAAACCGTCCACTTAGGAAGCAACACTGATTGACAATAAAATGTCACATACTGTTGTGCAAATGGAAATGGCAACAGATGGAAATTATAGGCACTTAGCAAGACACCCCTAATAAAGGAATGGTTCTGCAGGTGTTGACCACAGACCACTTCTCAGTTCATATGCTTCCTGGCTGATGTTTTGGTCACTTTTGAATGCTGGCGGTGCTTTCACTCTAGTGGTAGCATGAGACAGAGTCTACAACCCACACAACTGGCTCAGGTAGTGCAGCTCATCCAGGATGGCACATCAATGCGAGCTGTGGCAAGAAGGTTTGCTGTGTCTGTCAGCGTAGTGTCCAGAGCATGGAGGCACTACCAGGAGACAGGTCAGTACATCAGGAGATGTGAAGGAGGCCATAGGAGGGCAACAACCCAGCAGCAGAACCGCTACCTCTGCCTTTGTGCAAGGAGGAGCACTGCCAGAGTCCTGCAAAATGACCTCCAGCAGGCCACAAATGTGCATGTGTCTGCTCAAACGGTCAGAAACAGACTCCATGAGGGTGGTAATGAGGGCCCGTCCACAGGTGGGGGTTATGCTTACAGCCCAACACCGTGCAGGACGTTTGGCATTTACCAGAAAACACCAAGATTGGCAAATTCGCCTCTGGCGACGTGTGCTCTTCACAGATGAAAGCAGGTTCACACTGAGCACATGTGACAGTCTGGAGACGCCGTGGAGAACGTTCTGCTGCCTGCAACATCCTCCAGCATGACCGGTTTGGCGGTGGGTCAGTCATGGTGTGGGGTGGCATTTCTTTGGGGGGGCCGCACAGCCCTCCATGTGCTCGCCAGAGGTAGCCTGACTGCCATTAGGTACCGAGATGAGATCCTCAGACCCCTTGGGAGACCATATGCTGGTGTGGGTGGCCCTGGGTTCCTCCTAATGCAAGACAATGCTCATGTGACCTCATGTGGCTGGAGTGTGTCAGCAGTTCCTGCAAGAGGAAGGCATTGATGCTATGAACTGGCCCGCCCGTTCCCCAGACCTGAATCCAATTGAGCACATCTGGGACATCATGTCTCGCGCCATCCACAAACGCCACGTTGCACCACAAGACTGTCCAGGAGTTGGCGGATGCTTTAGTCCAGGTCTGGGAGGAGATCCTTCAGGAGACCATCCGCCACCTCATCAGGAGCATGCCCAGGCATTGTAGGGAGGTCATACAGGCACGTGGAGGCCACACACACTACTTCGCCTCATTTTGACTTGTTTTAAGGACATTACATCAAAGTTGGATCAGCCTGTAGTGTGGTTTTCCACTTTAATTTTGAGTGTGACTCCAAGTCCAGAAAGCCATGGGTTGATACATTTGATTTCCATTGATAATTTGTGTGATTTTGTTGTCAGCACATTCAACTATGTAAAGAAAAAAAGTATTTAATAAGAATATTTCATTCATTCAGATCTAGGATGTGTCATTTTAGTGTTCCCTTTATTTTTTGAGCAGTATATATATATATATATATATATATATGAGTCTGCTATGCAGACGACACACAATTAATCTTCTCCTTTCCCCCTTCTGATGACCAGGTGGCGAATCGCATCTCTGCATGTCTGGCAGACATATCAGTGTGGATGACGGATCACCACCTCAAGCTGAACCTCGGCAAGACAGAGCTGCTCTTCCTCCCGGGGAAGGACTGCCCGTTCCATGATCTCGCCATCACGGTTGACAACTCCATTGTGTCCTCCTCCCAGAGCGCTAAGAACCTTGGCGTGATCCTGGACAACACCCTGTCGTTCTCAACTAACATCAAGGCGGTGGCCCGTTCCTGTAGGTTCATGCTCTACAACATCCGCAGAGTACGACCCTGCCTCACACAGGAAGCGGCGCAGGTCCTAATCCAGGCACTTGTCATCTCCCATCTGGATTACTGCAACTCGCTGTTGGCTGGGCTCCCTGCCTGCCCTACAACTCATCCAGAACGCCGCAGCCCGTCTGGTGTTCAACCTTCCCAAGTTCTCTCACGTCACCCCGCTCCTCCGCTCTCTCCACTGGCTTCCAGTTGAAGCTCGCATCCGCTACAAGACCATGGTGCTTGCCTACGGAGCTGTGAGGGGAACGGCACCTCAGTACCTCCAGGCTCTGATCAGGCCCTACACCCAAACAAGGGCACTGCGTTCATCCACCTCTGGCCTGCTCGCCTCCCTACCACTGAGGAAGTACAGTTCCAGCTCAGCCCAGTCAAAACTGTTCGCTGCTCTGGCCCCCCAATGGTGGAACAAACTCCCTCACGACGCCAGGACAGCGGAGTCAATCACCACCTTCCGGAGACACCTGAAACCCCACCTCTTTAAGGAATACCTAGGATAGGATAAAGTAATCCTTCTCACCCCCCTTAAAAGATTTAGATGCACTATTGTAAAGTGGCTGTTCCACTGGATGTCATAAGGTGAATGCAACCATTTGTAAGTCGCTCTGGATAAGAGCGTCTGCTAAATGACTTAAATGTAAATGTAAATATATATAAATAACAAACATTTACATTACATTTACATTACACACAAAGACTTTTCAAAACATTAGGAAACAACATTCCTAATATTGAGTTGCACCCCCCTTTGCCCTCAGAACAGCCTTAATTCGTTGGGGCATGGTGTCGACAATGTGTCGAAAGCATTCCACAGGGATGCTGGTCCATATTGACTTCAATGCTTCCCACAGTTATGTCAAGTTGGCTGGATGTCCTTTGAGTGGTGGACCATTCTTGATACACACAGGAAACTGTAGAGCATGAAAAACCCAGCAGTGTTGCAGTTCTTGACACATTCAAACCAGTGCACCTGGCACCTACTACCATACTCTGTTCAAAGGCACTTCAATATTTTGTCTTGCCCATCTGATTGGTACACATACACAATCCATGTCTCAACGATCTCAAGGCTTCAAAATAATTATTTTCCCTGCCTCTACCCCTTCATCTACTGATTGATTAACAAGTGACCTCAACAGATTGTAGCTTTCACCTGGTCAGTCTATATCATGTTCATAATGTTTTGTACAGTCCGTGTATATATTTTTTACTCAAATATAATCATAAGGATGTTTATTTGTGAGTGACAGACCACTGGTGAATATGAAGTGATTATATAAAATTTGCATATTATACCTGTAACCCACATGGGAAAAAATACAAAATAAATACAAATGTGGTCACAAACAAAGGAAAGTATAATTTTGTAATTTGGGTGAATTATCCCTTTAATGCACATCGACATTTTTGCTGTCTGAATTACAATGAGTGTTATCTGAATGACAGGGTGCAATGCAGGCAAGGTTTGTTTGACCAACTGAGTTGGCAAATAATCTGCAAAAGGGGTGATTAACTCCTGCTAACTGTTCCATAAGTATCCAGCCAAGCTAGGAGGCTAAATAACGCTGCTGCCTCCCGTTGTAGTTAGTTAAAGTTACCTAGCTAACTGACTACTTCAGACCGCAATATGGGATAAATATCGTTATTTGAGATGCCTAATTGAAGCAGGTGTCAAAACCAGCCCCATGCTACGGCTTGGGGCCTATCCCTGGCTAATAACCTAACGACGTTACACCAAAGATAATGTATACCATTCAATTTAGCTAGCTAGCTATTCTATCCACAACATAGCTAGCTAGCTAGCTAGCTAACAACTTGTTACCTAGCGGATTTACTTGAATGTGAGTGACAGTGTAACATTATACATTAGGAGTGACACAGTAGCTATTGTTAGCTAGTTAGATACTAGTTGACAACCCAACCCTGCAATTAAGGAGTCTTAGAAGCAAGTACCCTTAAAGCAGTGAGAACACATCACTAGTAGCCTTCATATACCTGCCGTATATACCCTCGGTGATTCGGTTCCGTTTTAACGGCCGCCGGAGTTTGCTGCAGTCCGCATTGCGCCGCTTCATCCTCCTCCCCTTCGCGTTGGCTTTTGAATTCCTATTGTAATCTTATCCAGTTTTCTTGCGTGAGCGGACAATGATAATAAATATAGTCCCTGTGAAATATAACACTGTTATTATTTTTCTACTGGAAACAAAGAAATAAATAAAATACTATTCAGGAACCTCCTCTTTTCTCAAAGCGCATGCTAGAGCTATAATTTACGTCTGTCCGGTTGTGAGACATTCGCTTTATCCAATCACTTTATTTGCCAAAAACTTTCATATTTTGATTGATGCAAAGATGAGCCATTTATATTGCTCGTGTCCACCAGAGAGGTACGGTAGACAGCATCTCGAGCGTGAGCCTCGCCATTCGACCAATTATATTATTTGTGGACAAATCAGGCATTTCTGATTGACCTATTGGTTAGCCCTGGGGCGGGTTTTCTTCCCACCGTGGAACCAATGAACACCCCGTACCGTGACGCTAAACGAGAGACACAGGCAATCTTGTTGGCCATGATTTGTGTAGATTTTCAGGGGTGTAGTGCTGCTTTAGCTCCCTTACTTTTTTATTTATTTGAGCTGTTAAAACTATTTCTGGAAAATGTATTACGATACATTCTACATAAAGTATATCTAATTACCACTAAAATTCCATACAAAATGATAGAATGACAAACCAAATAAATATGTATAGCAACCTAGAGGTAGGTAAATTGTGGTTTCTTCCATGTCGTCTCTCTGGCGCAAAAAACGATGCGGGCGCTTCAATGAGGCAGCAGTCCAGGTGTTGTTGTGATTCTGGATGGCCAGATAGCCACCTACAATGACAAGACACTGCCATCTGGGGAATCGGAAGTGACTCGTTTCAGCTAGTTTAATCTTGTTATTGATACCATTTCTTGTTTTCAGGTGTTTTGACAGATTTCAACTGTAACAATGTATTTGACAGACAAGTGTTCATTGTGCAAATGTATTTATGTTTTCAGTAAAGATTGGAGACGAAATATAGTTTACATGTTGTCAATAATCGAAGCAAACACCGTTTGTTTTGTCCCATAGTTGCAGACACATCGGTTTTGTTGCTAAACAACCAAACCATATATAAGCTGCATGTGTGTGCTGTGCGGATGCCCGTTGGAGGCTTGACCACTTTGCCCAATCAGAACGTAAAAAAAAAAAATCTACATTCACAGTGTGTCTGCCTTTATGTTCATAAAACTCCACGGACCTCTTGGAAGTGAACAAAGCCAGAACGATATGTGTCCACTTGGTTACGGAGACACCATTCCACCTAGGTCACCGAAACCAGTGGCCACCGCAAAGCCCTGCTTGGGATATTTAGCCGACATTGGTTGAGTTGAGACGCAGGGCCCGTTCTAGTTTGGTATGTCAGGTTGGCAATTGGAAATGTGAATTGGGCCAAGTTGGCGATAATAATGCATTTAGGCAGTAGTGTAAAGTACTTAAGTAAAAAATAATTGAATGTACTACTTAAGTCAATTTTTGGGTGGTATCTGTACTTTACTATTTATGTTTTTGAAAAAGTTTACTTTTTAATTTCCTGCAATTTAACTTAGAAATCGTTTATGATCACTACTTGGTCAATTGATTTGATAGCATCTATTCAAATAAATTCTATGAATTGGTAGTTCACCTCTCTGTTTTCTTTTATTCTGTAATAGGGTATACTGTAGCCATGTGATCAAGATAAATCAACGTTTATTTATGATACAGCGTGTACATTACACATTACAATAAAATGCCTACTCAAAATAAATCTCTCCTCACAAACAGTGCAATGATATTAAGCTATATGTATAGTGCATTCGTAAAGTACTCAGAACCCTTGTCCTTTTCCACATTTTGTTACTTTACAGCCTTATTCTAAAAGTGATTCAATTGTTTTTTTCCTCATCAATCTACACACAATACCCCATAACGACAAAGCTAAAACTGATTTTTAGAAATGTTAGAAAATGTATAGAAATTAGGTTGTTGTCCTGTTGTAAGGTGAACCTTCACCCCAGAGGTCCTAAATATTCTGGAGCAGGCTTTCAAGGATCTCTCTGTACTTTGCTCCGTTCATTTTTCCCTCGATCCTGACTAGTCTCCCAGTCCCTACCTCTCAAAAACTCCCCACAGCATAATGCTGACACCACCATGCTTCACCGCAGGGATGGTGCCAGATTCCCTCCAAACGTGACGCTTGGCATTCAGGCCAAAGAGTTGTTTATCATGGTCTGAGATTCCTTTAGGTGGCTTTTGGCAAACTCTAAACGGGCTGTCATGTGCCTTTTACTGATGAGTGGCTTCCGTCTGGCCACTCTACCATAAAGGCCTGATTGGTGTAGTGCTGCAGAGGGGGTTGTCCTGGAAGTTCTCCCATCTCCACAGAGGAACTCTGGAGCTCTGTCAGAATGACCAATGGGTTACCAAGGCCCTTCTCCCCTGATTGCTCAGTTTGTCCGGGCAGCCAGCTCTAGGTCTTGGTGGTTCCAAACGTCTTCCATTTAAGAATGATGGAGGCCACTGTGTTCTTGGGGACCTACAATGCTGCAGACATTTTTTGTTACCCTTCTCCAGATCTGTGCCTCGACACAATCCTGTCTCAGTGCTCTGAGACTGTTCTCTGTAATGGGTAAGTATAACAATTGGATTTGTGTCTGCACTGATATCAACCTTGGGATCCCGGTACATTAAGGCAGCATTTCCCAAACTCGGTCCTCTGAACCCAAAAGGGTGTATGTTTTGGTTTTTGCCCTAACACTACACAGCTGATTCAAATGATCAAAGCTTGATGATTTGTTGAATATTTGAGTCAGCCACACACCCCTGGGTTCCAGAGGAGATTGGAAAACACTGCATTAATTTACTGATAAACAAAGTAATCAATGATGAGTGAAATGCTCTGTTTGTATCAAACAATTAATTAGGTTAAAAATCCATGCAGTTTTATATCAAGCAATACATGTGCCTCTTGAAGTTATGCTGTCTAACCTAAATCATTGGAATGTTGGAAGATAAAAAGGAGACTAAAATGTCTCCAGAGAGGCCATGTATAATTTTAACCATACAATATTCCCATGAATCTCCAAAATATTGTTTTGTTATTTCTTAGTATGTGAAAACTGCACTGTAATATACCATTGTGACTGTTGAGTCAAACTTCAAATATTAGCCAAGAGAACAGAGAAAATTGAACTGTGAGAGCTGTGCATAAAGACTCATCTCACACTTGTTTTACATTTTCTATTTAATGCTGCCGTAGTTGTTCAGGTTCAGTGATCTCAGTAAGCATTGCAGTCAAATACAAGAACAGAGATGGTGGTCAGAGCATCAAAACCTCTGAATTAAATCCTTCCTTTAAACTACACCTTGAATTATGAACCATCAGATTATGGTTCAGTAGAATGGCTTAATTACAGACCCCACATCTCGACAATAGGAAAGACAAATTGCCCACATTAAAGGTTAAATTCTTATTATCAGTAACTGTATCATAAGAAAATAGGCTGCTGCCAACACACTGTCATTGACACTGACCCAACTCCAGCCACTTTAATAATGGGAATTGATGGGAAATGATGTATGATGTAAATATATCACTAGCCACTTTAAACAATGCTACCTTATATAATGTTACTTACCCTACATTATTCATCTCATATGCATACGTATATACTGTACTCTATATCATCGACTGCATCCTTATGTAATACATGTATCACTAGCCACTTTAACTATGCCACTTTGTTTACTTTGTCTACATACTCATCTCATATGTATATACTGTACTCGATACCATCTACTGTATGCTGCCCTGTACCATCACTCATTCATATATCCTTATGTACATATTCTTTATCCCCTTACACTGTGTATAAGACAGTAGTTTTGGAATTGTTAGTTAGATTACTTGTTGGTTATCACTGCATTGTCGGAACTAGAAGCACAAGCATTTCGCTACACTCGCATTAACATCTGCTAACCATGTGTATGTGACAAATAAAATTTGATTAGATTTATTTACAGGACTAACACTTCCATAGATGTCATGCCCCCCTGATATATGCCCTCATCCGAAATCAAAATATTTCTAAACATTATTAGTGCACTAATGTGTACTGTAAAAACAATAAAAAGGAAAATAATAATCTGCTCATTTATTATTTTGCACAGTTTCCAAGATAAATAATGGAAGGTAGTAAATTATTGTAACAGAATGGCTCCACACATTTGGAGTGAAAATACACCTAGATCCCATTACAAGAATTCAAAAGAAAAGAACATTGAATTAAAAGATGGAACAGCAAATGATGCTTTAGTAAAATGTACATTTGTACAGCAACAACCAACCTACTTATAAATTAAACAAGTTAATCTAAAAAGCAAAATTATAAAGTCATTATATAAAGTGAATATTTTCTAACGCTTGAAAGACGGAAGGTAGTGTTTTGACAGGCCAAAGTGTACACTGCTGTCTCATACAATAAGAGAACAGATAGTATGACAGTTGACAGAAACCATTACTGCCACAAGTCTTCAGTGCGTCCAAACTTAAACACCAAGCCCCTGGAGGAAAAGATTGGGGGTTTATTTAGAGAAAATAACTACCATAAACATTGTGTTCTATAATACTAAGGTCAAACATAAATAAAATGTAATACTTACCCAAAGAAAATGAATGCATTTTGGAAGAAAACCGCAATACCAGGATACACAACAGGTTTCTCTGTAAACATAAAAAATACCTTTATCATTCTTTACAATGTTTTGCACAGTGACGGTTCAATGTCGATGAGCTGTTTGTTTGGGGTACATAGCAAGCACATGCTGGACTTACTGGGCACTACGAAGCCTCCAAACAGGATCCACATGGAAGCGATGAGAGAGCCGAACGCCAGCATGAAACCAATGAAGAGCCACACACGAGCTCCTGCAATCAGTGATACAAAGAGTTGGGAGGGATTAATTTGTGTCTGAAGGTCTCTTATTTAAACTCTACGTATGTGGGTGTATATATCTGTGTGTGTGTATTCTTATAGCAAGAAGTCACCAAAGAAGTCAAAAACTGGGCCCCCAGAATTAGGTAAATCATGTTACTGCAGAGGTTAAAACAATACAGTGAGCAATGCCGCTCAGAGCTGAACTTATCTACATCAATCTGAATTTAGAGTCAACTCCTAACTTCTAATCTCTCATACACATACCTGTCTGCCCAATGCAACCTTCACTGTAGCTGTCCCCTCTCACCTGGCCATTCGAGACAGCATTGATCCTAGATAGGTACAAAAGACAAAAGTTGAAAGAGTTAAATGTATTTAAGGAAGATTTGAACAGATAGTTCCTGAATTAAAATGAGACTGACCCCAAACCTGTATGACACATTCCCAACACAGCATGACTTACATGAGAAAAGCCACAGTAGCGATGACTCCACATGTGTGATAGGCATGATGGAAGACCGCCTCATCTGGATATTTCACAGCTGCATCAATGATTATCCACCAACCAGTGAAAAACTGCAAGAACATGAATTAAGATTTAGGCGAGAACATGAATTAAGATTTAGGCGATATGCCGCCGCATTTTCCTCTTTACAGTGATCTAAAGTTTTCAAATGTAATAGCAAAGTAGAACCTACCAGGACTCCAGCAGCTATAGATGCCATGGTGTTTCGCCTCTCTCCCCAGTCCACATTGCACTCGCAGTCTCCGCATCGGACACTGTCCAAAAACCCTGACATGGTACTGAGCTGAAAAGTGAAGGGAAAAGGAGCTGGGTTAAAAAGTAACAGACACATGCAGGGATGGAGTTGACTATTACAGCTAGGTAGCTAATTACAGTTCATGTATAATTCCTGCACCGTGAATAAATTCACTTTTCCCATCATGAAAATATTCTAAACTCTATTCTAAAATGTTGCACAGACACTAGTTTGTGAGATGACAGATGACAGGCACCCACTCCACGCATACAGAGTAAAGGTCTTCAAAACAAATAAAATACCAATAAAATAAAACGTTTCAGAGAGGATTCAAGACAGACGGGGTTCATCTGACAATTGATGCAGTTGCGCAGAATAAAAACAAAATGGTGATTCAACTCAAGTTTAAAACAATTCACTAATACAGATTATTACCAAGTACTAAAACAATAATCAACTAAAATATTGGACCCATTCCGAAATCTATCCTTGGCTTTCCCAACCGACACTAATAAATGTATTTATTTTAAAAAATGAGACCCGTTCCCAAATGGACAGTCATACCCGTTCCAAAAAGGCCCGTGGAAAAACAGACCAGTGCCGGTTCGGATCCGAAGACCCTCTCAGATCCGAGAATATAAAGAAACCCCAGACTGGGCACCGTCAATAAACGAGCAATATTGGCCAAACTATCCACAGTTACATATGGCATATTTAAAGAACTGGTTAAACCTTCAGAAACGTTTTCAACAGGCTAGGCCTATAATTGCAGCAATTACCAAAGGCGGCAAGTTCCTACCATAGGTCTACCCAACAAACGACAGGAATAGGATAATGATATTAATTTCACAACAGGTCTTCTTTGAACCTATTTTAAAAGAAATACAGAGCACAAAATAAAAACAGTATAAACTTAATTTAGAAAATTCTCAACAAAATGAAACATAACTATTTTTTTATATTTAAATAACTGGTTTAGATATGTAAATATGACTAAAATAATAATGACATACAATAATAAAAACGAAAAATAAATTAAAAAGTACAAAATTGTATTAAACCTGAATAGCGGGTTGCACACAGTACACCAGGTCCGATTACGTTATCCTCATCTTTGTCCGCTACAATATTAAAACTTTCCCCCAAGGAGGACAATCCCATTTTCATCTTATTTTCACTATACTCTTAATAAATTGTATTGAGTCGCAATTGGCTTACACAGATTGGAAGCTTGCGCAGTTGACATCACCTCACAAATTAAATAAGCAGAGGAAGGATCCAAATCGGGTCCAGTCAGTAAATAACGTTTACCCAGACCAATGCCGTTTATATCAGACCCGAGACAAAAATCAAAATGTAGGACCTGCTTCCAGGTCGTTTCTCGGAATATCTGGCATGTTGGACCCGTGAAGACGTCTAATAGAGACATAGTAATGGCGTATTTTTGTAGGCACCAACTCTGCCATGGTTCGTTGCACCAAGCCTATGGAGAAAATTGGATGATAAACGCGAAACATGATGTCTGCGATAAACACAGGTTTAGGAGATCTTATGTTTTGTTCCACGAGAAATATTCATCAGCTAACGTCACTTTGTGTATTTTTAATCATTTATAAGATCAAAGGCTAAGACATTCATAAAGGGCATGTTAATTTACTGTTATTATCCCAGATAACAAAACGTATAAAATCATTTTTTCTCATACATTTTTTCGCCGTTTATACCAAAAGCCATTTTTTTTACATTAATTTTCCCATAGGGATGCCTGAACGAACCAGAGAACTCGTTTCCTGGATTTTAGGACTACAAGGACTTCATGGGACATGTAGTCTAGCTATATTTCCAACAGCTTAAAACTGCGACAGAGGAAACGATTGTTAAATTGGCAAGGGTCTGCTATCGATCCTGGGGCCGTCCGAGGATCCCGGCTCAGTATACCCGAGCTTTCAGTGCTAAGGATTCGCCTATTTAACACCCCATGCATGATTTTTACCCTATCCGTGTGTTAAAATCAGTTCGAGTGGAGTTAACAAAGAGCAATGTTGACGCTCTCAACCGCATAAGCTCTCAAACACGAAGAATCACCCGAACAAACGTTTTCAGGAATCACACTAATTATGATAACTTACGTGTGTATATATATATATATATATATATATATTATTATTGTTTCAAATAAATCGATACTGCGACAGTCCCATTTGTGGGTTTGATCGCAGTCCATTGTTCAAAGCATTTCCTTCCTTGAAGGATCCTTTGTGTTGGGACGCAACGCACAACTCAGTAACTCAAACTACAACATCTCAACGGCAATAACAAACACACATTAGAAATGGTACTGTCGCCTAATATTCAGTTAATTACCTTTTCTTTTTGGGGTTCGTTATGGAACCCCTAGATGCCGTTTATTAGCCTATACTTTGCTTCTGAGAGAGCTGAGACACACGCCTGCTCAGTTCACTTTCCACGCCTCTTTGACGTTGGATGCGCCAATGCCATTTTTGTAGATCGGCACAGTACTGTACTCACCATAGATTGTTCAATGTTCATCAATTCAGTAGATTAAATACCATACTTAAATAAAAACGTACGTTTCAATTGCACTATTTTATAATAATAGTAAAACAATTTGAAAAGATAATTTAGAGCTATGTTACGTCAGGATAATCACTATGGGCCAGTGGGCATACCGTGTAAGCTACTGTAACCACTCACTGTCTGCATCTCTCTGGCATAGTAGAGGGGAAACCATTGGTTAGAGGATTGTTTCATGACTTTCCATTTCCACGAGACAGTCACATGAGATCACAAGTGTCATATGACTTGCTTTCTTTTCTTTTTCTACCCTTTGTAAAAAATATATGACTAGAGCATCAGAATGTATAGCATGATGATATAAGTAAAGTTTCTGACAATGTTTACATTAATCTTTATTAACATGTGGTCAGTACATGGGAATGGAAGGTTAAAACAAATGCCTGATAATCATAACTTTTTGCATGCCATTTTCATAAAATACAGCTGTAGTACTTTCCATAATGGTATACCATTGTTTACAATAACAATAGAATTCAGATATGGCTGAGATACTTAAGTTGCTAAAAAGCATATCAACTGTAGGAGTGCCTTGGGAGTCCAACCATTTTCACTCATGCCCTGTGACTCAGAAACGGTCTCAAAAGTAATAAACAAAGGGAGGTGTTGGTGTCATGATGTGCAATCTCATTGCAAAAAATGGTCTTTATCTCCAGTGTAGTAACTCCAGGCACAGGAGAACCTGCTCGTGACCTAGATTGCTAGAGGTGGAGGGATGAGTGGGATGAGTGATTGGGTAACAGAAGAAAGGGGAAACAGAGTGAGGGAAGTAGGACAGAGAGCTATAGTCAATAAACTGTAAAATTGAGAAGATGCTGAATAATTTTGCTGCAACGCCAGTGAGATGTGGCCCTTATTGATATGTGCTGTTGGGTGTGTAAAGAAGACAGATCAATGCAACAGACAGGGCTGTCAATTATCATCCAGAGAACATGGCATGGTACTACCACATTGCTTACTTATGTGTATAGACATTACATGAATGAAAAAGGTGTGTACAGCAGTAGTTATATAGGATGAGGTTTGGCTAGAATACAGCATATACATATGAAGTGGGTAAAACAGTATGTACATTTTATTAAAGTGACCAGTGTTCAATGTCTATGTAGATAGGGCAGCAGTTCCTAAGGTGCAGGGTAGAGTACCGGGTGGAAGCCAGCTGGTACCAAATAAAATGTTATTGGTCACATACAGTACACATGGTTAGCAGATGTTATTGCGAGTGTAGCGAAATGCTTGTGCTTCTAGTTCCGACAGAGCAGCAATATCTAACAATTCCACAACAACCTAATACACACAAATCTAAGTAAAGGATAAGGTACTGGGCGGAGGCTACTTAACAGTCTAATGGCCTGGAAATAGAAGCTGTTTTTCAGTCTCTCCATCCCAGCTTTGATGCACCTGAACTGTATCCGCCCTCTAGATGGTAGCCGGGTGATATCATAATAAAAGGTAATACATTTTAAAAGTTAAAATCCAAATCTTTATGACAAGGCCCACAGAAATCCTATTGAATTAATAGAGATTCTACATGTAATTTGATGATTAAGCATGTGCATACATAGGAGGTCCAGTACTGGGATGAAATTACATTACTTTCACCCCTGCTTATTATCAGAAAATGTCACTGTAGTGATAAACCTTCCATTAGAAGTATTAATATCTATCAGTATTAACACAGGAATAAGCTCTAAAGTACAGTGTGTGAGTTGACAAAATAATTATATTCAACTAGGTTGAGATGCTCTGTGAGGCAGTAGCATGCTAAATGTGAGACAGGTTTCTGAAAGTATATGTGAAACCAATGTGTGTGACAGTATAAGTGATGTAACCTGGTAATGTTGGTTAATGTGGATATGTACTGGGTAGACAAGAGCTGCAATGGTCTGGGACACAGGTCACTGAGGTTACACCTCTAGTGTGTTCTGGTTGGCCCTCTGGATGCAGTTGAACACCTGCTCCTTGTCACTGTACATGGTAGGGTACTACCCAGGAGGAGATACAAAAAGACAGTGGTAAGTACCATATTTCTCTGAGCTCATTGTGCCAGAAATTAGGGATAGTATAATATCTGTGTACCACAACTGCATAATCATCATTACGCTTCTAACACACCGACAGCGTAATTGTGCAAAATAGTATGAAGCATCATCTGGATATGTATGCAACAGAAGTTCCACATTCACCTTCTGCTACCATTTCTGTCAAGCAGTCTACACATACAGTGCATGTTTGACGTATGCACCACACCGAACGAACTGCCTCTACAACGCAATGCTGCAAGGCAAACGCAGCGTTTCATTTTAAATTAATGTCCTTCTGGTGTACCAAAATGCAATGATGCTGTCGGTGTGTTCGAAGCGTTATACCCTGACTATACACTGTTGGCATCGCGATGCGCGAGCATTGCAAAATAAATGTAGATATCTATATTATTCAATTATTGCACCCACACTGCTCACGCGTGTCAACGAGCATCTGCGTTGCCAAGTGCTAAAATAGAAGTCAGTTCTATTTGTGATGCAGATCCCGCTGCAAGTCCTAACTATCCCATCTCCTCATTGGTTTATAGAAGCAGATAACCAATGTGGAGATGGCACGTGGGTATACCCACATGGGTGATTGAAAGACAAACTGTGTTGTCAGTTGTGGTAATACTATGAAAGTTTAGATGCCAATCAATATATAAATTCAAAGAAGAAAAAGCCTGGATGGAGGAGAGATGACTAGAAATGATTCAGTTGACCATTTTATGTGTGGATTAATTGTCAGTGGACCTTGTGCATTTCTGGTAAAATAACTCAATGTTTATATCCCAGGACAAATTAGCTAGCAACAGCAAGCTAGCTAAATAGGACAAGTTAGCTCGCTAGCTAATTTGCCATAACTGTTTAATGCTTTTTGGCCTGTCCCAAAATTCATATAATTGGTTCTGAGTTTGTTTTGATATTTTAACCTGCTGTCTTGATCACGTTTGTGGGGGCACAAAATCAATTTGCGCATGATGGCGGCTGGTTTGGGTACAGTTTAATACTTGACATAAAGGGAAACAAATGTACATATACCACATGACTCATCAAGTGTACTGTATTTATACTGCACTAGCAAGTTCACTTATGCGTTTTTCTTGCCCCATTCAAGTCTACTCATGTCTGGCAAGAAGTGACTGACTGATATTGCATGAAGCTCCCAATAGAGCAGGATTGTTTTTTAAATTGTATGTATTTAACTAGGCAAGTCAGTTCAGAACAAATTCTTATTTACAATGACAGGGTTTGGCAGGGTTAGGCTAACAACGCTGGGCAAATTGTGCGCTGCCCTATAGGACTCCCAATAACGGCCAGTTGTGATACACCCTAGAATCCAACCAGGGTCTGGAGTGACACCTCTAGCGCCGAGAGAGTGCCCTAGACCACTGTACCACTCGGGAGCCTCAGATCATTTGGCTATGTTCCAGGTGGTTTACAGGGCTAAAATATACTGTAGCGACCCGCACAGACAGCTGTGTGATGTGTTAGGCTAGTAGGTGGTTATGTTGTACTTACAGTACCCAGTGTTCGCGGGGTCCGACATGCAAATCCACCTGCTATCTGCCAATCACGGGAATGCCTGGAATGTTCTGATGCCGGGCATCCTGGCGGTTGGCGGAGTGGCGTGGAGGGGGGTTGGGCAGGGGGATGGAGCATTGGAAGTTAAGACCAGGTTTAGCCTTTGTTCTCTCTCTTACGTCTGGGCTTCACAAGAGAAGGTCACGATTGGCTTGTGGGTTATCTTTCATTTATTTGGCATGGGCTACGGCCAAACAGTAGCCTGTGTAAAGTTGGTTTAATAAACCGACATTTCGTAAACTCACTACAATACGTATATGGCATTGCAGTGCAGTTATTCAATTTTCGCTCCATTTGACAGTTACATTATTTATTTACCGTCACATCGTATTTCTTTCTGGCAGCTCCAACTTTATTACTGAGAACTCAACATGACCCAGCTATAAAATTATGTAAATATGACATAACCGAAGCTTGATGACACCAGCTCTAGAATTTCCATTACAAAAGAATAAAGGAAAATCCCAACTAACCTCCGTGTGTAAACTGCGTTTGAGTGCTAGTCGGAACTACAGTACTCAAATGTCCGACTTGTTAATTAACTGGTTTAACGCGACACGTGTATATCTACAACCTGACATTTAGCAAGTCGGACATTTCCGAATGTCCCAGTTCCGACTAGTATGTAAACACAAAATTTGTATTTAACTAGGCAAGTCCGTTAAGAACAAATTCTTATTTACAAAGACAACCCACTGTTCCTAGGCTAACTTCCTTGTTCAGATTTTTAACTTGTCATCTCGGGGATTTGATCTAGCAACCTTTCTAACCTGCTGCCCTGCCCTGCTTATGCTGAGGCTAAATAAAGGTTGAATACAAATAAATACATCAAAATGGTACATGTATGCTGTTTTCTCGCGAGACATTATTTTCTCGTTGTGTTTAGTATGCTCCATATGTTTTATACAGTCTACTGATCTATACTGCCATATGGTTTGCTTGCTAGTAAACATAGCCAAAATAATGTTTTACTGCAACTCCAGCGTATTGAAGGTTTACAAAATCACCTGTTCAGCTCACTTCGCCGTCCTGTGGAAAGAGCGTAGACTATGCGCAGTGCCTGTAGCAAACTGACCCTCGTGAACAAGCGGAACTTTTTAAACTGGGTGGAATTTTCCACAGCGACACTCGATGACGTAGAGATTTTGTGTGGCTAGTTGTTTGGTCAAGCAACAGACAGATTTATTTCAGCCTTTGATACTTAGCTAGTTTAAAACTCGACGTTTTCATCTACATTTAATTATATATTTAACCATTTGCTAGGTTTCTCTAAGAAAATTGCATTGAAACATTTAAATGTTATCTCGAAATTGATTGAATTTCATTACATAATCTAGTTTACGAGCAGAATCGGATTCCTAGCGCCGAGTCGACTGAATTCAACGTAAATTCGCATTACGGTAAGTCGCATGCGGGTAAGTTATAATTAGACTATGAAATACTGTGAAGACCATACAGGTAATTATTTGATAAAACGTTATATCCTGTCCAACCACATTCAGAAATGGACATAATATGAAGTTTACAACAACGTATAGCTAACTACTAGGAAGACAACGGCTACAGTTGTAAGTTACAGTATCTATAGCTAACGTTAGTTCTTCCAATATGGAATTTTCAACAGTTGTTCTAACTAATCCTACTCCCAACAGTTGTCAGTATAGTTATTCAATTTTGTCGGAGGTATCAAATCATTTTTATGCAATTTCAGGCAAACCCTATTTAAAAACATTGATGAGAAGTTACACAAGACGCATGTTTATGGTACTTAACGTTAGATGTCTAACAATTGTACACACTTGTTTAATAGGATAACTCCTTCCAATAAGATGAATTTGGTAGTCATTTGCTTTTATTTAATGTTTTTATTATAGATGCACACCAAGAAGACCGACGGGAAGGATTCACATGTTCAAATGGCCCAGGCCCCTCTGAGTGAAGGGTTAAGTTTGATCTTTGATCAGGATGCCCAATCCAGCTCCTCCCGTTCTCGTTACCCATCTAGAAGTAGTCATACCAGTAGCCAGTCCTCTGGCTCTAGACGACAACTTAAGCGAAATAATGCTCGTAGGGGACGTCACAGGTCCTCCACCAGTTCTTCGTCCTCCAGATCATCCCACTCATCCAACAGCAGCCCTCGGACCCGTCCCAGGTCCCGGTCACACCCGCGTTGCCACAGAGCCTCCTCTAGCTCACGCTGCTGCCGTCAACATCAACAGGCACATGGACATAGGCGCCACCGCTCACCATCACGCTGTTACAGGGCCCACTCGCGCTCCTACAGCCCTTCCTCTTCCCCTGACAGGCCAAACCGCCACAGTTCCCGCTCCAGGTCAGGCTGGAGCAGGGTTCATAGGGGGTTTGTGGGCAGGGACAAGTGCAGGTTTTCTGGATCACCCAACAGAAGCCACAAGACCTACACGAGCCGCTCCACATCTTCAGGACGCTCATTTGTCAGTCTCCGTATAGAAAGTAAGGCTTATGTTTATACACTGCTCCAAAAAATAAAGGGAACACTAAAATAACACATCCTAGATCTGAATGAATGAAATATTCTTATTAAATACTTTTTTCTTTACATAGTTGAATGTGCTGACAACAAAATCGCACAAAAATTATCAATGGAAATGACATTTATCAACCTGTGGAGGTCTGGATTTGGAATCACACTCAAAATGAAAGTGGAAAACCACACTACAGGCTGATCCAACTTTGATGTAATGTCCTTAACACAAGTCAAAATGAGGCTCAGTAGTGTGTGTGGCCTCCACGGGCCTGTATGACCTCCCTACAACGCCTGGGCATGCTCCTGATGAGGTGGCGGATGGTCTCCTGAGGGATCTCCTCCCAGACCTGGACTAAAGCATCCACCAACTCCTGGACAGTCTGTGGTGTTGGTGGATGGAGCGAGACATGATGTCCCAGATGTGCTCAATTGGATTCAGGTCTGGGGAACGGGCGGGCCAGTCCATAGCATCAATGCCTTCCTCTTGCAGGAACTGCTGACACACTCCAGCCACATGAGGTCTAGCATTGTCTTGCATTAGGAGGAACCCAGGGCCACCCACACCAGCATATGGTCTCCCAAAGGGTCTGAGGATCTCATCTCGGTACCTAATGGCAGTCAGGCTACCTCTGGCGAGCACATGGAGGGCTGTGCAGCCCCCCAAAGAAATGCCACCCCACACCATGACTGACCCACCGCCAAACCGGTCATGCTGGAGGATGTTTCAGGCAGCAGAACGTTCTCCACGGCGTCTCCAGACTCACGTCTGTCATATGTGCTCAGTGTGAACCTGCTTTCATCTGTGAAAAGCACAGGGCGCCAGTGACGAATTTGCCAATCTTGGTGTTCTCTGGCAAATGCCAAACGTCCTGCACGGTGTTGGGCTGTAAGCACAACCCCCACCTGTGGACGTCGGGCCCTCATACCACCCCCATGGAGTCTGTTTCTGACCATTTGAGCAGACACATGCACATTTGTGGCCTGCTGGAGGTCATTTTGCAGGGCTCTGGCAGTGCTCCTCCTTGCACAAAGGCGGAGGTAGTGGTCCTGCTGCTGGGTTGTTGCCCTCCTACGGCCTCCTCCACGTCTCCTGATGTGCTGGCCTGTCTCCTGGTAGCGCCTCCATGCTCTGGACACTACGCTGACAGACACAGCAAACCTTCTTGCCACATCTCGCATTGATGTGCCATCCTGGATGAGCTGCACTACCTGAGCCAGTTGTGTGGGCTGTAGACTCCGTCTCATGCTACCACTAGAGTGAAAGCACCGCCAGCATTCAAAAGTGACCAAAACATCAGCCAGGAAGCATAGGAACTGAGAACTGGTCTGTGGTCCCCACCTGCAGAACCACTCCTTTATTGGGGGTGTCTTGCTAAATAATTTCCACCTGTTGTCTATTCCATTTGCACAACAGCATGTGGAATGTATTGTCAATCAGTGTTGCTTCCTAAGTGGACAGTTTGATTTCACAGAAGTGTAATTGACTTCGATTTATATTGTGTTGTTTAAGTGTTCCCTTTATTTTTTTGAGCAGTGTGTTATATATATTAATTTTATTTTTTGCTAGAACTTAATAGACTTATAATCAGCAGTAGACCTCTTTGTGTTGATGTAAATATGTCCTGTTTTCTTTCCTCAGAAAAGGGGGAACTCAGGACTACGAATGCCACCCAGGCACTGGGGATGGAGCAACTGGACCTTCCTGAGAGTGTGACGCCCATCCTGGAGGAGCAGCAACTGAAAACCGGACTAGCCACACCAGAACCAGAGGAACGGGTGAGACCAGAGCCACTCTCTCAAAAGAGTCTATCACAGGTGGGTGTTCAGGGAGATTTGATCATGTTGAACATACCGTCCTATGAACATGACACACACAGAAGAAGCCTAGCAATTGAAATTGCTCAAAGTTCAGTTGTTGACGTCATAACCGTACCACCTAGGCCATTTTAAAACACAGTCTGGAGATCTTTCCCTACCATGTAGTCTGAACTTCAGGACCTCTGATTCTGTCTTCTGTGAAACTGCTTGTCTGTTAACCTTGCACCTGTCAGAGAACACACTTGCTCTGTTTGTATTTATTCCTGTTTTTGTAGATCTCATGAGTTGTCTTCTCTCCACGGCCCCTCGGATTAGGAGAATAAGAGGGCAGTCATGTGACTTGGGTGATGTCATTGCGTTTGCGTGAAAAGGTTATCTGATTAATCTTATCATGCTCACAATGCAAGTCCAGTAGCAGGAATGGATTGTTTTGTCCAGCAATGGTACACTTAAATTATCTCACTGACTTCATGGTTTACCAATTCAGTTTGTAATGTCCCAATTCCTCACCTATGCTATTTCTTCACACAGATGGATAGATACAATTAAAACATACTGACAAGACTCCACATGGATAGAAATACATTTTTAGACCTCTGAATATGTGTGTTTACTTACAGTTGAAATGGGAACATTGTTATTTAGCAGAGTCTCCCTCCTACTCTCTGAAGAAGCGCAGGCGTTTGGACTGCGTTATTGTGACTATTCCTGACGAGAACTTTAAACAGATGGCCAACTCCCTCCGTCCGTATGCCAAAGATAAGTTGGTAATACACAAGTGGTGTTCTGAATGGTGTTTGGAAAACTGCACCATCATGCCACTCAAAGGATTTTTCTTTCTATAGTGTTTTGTTTGTTAAAGCTACCCTTGTAAAAATCACATAATGAACAGATGCCTAGCTTTGACATCAATGAAGCAAGGGTGCATGGGAACTGCAGTTTGTTGAAACTATAGACAAGTGAGCTATTGCTCATCTAGGAGAATGTATTTGTGTTGATGGGGAGACCTGAAATCAGCTGATCTGATTTTTACTCAACTGTTTTCTCTTTGCAGCAGAACAGTGACATAGAGCCTGAGGATGCACCAAGCCCTAATATGTATCCCAAGAAAAAGATGATCTCATTCAGTATTCATGTAAGTGATGCAAGTATTTAGTATAACAGAAAACATGTATTTGACCATGCCTAGAATTTTCCTTGGAATTATTTGGGCGCCACACTTAAATTCTATTCGATTCTGTGTTTCTCTTTCATTTGTTCACACAGAATTCAGTGGCCAAGCCCACAGCCATTGTTGCTTCCACCACATCAAAGGTAGCACACAGAGTGGAGAACTACACAGCGAGCAAGAACCCCTTTGGTCACTGGGTCCCAGTCAGAAAAACGGTCCAATCTTCCTTTTCTCGCACTTTGCTCAAACATTAACTTGCCACATCACGCTAATGTGTCAAGAGTACATGGACAATGTAAATACAGGGGAGGTTTTGGTGAGCTGATCTTATGGTAGATGATTTCTTTCAGATTTGAGTTAAGTGGGAAGAACATAATATTTCAGATGGGGTTGCTTTTTTGGTGTCTAATGCTGGTTAGTGATTCAATAAAGACACTTGAAATTAAATTCCTTGTTCATTGACTTTACTGTGTCTTTAAATGCATTTCATGTGATTCAACTAATTTTGCTGTGGGGTGGTGAGAACTTGGCAGTTTTAAAGATAATTCCCTGCAGTTCTACAGTCGTGGCCAAATGTTTTAAGAATGACACAAATATTAATTTTCAGTCTGCTGTCAGTTTGTATAATGGCAATTTGAATATACTCCCGACTGTTATGAAGTGATCAGATGAATTGCAATTAATTGCAAAGTCCCTCTATGCCATGCAAATGAACTGAATCCCCCAAAAACATTTCCACTGCATTTCAGCCCTGCCACATAAGGACCAGCTGACATGTCAGTGACTCGTTAACACAGGTGTGAGTGTTGACGAGGACAATTCTGGAGATCACTCTGTCATGCTGATTGGGTTTGAATAACAGACTGGAACCTTCAAAAGGAGGGTGGTGCTTGGAATCATTGTTCTTCCTCTGTCCCCCATGGTTTCCTACAAGGAAACACGTGTCGTCATCATTGCTTTGCACAAAAAGGGCTTCACAGGCAAGGATATTGCTGCCATTAAGATTGCACCTAAGACAACCATTTATCGGATCATCAAGAACTTAAAGGAGAGCGGTTCCATTGTTGTGAAGAAGGCTTCAGGGCGCCCAAGAAAGTCCAGCAAGCGGCAGGACAGTCTCCTAAAGTTCATTCAGCTGCGGGATCGGTGCACCACCAGTACAGAGCTTGCTCAGGAATGACAGCAGGCAGGTGTGATTGCATCTGCATGCACAGTGAGGTGAAGACTTGGAGGATGGCCTGGTGTCAAGAAGGGAGAGAAAGAAGCCACTTCTCTCCTGAAAACATCAGGGACAGACTGATATTCTGCAAAAGGTACAGGGATTGGACTGCTGAGGCCCTGGGGTAAAGTCAGTTTCTCTGAATCCCCTTTCCGATTGTTTGGGGCATCCGGAAAAAAGCTTGTCCGGAGAAGACAAGGTGAGCACTACCATCAGTCCTGTGTCATGCCAACAGTAAAGCAACCTGGGACCGTTCATGTGTGAGGTTGCTTCTCAGCCAAGAGAGTGGGCTCACAATTTATCCTAAGAACACAGCCATGAATAAAGAATGGTACCAACACATCCTCTGAGAGCAACTTCTCCCAACCATCCAGGAACAGTTTGGTGACTAACAATACATTTTCCAGCATGATGGAGCACCTTGCCATAAGGCAAAAGTGATAACTAAGTAGCTCGGGGAACAAAACATTGATATTTTGGGTCCATGGCCAGGATACTCACGACTTTAATCCCATTGAGAACTTGTGGACATTCCTCAAGAGGTGGGTGGCCAGACAAAAAAAAACTAATTCTGACAAACTCCAAGCATTGATTATGCAAGAATGGGCTGCCATCAGTCAGGATGTGGCCCAGAAGTTAATTGACAGCATGCCAGGGTGGATTGCAGAGGTCTTGAAAAAGAAGGGTGAACACTGCAAATCAGCTTCATGTAATTGTCAAAAGCCTTTGGCACTTAAATGCTTGAAATTATACTTCAGTATTCCATAGTAACCTCTGACAAAAATATCTAAAGACACAAGCAGCAAACTTTGTGGAAATTAATATTTGTCATTCTCAAATTTTTTGGCCACGACTGTACACATTTTGCAATGGGATGGTGAACATTTTCCAGTAAAATTGCATGACTAAAACCTCAGCAAAAACGTCAACTAATTACAGATTTTGAGTTCTTAGATTCATTCGGACTTTTAAGGAAGTGATACTGGCTTTGTTCCTATGGTGTCTCATGGGGGACAAACATCGGTAACTGCCACCGAACCACACCCTCAAGACTGAATCTTGTTTTTCATAACGAGTAACATGGAAATAGATTTGGTGCGTTCAGTTGCTCTTGAAAATGAATTTCTTTCAATTCTACACATGCAATGTTCATATATTGAGTAAATAACGAAAACAAAGGGGGGTCCCCTGGATGTCAGGGCCCCTGGGTATGTGCCCAGTCTGCTGATTTAAAGATTTTACTGCTAACCTACAAAGCATTACATGGGCTTGCTCCTACCTATCTCTCTGATTTGGTCCTGCGGTACATACCTACACGTACGCTACGGTCACAAGACGCAGGCCCCCTAATTGTCCCTAGAATTTCTAAGCAAATAGCTGGAGGCATGGTTTTCTCCTATAGAGCTCCATTTTTATGGAATGGTCTGCCTACACATGTGAGAGACGCAAACTCGGTCTCAACCTTTAAGTCTACTCAAGACTCATCTCTTCAGTGGGTCATATGATTGAGTGTAGTCTGGCCCAGGAGTGTGAAGGTGAACGGGAAGGCTCTGGAGCAACGAACCGCCCTTGCTGTCTCTGCCTGGCCGGTTCCCCTCTTTCCAGTGGGATTCTCTGCCTCTAACCCTATTACAGGGGCTGAGTCACTGGCTTACTGGTGCTCTTTCATGCCGTCCCTGGGAGGGGTGCGTCACTTGAGTGGGTTGAGTCACTGATGTGATCATCCTGTCTGGGTTGTGCCGTGGCGGAGATCTTTGTGGGCTATACTCGGCCTTGTCGCAGGATGGTAAGTTGGTGTTTGAAGATATCCCTCTAGTGGTGTGGGGGCTGTGCTTTGGCAAAGTGGGTGGGGTTATATCCTTCCTGTTTGGCCCTGTCCGGGGGTATCATCGGATGGGGCCACAGTGTCTCCTGACCCCTCCTGTCTCAGCCTCCAGTATTTATGCTGCAGTAGTTTATGTGTCGGGGGGCTAGGGTCAGTTTGTTATATCTGGAATACTTCTGTCCTATCCGGTGTCCTGTGTGAATTTAAGTATGCTCTCTCGAATTCTCTCTTTCTTTCTCTCTCTCTCGGAGGACCTTAGCCCTAGGACCATGCATCAGGACTACCTGACATGATGACTCCTTGCAGTCCCCAGTCCACCTGGCTGTGCTGCTGCTCCAGTTTCAACTGTTCTGCCTGTGATTATTATTATTTGACCATGCTGGTCATTTATGAACATTTGAACATCTTGGCCATGTTCTGTTATAATCTCCACCCGGCACAGCCAGAAGAGGACTGGCCACCAAACATTCCTCTCTAGGTTTCTTCCTAGGTTTTGGCCTTTCTAGGGAGTTTTTCCTAGCCACCGTGCTTCTACACCTGCATTGCTTGCTGTTTGGGGTTTTAGGCTGGGTTTCTGTACAGCACTTTGAGATATCTGAGCTTCTGGTCAGCGGGGTGGTGGCAGCGGGGTGGTGGTCAGCGGGGTGGTGGCACCGGGATCCTCATCTCTCCCAAGTGGTCTTTCTCTCTTTCTCCCCTTACCCATCTGTCTATCGCCTCCTTTGAATTCCATGCTGTCACAGTTACCAGCCCTTTCAAGCTTAACATCCTTATCATTTATCGCCCTCCAGGTTCCCTTGGAGAGTTTATCAATGAGCTTGATGCCTTGATAAGCTCCTTTCCTGAGGACGGCTCACCTCTCACAGTTCTGGGCGACTTTAACCTCCCCCGTCTACCTTTGACTCATTCCTCTCTGCCTCCTTCTTTCCACTCCTCTCCTCTTTTGACCTCACCCTCTCACCTTCCCCCTACTCACAAGGCAGGCAATACGCTTGACCTCATCTTTACTAGATGCTGCTCTTCTACTAACCTCATTGCAACTCCCTCCAAGTCTCCGACCACTACCTTGTATCCTTTTCCCTCTCGCTCTCATCCAACACTTCCCACACTGCCCCTACTCGGATGGTATCGCTGTCCCAACCTTCGCTCTCTCTCCCCCGCTACTCTCTCCTCTTCCATCCTATCATCTCTTCCCTCTGCTCAAACTTTCTCCAACCTATCTCCTGATTCTGCCTCCTCAACCCTCCTCTCCTCCCTTTCTGCATCCTTTGACTCTCTATGTCCCCTATCCTCCAGGCCGGCTCGGTCCTCCCCTCCCGCTCCGTGGCTCGACGACTCATTGAGAGCTCACAGAACAGGGCTCCGGGCAGCCGAGCGGAAATGGAGGAAAACTCGCCTCCCTGCGGACCTGGCATCCTTTCACTCCCTCCTCTCTACATTTTCCTCCTCTGTCTCTGCTGCTAAAGCCACTTTCTACCATTCTAAATTCCAAGCATCTGCCTCTAACCCTAGGAAGCTCTTTGCCACCTTCTCCTCCCTCCTGAATCCTCCCCCCTCCTCCCTCTCTGCAGATGACTTCGTCAACCATTTTGAAAAGAAGGTCGACGACATCCGATCCTCGTTTGCTAAGTCAAACGACACCGCTGGTTCTGCTCACACTGCCCTACCCTATGCTCTGACCTCTTTCTCCCCTCTCTCTCCAGATGAAATCTCGCGTCTTGTGACGGCCGGCCGCCCAACAACCTGCCCGCTTGACCCTATCCCCTCCTCTCTTCTCCAGACCATTTCCGGAGACCTTCTCCCTTACCTCACCTCGCTCATCAACTCATCCCTGACCGCTGGCTACGTCCCTCCCGTCTTCAAGAGAGCGAGAGTTGCACCCCTTCTGAAAAAACCTACACTCGATCCCTCCGATGTCAACAACTACAGACCAGTATCCCTTCTCTCTTTTCTCTCCAAAACTCTTGAGCGTGCCGTCCTTGGCCAGCTCTACCGCTATCTCTCTCAGAATGACCTTCTTGATCCAAATCAGTCAGGTTTCAAGACTAGTCATTCAACTGAGACTGCTCTTCTCTGTATCACGGAGCGCTCCGCACTGCTAAAGCTAACTCTCTCTCCTCTGCTCTCATCCTTCTAGACCTATCGGCTGCCTTCGATACTGTGAACCATCAGATCCTCCTCTCCACCCTCTCCGAGTTGGGCATCTCCGGCGCGGCCCACGCTTGGATTGCGTCCTACCTGACAGGTCGCTCCTACCAGGTGGCGTGGCGAATCTGTCTCCTCACCACGCGCTCTCACCACTGGTGTCCCCCAGGGCTCTGTTCTAGGCCCTCTCTTATTCTCGCTATACACCAAGTCACTTGGCTCTGTCATAACCTCACATGGTCTCTCCTATCATTGCTATGCAGACGACACACAATTAATCTTCTCCTTTCCCCCTTCTGATGACCAGGTGGCGAATCGCATCTCTGCATGTCTGGCAGACATATCAGTGTGGATGACGGATCACCACCTCAAGCTGAACCTCAGCAAGACGGAGCTCCTCTTCCTTCCGGGGAAGGATTGCCCGTTCCATGATCTCGCCATCACGGTTGACAACTCCATTGTGTCCTCCTCCCAGAGCGCTAAGAACCTTGGCGTGATCCTGGACAACACCCTGTCGTTCTCAACTAACATCAAGGCGGTGTCCCGTTCCTGTAGGTTCATGCTCTACAACATCCGCAGAGTACGACCCTGCCTCACACAGGAAGCGGCGCAGGTCCTAATCCAGGCACTTGTCATCTCCCGTCTTGATTACTGCAACTCGCTGTTGGCTGGGCTCCCTGCCTGTGCCATTAAACCCCTACAACTCATCCAGAACGCCGCAGCCCGTCTGGTGTTCAACCTTCCCAAGTTCTCTCACGTCACCCCGCTCCTCCGCTCTCTCCACTGGCTTCCAGTTGAAGCTCGCATCCGCTACAAGACCATGGTGCTTGCCTACGGAGCTGTGAGGGGAACGGCACCTCAGTACCTCCAGGCTCTGATCAGGCCCCCCTAAAAGGATTTAGATGCACTATTGTAAGTGGCTGTTCCACTGGATGTCATAAGGTGTATGCACCAATTTGTAAGTCGCTCTGGATAAGAGCGTCTGCTAAATGACTTAAATGTAAATGTAAATATCAGCTGATGTACGAAGGGCTATATAAATACATTTGATTTGAAATAACGAGGACACTGCTGATGCACTACCACATTTTTTAATTGCACATTGTGTATTCTACTGTCCTAACTGTAAGGTGAGACCAATGGTGTATTTTAACCATGGATTGTGCCATACTGGCACTCAGAAAAGCAGTCCTCCACACAGGAGTCAATGGAATTCTACAGTATTTCATTTAATTGTTTCATGTAATTACTGTACATGTATTTTCTTTGTAGTAGAGATGGTCTGACTTCCTTAGGGTTGGGGGCCCTAAGTTACTTATGCCTAGAAATGGCACTGGTTGTGTGCATACTGCAATATGATGTAATTTTAAAGTATAGCAGAATCTAATCAAGGTTTCCTCCAGTATGAATAGTGTCTTGATGTGCTCCTGCTGTTATACTAGTCAGCTGTACTGCAAACATTGACCACATAGTGTCATAGTTTCACCACTGAAGAGTGCTGCAGAACTTGTGAATCCCAAACACTGAAGAAATGAGTGACACTGACAACTAGTTTAGCAGTGGAATGGTTTTTGGTGGCTAAAGCTGCAATCAGCAGTAGAAACAATAACTAAGTGTTTTCCCCGCCTCCCTTTCGGTAAAAAACAGAGGGTTGGGGCTGGAGAAATCTATCACTCTCAAATGAATAGACAGCTGTGGCTGTAAGGACTGACCATCCATGATATCAAAATTATAGTTTTAACCATATTTTTAGGCTGTACAGTATTTGTTTACATTTACTTTTACAAACATTGGAGTAAAACAAGCTTATATTTTGGGCTCTGATGGAGCATGACAGTTGAACTAAGCTCATGAGGCATTTATAAGTTATATTTGTCAAGAATCAATGGGTTCATATTATTAATTTATACGTTTTTAAAAAATGAATGTAGCAACTGCTGATTGCCCCTTTAAAGCCAAGCTAGTTTAAGTAATTGATTGGGGGACAATTGTTATGTTAGTGATTTGAGGTCTGAATTGTACAAAAACAACTGCATAGCTTAGCTTGTCATATCACCTACCTGCATCCCCTCAGCAGTTGAGCAACATGGCTACCTCATGTTCAGTGGTTTTAATTAATGATTTACTCAGGCTCAGATTTCATAGTGTAAAAAACTTACATCATCCAGAAGTCACAGCCACACACATAGAGTAGTGTTTGTGAAGGTGGTTTTGGCAAGTGGCAAGTGAGCTGAAAACTCTTTGTTCAAGTAGAGAACTCAGACTTGCGCTAAATGTCTGCTTTTTTGAACATGTTCTCTCTTGAGTTACCTGAGCTAACCCAAAGTGTCATTATGGCTTGTGAAACTGTCTTGTAGTCAGATACTGTCCTTCAGATGCATCTTACCTGAGACTCAGTAAGCCTATTATTATGACAAGATCTTGGCGTATGTGTAAAATGAACTTATTCATTTACCATCAACTGTGATTTTCAATGTTTATCAATCAATGGGGGAGTAATACATTAATCCACAATCCCATGGCTTGAGGTTTAAATCTGATATTCCCATGTCATGCCACACAATCAAAGATCCCACACTTGAATAGAGTACATCCTTAGCAACAGTCTTCCTGTCTCTATGAAATGCAAGTATGATCACATTCACCACACCTTTGATGTCTATATCAATGGCACTGAGAATTGTCGCAAACAGATGGGGAGGAGGAAAGGCAGGTCTGCTTTGTCATCCTTGTGTGTCTAGAAGGTTCATCACACAATGATTTTCTTATATCATTACTTTTATAAGCATTCATTTCTGCATCACTTGCAAGTACTCAGACAGGAGTAATGTAATCAGTCACACCTCAGGACAAATGTTCTCCCTCCTGTCTTCTTACATGACGTAAGAGTATTTTTCTCTCTCCTCTGCTTGTTGATCTGCCCACAAGGGAGCTGCACTCTCTAAATCAGGAACATTCTGGCAATAACACGAGTCTTGACACATCTTTAGGAGAGAAAAAAAACAGTGTTTACAGAGGGCATAAAGGATTCCATTGTGTGTGGAACACAGAATGCCTTTTCAGTTTGGCCTGAGAAAAATGCTACAAGTCATCCCTCGCAGGCAAACTTTATTTGATGTTTAATTTATCCTAATACCAGGGATACCAAGCATCTATTTGGGTGAATCACATGAATTAGATTGTTATTAACAATTGAGTTATCTATCGCTGTGTAACAGGTTTCCAATTTATACACGCTCTCATCTAATTAATCTCCAAAGAGAATCATTTCCAACAACAGCCATTTGGCTAACCTGTCACACTCTCTTCTCATTGTACTGAGGGAAAAGTTATTTAATGTGGTCTCTCTGATGAAAAGACATGAAACGGTAGCGCTGTTGGTCAACGCCTACTCATCAGGCACATGATTGTGGATAGGCCCAACAGGGAGAGGAAATATCCATACATTAATGTTGTTGCACATTTAGGAACACTAAAGATAACTGCCAAAGTTGTCCCTCCATGAAGCAAAATGTCAAAGCAACATCATCGTCATATAATCTAAACTGATCGTTAATGTTTTGTAGTGTTTCTTTCCTTTACATCTTCAGCCAATATCCTCAGGCTGATCAGCCAATCCAAAAGAAACAACCCTCACCTTAGAGCCAAACCAGACCGGGTCCCTACAACTCTACAAAGGAGAGAAATGTCAAAGATGTGATTTGTATACCTCCCCCCCTTCCCCACACACACACACACACACCATCCTCATCTACCAGGAAATCATAAACAACTTGTCACTATTTTCTTGCATGCAAGCCTTTGAAACCCCCCATTCCCCATCTTATTTACATACCCCATGAGGCTCATTCAGAACACATTCATTAATGCAGATGATACATTACTCAATGTCTGATTCAAATTAGGAGGATCAAATCCCTTTCAATATGTTTGTAGGACTCCCACATCGCGTTTTCTATTAACCCATAGAGGGCACATTGATTCAGAATATGGGAGAAAATTAAATCAGGGGATGGGTGAGGATAGCATGGGAATCTGTTTACGGTCTTTGATCTCATCCTAGGTCACAAGCCTTTCCTAGCTCATATCATTCTGCTTGGGGGCAGTCGGCTTAACAGAGATGTGGTCGATAACGATTAAATTGAATTGCTTAATTGTTTATCTCCTCATGCACTTACTAACACATTCTTCTGCTGGCATAACAAACACTGTAGCCTTAAGGAGAATAATAGTGTTCTATTCTCACGCTCATGACAAGCCCCCCCATCCAGCCCAGACAGCACGCAACAAACCAAGGCCAACACTTACACATCTGCTAGATAACAAAAAAACATTTAAGATGTTTTATTTAAAGAAAATGCATGGTCATACATCCGATACAAACACTGACAGAAAGGCAGGAATATCATTATAAGATCATTCAGGTTGCACTTAACCATTCCCACTAAGCAACAGTATTATAGTAACAATACAAAAACACAGATTTAAACATAAAATGCCTCTAAAGAAATGTCAGCGTCAAAATACAAACGTGATCCTAGAGACGTAAGCATAGGGACAACAATTTGGGTTTCTACGTACATGACCAGTCCTGTAACCAGTGAGTAATTTTGGGCTTCTGTTACAACAAAGCAGAGGAAATTTAAGTGTCCATTACAATGACCAGTCCAGTTAGACTGCTGTGCCTCTCTCCAGATTCTGCTTGATCTCAGCTGTGTATTTGCCATAGAACCGCTCTGCCTTCTTGTTGAACTTGGCGTTCCTCTCGTTGATGTAGTCAATGTCTGCGTCATCGTTGTAGGCCCTACGCCGGCTGTATTTGGCCCGCTTCTCGATCCTGTGAAGAACAGCAAAGGATCAGTGTCAAGAAACGAAAAGGACACAAACAACTTACAAACCAAAAGGACAACAATCATAGTAGAAAAACCTCATTCAGTTACTTAAAATCAAATCTCTCCAGAATGACTCACCATCACACAAAAGCAACAATCCCTAAACAAAGACGGTACACGTTCATATGCCAAAGCACCAATGAACAACCTTACTCGTCTACTCGAACACACAGGCACATACAGAGTCATTTCGCTAACTCACAGCCTTTAGTTAGTGTCTTCTAAGCAGAGATGTGCGTCATGCCCTGGCAGCCCAGTCTCATCTCTCACAGGAGCATCACTAACACAAGGCCACCTTAAATATAGCTGGGTGCTGAGAGAGGAGAGAATGAGGTCTAATGTAACCCAGGGACACTAGGGCAAGGAATATACTGGTAAAGTGTGTGGGACTTGAGCTCAGGGGTTAAAGCAACAAAAAAAATTATAATCATGACTGAAACTTAACTGGCGGACTCACTAAACACACATGCTTTGTTTGTAAATTATGTCTGAGTGTTGGAGTGTGCATAATAGGGATTTTTTTTTATTATTCATACTTTTACTTTCAATACTTAAGTATATTTTAGCAATCACATTTACTTTTGATCCTTAAGTATATTTCAAACCAAATACTTTTACTCAAGTAGTATTTTACTGGGTGACTTTCACATGAGTCCTTTTCTATACTGTCACTCAAGTATGACAATTGGGTACTTTTTCCACCGCTGCCACATTGGACATAACATTCTGATTATTATTATTATGAATAATTATTTTATTGACCTTATAAGATGCCATTGCCCCTTTAAGAGCTCTGTTGCACAGCTGCACCTAAACCATGCTTGAAACTCGTGTTGTAACTGCATTTGTAAAAAAAAAAAAAAATGCTTCTCGCGCAATAGACGGATTAGATGACAACGCACGCTTCAATGGGGCAGAAGGCCGTGTGGCCAGATAGCTAGCAACAATGACAAGACACTGCCATCTGGGGAATCGTAGGTGGCTCGTTCCAGCTAGTTTTATATTTTTCTTGATACCATGTCTTGTTTTGACTGATGTCATGTCTGTGCTAAAATGGTTCAAATTCACAAGCTAAACAACAACTGTTACAATGTAGTTTGGAGACAAAAAGTGCTCATTGTGCAAATTTATTTATGTTTTCAATAAATATGTCAACAATTCAAGCCAACCCCATCTGTTTTTCCCCAGAGTTGCACACGCGTCGGTTTTGTTGCTAAACAACCAACCAGTCTATCGAAAGAGTAAAGAAATAAAACTGGGAACCACCCTCTTTTAAACAAAAGCCAAAACTGCTTTCAAAAGTGTTTTCCTTGTAATTGCATTAAGAATAGTTGTACATTGACTGCTTGTCAGAAAACATTTTCCTCCCTATGGCTCTTCGCAACTTCAATGCGCCTCGAAAGGAATATTTATCTCATATAGAACACGCAACAAGCCGACAAGGTAAATAGGTCAACTATTCTACTATGCGGTTGTTTGATTTTGTTTTGATAACATTACAGGGCAAAAACAGTAGCACTGGAGAGTTCCATCCTGATTGATAGAGGCTTTGAATGACTTTGCCAGCAGTTACAGTAGTAGACTAGACACCGCCGTTTGAGTTGGGCTCTGTGGTGGTACATCTGAACATCGGAGTGTCTGCAACAATCATGCATGTCAGTTCAGCGGACATATTTTTGTAGAACAGAAATGCTTCTGTATTAGACTGGGTCATTGCTAATGCGATTACTGCTTTTTGAGGTCGGTTCGATTATTTTTTTTAAAGGAATCACAGTTTGATAAAACAATAAAAGTCTCATGATGGTAGTGACTGCCCATTAATGCTCGTCACTTAGTAACCATCATTTATTCACATGGCTTTATTATTTATCATCTCTATAGAGCTGCTGCCTATTCTTTCTGACAAAAATCACTATTTTAGTAGTTCTTCAAAGTAAACAAGGCATACTTTTATGACTGCTGAATACCAACTATCAATCACTTAGATCACGTATTCTCTCATTCTCAGACTACTTGTCTAAGCCTCACAGACCCGGACAAGTTTAAGCGGGTGCGCAATGAATTATGGTCATTGTTGTTAACTACCACGTTTATTGCGCTAAACTATGTAGAATATTGGCCTTTTGGAAACTACAGCTCCCTACTACATTTCAGTTGATTGCAATCAGTTGTACAACTGACTAGGTATGCCCCTTTCCCTTACATCGCACAGTTCAGGTTTGTTTCATCTATACAGAAACTGCACATCGAGCTCTCAGGGAAAAAAAAAAAAAAAAAAACAGAATGAAATGGTATTCCATTTTTTTTACCAACATCAGACAATTTGTTGTTTTAAAAAATTGAAAATAACTACCATTTTGGGTCATCGCTCAGCACTAGTCATTTCCAAACTATCTCCAGAACCCACATGACTGAAATCCATTGCATTGATGGAGAGCTTTAACCCCTGTGACCTTAGCTGGTATGGAAGGTCCAGTGTGCAGCTTGACCGGTCTATTACATGGCCATTCTTTCAAAAGGCATGCCATGCATTATTGAATTGGGCAAATGCATTCTTCTGAGAGCCTATCCAACTGAAAATCAGAGACGAGAGCTCATTAACTAGGACACACTCCCGGTCCCCCACTAAGATAGAAAGTGAAAGAGACAAGAGTTTTCCAGCACCTTTCCAGCAGGAGATACCGTAAGAGCCCTATCAGCCAGCCCCAATCAGGATTAACACTGGGGCTCATTCATTAGGTATTTTTTAATTTTACCTTTATTTTACTAGGCAAGTTAAGAACAAATTCTTATTTTCAATGCCTAGTGGGTTAACTGCCCGTTCAGGGGCAAAACGACAGATTTGTACCTTGTCAGCTCGGGGATTCGAACTTGCACCCTTTCAGTTACTAGTCCAACGCTCTAACCACTAGGCTACCCTGCCGTATTAGATATGCCGCAGGTTTCATGGTCTGCCTGCCCTATTCACGAAGGGCTCTCATTCTTGTTTTGGACTCCAGTGCGTTGAATGCAAGGTCAGAAGGGGATAGGATCTCAGTCTCTGTTACGCTTACTGTTTCTCCACATCCTCCACCATGCGGTCGATGCCCTCCTTGGAAGGGACGTGGGTCCCATGGATCAGACTGTTGGATGTGGGGTGGAAATCCTCGCCGCTGTGAGACCGAACAGGAGAGTCAGTTAACATAATAGGCATTATAATGATCCTCCTCTCTCCAAACTGAATACCAGTCATCTCTATGACTGGGAACATTATGCCGTTGTGTACTTCACCCTTCACAGTTCCACATGTGACAGCCATTAAGAGGAAAAACCTGTGGGTACTGAACTCCGCTTTGGCTGATCAAGAAAGCACACCATAACTATAACCATACCATTCCTCTCGAGCGTTTGCCTCACATTGACGCTTTCAAGACATGAAATGACTGAGTCTGTGGCTATGTCAAAACGAACCCAGGAGCAGGAGAGGGGCACGCTGATCTGTGAAGACTGTGATGGCAGCATCGATTATCTAAAATAACTGAAAGCTTAAGGCTGGCGGGGGGAAAAAAATGTCATTTTATGGGGGAAATAGTCTTCTCTGAAACACTCAGTAATGGAAAAGGAAGAGAGGTGTTTTATGAGGAGGCTCCAACTCACCACTGCTCTCGCTGCCTCTCGTAGCCGTCCATGTCTGGTTTGATCTGCTTGGTGAGGCGCTGGTACTGTCGCAGCTGGGCCTCTGCGTAACCTGCGGGCCAATGGCAGCAAACAAGAGGGGTTATAATTACCGGAGCTAACTTCAAGCAGGCGCAAAGCCCTGCGACAAAACCTGCGTCTGGTTAAGGGAGATGAGGCCCTTTCAAGCCCCTCTGGTGATAATTCTCTCCCCAGAGGTTTAATTCAGAGACGTTTTGATGCAACAGATGGCAGCCATATTTGGGGAACGCAGCGATCCTTTTTGGCAAATTAAATTGGAGGCAGTTAAAAATTATTTATCCCAAGGGGTCTTTACACGCACCCAGAATTCCTCTTACAGGGCTGCACTGCGGTGGAGTGACTGTACCACGTCCAGTAGCCCTATCCCGCAATCTAATTTCTGCTGCTTTAAAGGCTGGTCTTTGTGGAGCTGAGGTCTTTACAAACAACCAGGCTCTACAGAACAACATTAAAAAGTCACTCTTTCCCACTTGTTTCCCCAGGAGTAACTCTTATTTTAGGTGATAGCTTGTTTTTTGTTTAAACAGATTGAGGATGTATAGCACAACATACTGGTAGGTGTTCTCCAAGCCCACGATTGAATGGCCCTCAAAACATCTGTCTCATTGTGTTGTGTGACAAAACTGCACATTTTAAAGTGGCCTTTTATTGTCCCCTTTTAAGGTGCACCTGTGTAATGATCATGATGTTTAATCAGCATCTTGATATGCCACACCTGTCAGGTGGTTGGATTATCTTGGCAAAGGACAAAAACTCACTAACAGTGATGTAAACAAATATGTGCCCAACATTTTTGAGAAATAAGCTTTTTATGCGTATGGAAAACATCTGCAATTTTTTTTTGCTCATGAAACCAACACTTTACATGTTGCGTTTATATTTTTTTTCAGTATAATATATATATATAATAGCCTATAACTAGGGACCAGAGTTTTTCTTTTTCAGGAAAAGTGACCAGCTGAGGGATGGAAGTCCTGTTCGCTCAGTAAACTAGTCCCATCTCTCACCTGAGAATCCTGGGTCAGGGTTCTTCTTCTTCTTCTTTCTCTCCCACCGCTCAGCATCCTCAGCACTGATCTCTAGCAGTTTCACCCTGTCATAGTCCTCCCCTTTGGCCGCACACTCCTGAAATCACACAGAAACACACCAAGTCACTAAACAGCAACAGAGTATACTAGATAAACTTATAACATGACTAATCTATTATCCTAAGGTACATAACTTGCAGCTGACCTGACATCTTTTTGACCAGCCAACAAAAAAACATCTTACGCATGACTGTTCATCCAACAAGCAGAGTGTCTGAATTATTTCATCTTAGCTCTGCCACTGTATATAGTCATTATTACATTAACAATATTACGTTGTGTCAAACATCAAAAATCTCCCCGCAAGATAAAACACGCATCTTCATTTCACAGGTAGAATCGGGAAGTTTTGACTTCCCGTGTATTTGTCTGCTCATAGTGAACCACATGGTCCAGCATTCATAGTGAACCACATGGTCCAGCATTCATAGTGAATGCACAATGGGGCCAGAGCAGTCAGCTCCAGCATTCATAGTGAATGCACAATGGGGCCAGAGCAGTCAGCTCCAGCATTCATAGTGAATGCACAATGGGGCCAGAGCAGTCAGCTCCAGCATTCATAGTGAATGCACAATGGGGCCAGAGCAGCCAGCTCCAGCATTCATAGTGAATGCACAATGGGGTCAGAGCAGTCAGCTCCAGCATTCATAGTGAATGCACAATGGGGCCAGAGCAGCCAGCTCCAGCATTCATAGTGAATGCACAATGGGGTCAGAGCAGTCAGCTCCAGCATTCATAGTGAATGCACAATGGGACCAGAGCAGTCACCTCCGCCTCACACCGAGCTGTAGTCTTTTAGAAGCTGGAAAGAAATTTGTCACCTTGTATATCTAGTAATGAATCTACCGATCAGAACGTCGCTGAAAGACGTCCAATGGCTCTATCGAACAAGGACAACTGTATCTACATGCCGACAAACGTATAGTATGATCGGTATAACAGAGGCTTCGCGAAATGCCACAAAGCAGGACTACATTCATTCGGCGCCCAAACCCCAGACCTGCCTTCTTTGTGGCCAATTGTGTGTGAAACTTCACTGATCTCGAAATGCCTCAGACACCATCAAAACAAACCCCAAATCAACCTCGGTGAAATTTCCCTTTATGCATAGCAGTCAACTATCTACGTTGATGGCCTCCCGGGTGGCGCAGTGGTTAAGGGCGCTGTACTGCAGCGCCAGCTGTGCCATCAGAGTCCCTGGGTTCGCGCCCAGGCTCTGTCGTAACCGGCCGCGACCGGGAGGTCCGTGGGGCGACGCACAATTGGCCTAGCGTCGTCCGGGTTAGGGAGGGCTTGGACTCCTGTGGGGGCCGGGCGCAGTGAGCGCTAACCAAGGTTGCCAGGTGCACGGTGTACCCTCCGACGGCTGGCTTCCGGGTTGGATGCGCGCTGTGTTAAGTAGCAGTACGGCTGGTTGGGTATCGGAGGACGCATGACTTTCAACCTTCGTCTCTCCCGAGCCCGTACGGGAGTTGTAGCGATGAGACAAGATAATAGCTACAACAACAATTGGGGAGAAAAAAGGGGTAAAAATTAAACAAAAAAACGATCTACGTTGATAAATAGCTACCTTTTTCTTTTCATCGGTCATGAGTTCCCACTCCAGACGGGCTTTCTTAGCCTCCCAGTTAGTTGGCAGCTTCAGTCTCTTGTCCTCCTCCACAACCTCCTTGTGATTGAGCTTGCGTGCTTCATTCTGAAACAGATACCACAAAATACATCAATTCCAGAACTTGAAAACAAAGAACACAGATCCAAGCTATACCATATAAGCTCAAGCTACTTGTGAGCTCAAATGAGGGTAGGCTACTAAGATATTACTAACCCATTCATAAACGCCAACTACCTTTAGTATCCATTGACAATAGTATGTTCTGGCCGGGGGAAGTTGTGATGAGCACCGATGCTCGTTCTGAACATTAAAACTCATTGCTTGCGGTACGGTTTTGGAATGTTGAATGTTTGGAAGCTCAGGGCGAGGATTTCCTTCCAAAGAGACATCAGGGATTGTAATATACTCTATATACTATATTTCACGGAAGCATGGCTCTATTGGGATATACTTTGGGTCCGTACAGCCAGTTGGGTTCTCAGTTCATTGCGCAGACAGGAATAAATATCTCTCCGGGAAGAAGAAGGGCAGGGGTGTATGTTTCATGATTAACTACTCATGGTGTGATTGTGATAACATACAGAAACTCAAGTCTTTTTGTTCACCCGATCTAGAATATCTCAATCAAATGCTAACCGTATTACCTCCAAGGGTTCATTCTCTTCAGTTAGTCACAGCCGTGTACACCCCCAAGTAGAGGTTGACCAATTAGGAATTTTCAACGCCGATACCGATTAATATATATACAGTGGGGCAAATAAGTATTTAGTCAGCCACCAATTGTGCAAGTTCTCCCCCTTAAAAAGATGAGAAAGGCCTGTAATTTCCATCATAGGTACACCTCAAATATGAAAATCCAGAAAATCACATTGTATTTTTTAAATATATTTTTTTATTTCACCTTTATTTAACCAGGTAGGCTAGCTGAGAACAAGTTCTCATTTGCAACTGCGACCTGGCCAAGATAAAGCATAGCAGTGTGAACAGACAACACAGAGTTACACATGGAGTAAACAATTAACAAGTCAATAACACAGTAGGAAAAAAAAGGGGAGTCTATATACATTGTGTGCAAAAGGCATGAGGTAGGCGAATAATTACAATTTTGCAGATTAACACTGGAGTGATAAATTATCAGATGGTAATGTACAGGTAGAGATATTGGTGTGCAAAAGAGCAGAAAAGTAAATAAATAAATTATGGGGATGAGGTAGGTAAAAATGGGTGGGCTATTTACCGATAGACTATGTACAGCTGCAGCGATCGGTTAGCTGCTCAGAAAGCAGATGTTTGAAGTTGGTGAGGGAGATAAAAGTCTCCAACTTCAGCGATTTTTGCAATTCGTTCCAGTCACAGGCAGCAGAGAACTGGAACGAACAGCGGCCAAATGAGGTGTTGGCTTGAGGGATGATCAGTGAGATGCACCTGCTGGAGCGCGTGCTACGGATGGGTGTTGCCATCGTGACCAGTGAACTGAGATAAGGCGGAGCTTTACCTAGCATGGACTTGTAGATTACCTGGAGCCAGTGGGTCTGGCGACGAATATGTAGCGAGGGCCAGCCGACTAGAGCATACAAGTCGCAGTGGTGGGTGGTATAAGGTGCTTTAGTGACAAAACGGATGGCACTGTGATAAACTGCATCCAGTTTGCTGAGTAGTGTTGGAAGCAAATTTTGTAGATGACATCGCCGAAGTCGAGGATCGGTAGGATAGTCAGTTTTACTAGGGTAAGTTTGGCGGCGTGAGTGAAGGAGGCTTTGTTGCGGAATAGAAAGCCGACTCTTGATTTGATTTTCGATTGGAGATGTTTGATATGAGTCTGGAAGGAGAGTTTACAGTCTAGCCAGACACCTAGGTACTTATAGATGTCCACATATTCAAGGTCGGAACCATCCAGGGTGGTGATGCTGGTCAGGCATGCATTTGGTTTTACTAGCGTTTAAGAGCAGTTGGAGGCCACGGAAGGAGTGTTGTATGGCATTGAAGCTCGTTTGGAGGTTAGATATCACAATGTCCAAGGAAGGGCCGGAAGTATATAGAATGTTGTCGTCTGCATAGAGGTGGATCAGGGAATCGCCCGCAGCGAGAGCAACATCATTGATATATACAGAGAAAAGAGTCGGCCCGAGGATTGAACCCTGTGGCACCCCCATAGAGACTGCCAGAGGACCGGACAGCATGCCCTCCGATTTGACACACTGAACTCTGTCTGCAAAGTAATTGGTGAACCAGGCAAGGCAGTCATCCGAAAAACCGAGGCTACTGAGTCTGCCGATAAGAATATGGTGATTGACAGAGTCGAAAGCCTTGGCAAGGTCGATGAAGACGGCTGCACAGTACTGTCTTTTATCGATGGCGGTTATGATATCGTTTAGTACCTTGAGCGAGGCTGAGGTGCACCCGTGACCAGCTCGGAAACCAGATTGCACAGCGGAGAAGGTACGGTGGGATTCGAGATGGTCAGTGACCTGTTTGTTGACTTGGCTTTCGAAGACCTTAGATAGGCAGGGCAGGATGGATATTGTTCTTTAACAGTTTGGGTCCAGGGTGTCTCCCCCTTTGAAGAGGGGGATGACTGCGGCAGCTTTCCAATCCTTGGGGATCTCAGACGATATGAAAGAGAGGTTGAGGTTGAACAGGCTGATAGTTTCAGAAATAGAGGGTCCAGATTGTCAAGCCCAGCTGATTTGTACGGGTCCAGGTTTTGCAGCTCTTTCAGGACATCTGCTATCTGGATTTGGGTAAAGGAGAACCTGGAGAGGCTTGGGTGAGTAGCTGCGGGGGGGGAGCTGTTGGCCGAGGTTGGAGTAGCCAGGCGGTAGGCATGGCCAGCCGTTGAGAAATACTTGTTGAAGCTTTCGATAATCATGGATTTATTGTAGGATTTTTTATGAATTTATTTGCAAATTATGGTGGAAAATAAGTATTTGGTCACCTACAAACAAGCAAGATTTCTGGCTCTCACAGACCTGTACCTTCTTCTTTAAGAGGATCCTCTGTCCTCCACTCGTTACCTGTATTAATGGCACTTGTTATCAGTATAAAAGACACCTGTCCACAACCTCAAACAGTCACACTCCAAACTCCACTATGGCCAAGACCAAAGAGCTGTCAAAGGACACCAGAAACAAAATTGTAGACCTGCACCAGGCTGGGAAGACTGAATCTGCAATAGGTAAGCAGCTTGGTTTGAAGAAATCAGCTGTGGGAGCAATTATTAGGAAATGGAAGACATACAAGACCACTGATAATCTCCCTCAATCTGGGGCTCCACGCAAGATCTCAACCCGTGGGTCAAAATGATCACAAGAACGGTGAGCAAAAATCCCAGAACCACACGGGGGACCTAGTGAATGACCTGCAGAGAGCTGGGACCAAAGTAACAAAGCCTACCATCAGTAACACACTACGCCGCCAGGGACTCACATCCTGCAGTGCCAGACGTGTCCCCCTGCTTAAGCCAGTACATGTCCAGGCCCGTCTGAAGTTTGCTAGAGAGCATTAGGATGATCCAGAAGAAGATTGGGAGAATGTCATATGAAACCAAAATATAACTTTTTGGTAAAAACTCAACTCGTCGTGTTTGGAGGACAAAGAATGCTGAGTTGCATCCAAAGAACACCATACCTACTGTGAAGCATGGGGGTGGAAACATCATGCTTTGGGGCTGTTTTTCTGCAAAGGGACCAGGACGACTGATCCGTGTAAAGGAAAGAATGAATGGGGCCATGTATCATGAGATTTAGTGAAAACCTCCTTCCATCAGCAAGGGCATTGAAGATGAAACGTGGCTGGGTCTTTCAGCATGACAATGATCCCAAACACACCGCCCGGGCAAGGAATGAGTGGCTTCGTAACAAGCATTTCAAGGTCCTGGAGTGGCCTAGCATTTGTATTTCATATACCTTTGACTAATGGATGTTCTTATAGGCACTTTAGTATTGCCAGCCTAATCTCAGGAGTTGATAGGCTTGAAGTCATAAACACCGCTGTGCTTCAAGCAATGCTAAGAGCTGCTGGCAAACGCAGTAAAGTGCTGTTTGAGTAAATGCTTACGAGCCTGCTGCTGCCTACCACCGCTCAGTCAGACTGCTCTATCAAATCATAGACTTAATTATAATCTAATAAACACAAGCCTTTGGTCATTAATATGGTCAAATCCAGAAACTATAATTTTGAAATCAAAACGTTTATTCTTTCAGTGAAATACAGAACCTTTCCGTATTTTATCGAATGGGTGGCAACCCTAAGTCTACATATTGCACAACCTTCAATGTTATGTCATAATTATGTAAAATTTTGGCAAATGAATTACTGTCTTGATAGGAAGAAAAGGTCTCCACAGTTTGCAACGAGCCAGGCAGCCCAAACTGCTGCATATACCCTGACTCTGCTTGCACTGAATGCAAAAGTAGTGACAATTTCCCTAGTTAATATTGCCTGCTAACATGAATTTCTTTTAACTAAACATGCAGGTTGAAAAATATATACTTCTGTGTATTGATTTGAATAATGGCATTGATGTTTATGGTTAACTACATTTGTGCAACGATTGTGCTTTTTTTTGCAAATGCGCTTTTGTTAAAATCATCACCTGTTTGGCGAAGTAGGCTGTGATTCGACAATAAATTAACAGGCACCGCATTGATTATATGCAACGCAGGACAAGCTAGTTAACCTTGGAATATCATCAACTATGTGTAGTTAACTAGTGAAGATATGAAAAAACAATCAATCTTCACAAGATATGTTTAATGTTAGCTAGCAACTTACCTTGGCTCCTTGCAGCCACAAGGTCCTTTTGATGCTGCACTCCATAACAGGTGCCACGCAGTCTCATGGACTGCAATGTAATCAGCCATAATCGGCATCCAAAAAGGCTGATAACCGATTGTTATGTACACTTGAAATCGGCCCTAATTCAAATTGGCCATGCCGATTAAATCGGTCGACCTCTACCCTCAAGCTGAAACCACCACGGCCCTCAAATAACTTCACTGGACTTGATGCAAATAGGCAGTGGCTGGGACTGAGATGTCATAGGAAGACCAAAAAAGATCATCAAGGACAACAACCACCCGAGTCACTGCCTGTTCACCCCGCTATCATCCAGAATGCGGGGTCAGTACAGGTACATCAAAGCTGGGACTGAGACTGAAAAACAGCTTCTATCTCAAGGCAATCAGACTGTTAAATAGCCATCACTAGCACATCAGAGGCTGCTGCCCTATATACATAGACGTTAAATCACTGGCCACTAATAATAAAACACTAGTCACTTGAATAATGTTTACATATTTTGTATTACTTATCTAATATGTATATACCATCTTCTATTCTACTGTATCTTAGTCTATGCTGCTGACCAAATATGTATATATTATTAATTCATTCCTTTACTTTAGATGTATGTATTGTTGTGGAATTGTTAGATATTACTTGTTAGATATTACTGCACTGTTGGAGCTAGAAACACAAGTATTTCGCTACACCTGGAATAACATCTGCTAAACAAGTGTATGTGACCAATAACATTTGATTTGCATAGATTCCCTTTGGCTTTTGCTTTGGACGGTAATATTAATTAAGTCAATATAGCCAGCTGCTACGTTACTAAGAAGGTGTCTGAAATGGGAGAATCTTTGAACAAACTCACCCTTTTGAAATGTAGTTCCCGGAATTTTCGGAGTCTCTCCTCTCTCTTCTGAGATGCAGTACTTTCGGTCGGCTCATAACTGACCGAAGCAGATCCCTAATAAATCGCATAAACATTAGCTAGCTAACATAAGTACTAACTCGAATGTTTGAACCATGCTGTACAATGGCAAGACACAGCAAGGTAACGTTAGCTAAGTTATCATGCTAATCCATACCACAAACACATCAGTGGTTAAAAGCAAATCGAAAAACATCTAGCTAAGAGGTATAAAGGGAATGGTCTGAAAAGCTAGCAAGTCAGCTAGCTACGGCTGTTAGCGCTAGCCATGAGACTGTAAACAGACATTAGAAGTACTGATATGGGTTCTCCATTGGTTACACTAATATATCTCAAATGTCAGTTTGATTTTCAGTAACTGTATATCTTAGTCAAAATTAATGAACCCCCCTGTTTTTATTATTTCAGGTTATCATTCGTCAAAACACCAACCTCAGCGCAGGACGCCATCGTTGAGCTGGCAGTCAGGAAGTCTTCGCCCTGAATGTCGGATGTTACGCAATGAACAAAACAGGACCGTGATCATAGAAATATTGTAAAATTAATCAAAGATCTCATATTATTTAGCTTATTTAGATGTATTTAATGAGATTCAAGGGGGGGGGGTCAATGGGCTACTATATTGTCATGGTGTCAATAACATATTCAGGAATTCATTGATAGGTAGATACAAAAATGTCAACATGTTTTCACGTGATCCTTTCCCCCAATTGAATAGCCCACAACTTCAACCACAGATGTGCACATATTTTTTGATAGGTTTACTAATTAACTATTTCCGGTAAGATACTACCACTAACCTAAGCTTTTTTTTAAAATGTTCTGTAAGAATTGAGGATCAAAGAACAGTGACTCATTGGATATGTCAGGGAGACATGAACCAGAATCCGTACTAACAGGAGACGTTTGATATTGCGAATATCCTTTAAACCCACGAAGCAGACATTCAACTTTGTATTCACCAGCTTGTCAAGTTTAATCATGTCAAAATAAGTTTGTTACTCACAAAATATGGAGTTTCGATTAGCACCTATCGTCCTTTCCTGTCGTCACATTACGGTCAGTATGTACTTCCAAAAAAGGTCTAAATGAAATAGTTACATACAACCGGGAAAAAAATAATCTTCGGCCTTGTCAATGTATTCAGCTATTGTAGACTTAAGACCTGTGCATGGCAGTAAGGTTAGTGCTATGCTATCCGGGATCATTGGAATGTGAGCTATTGGAAGTGCTGAATAGTCTTTTTTTCCAGTTGATTGTACATTTTTATTTAGACTTTTTTTGTAAGTACATACCGGCCGTGACGGCAGTAAATGACGACAGATGCTAATCGAAACTCCATATTTGGAGAGTAAGGAACATATTTTGACATTATTAAGCTTGAAAAGTTGGTGAACGGCAAGTTGAAATGCTGCTTCCTGGGCTCAAATGAGATTCCCCATATCAAAGTCTCATTTAAGGCCAGATTCTGGTTCAAGGGAGACATAGCCATTAGTTGCACAAACTATGACAAAAACCTGTAAAATTATGAACAGATAGACAGCTATCTGATTATTAATCTGGTCTGAAAAGCTAGCAAGTCAGCTAGCTACGGCTGTTAGCGCTAGCCATGAGACTGTAAACAGACATTAGAAGTACTGATATGGGTTCTCCATTGGTTACACTAATATATCTCAAATGTCAGTTTGATTTTCAGTAACTGTATATCTTAGTCAAAATTAATGAACCCCCCTGTTTTTATTATTTCAGGTTATCATTCGTCAAAACACCAACCTCAGCGCAGGACGCCATCGTTGAGCTGGCAGTCAGGAAGTCTTCGCCCTGAATGTCGGATGTTACGCAATGAACAAAACAGGACCGTGATCATAGAAATATTGTAAAATTAATCAAAGATCTCATATTATTTAGCTTATTTAGATGTATTTAATGAGATTCAAGGGGGGTCAATGGGCTACTATATTGTCATGGTGTCAATAACATATTCAGGAATTCATTGATAGGTAGATACAAAAATGTCAACATGTTTTCACGTGATCCTTTCCCCCAATTGAATAGCCCACAACTTCAACCACAGATGTGCACATATTTTTTGATAGGTTTACTAATTAACTATTTCCGGTAAGATACTACCACTAACCTAAGCTTTTTTAAAATGTTCTGTAAGAATTGAGGATCAAAGAACAGTGACTCATTGGATATGTCAGGGAGACATGAACCAGAATCCGTACTAACAGGAGACGTTTGATATTGCGAATATCCTTTAAACCCACGAAGCAGACATTCAACTTTGTATTCACCAGCTTGTCAAGTTTAATCATGTCAAAATAAGTTTGTTACTCACAAAATATGGAGTTTCGATTAGCACCTATCGTCCTTTCCTGTCGTCACATTACGGTCAGTATGTACTTCCAAAAAAGGTCTAAATGAAATAGTTACATACAACCGGGAAAAAAATAATCTTCGGCCTTGTCAATGTATTCAGCTATTGTAGACTTAAGACCTGTGCATGGCAGTAAGGTTAGTGCTATGCTATCCGGGATCATTGGAATGTGAGCTATTGGAAGTGCTGAATAGTCTTTTTTTCCAGTTGATTGTACATTTTTATTTAGACTTTTTTTGTAAGTACATACCGGCCGTGACGGCAGTAAATGACGACAGATGCTAATCGAAACTCCATATTTGGAGAGTAAGGAACATATTTTGACATTATTAAGCTTGAAAAGTTGGTGAACGGCAAGTTGAAATGCTGCTTCCTGGGCTCAAATGAGATTCCCCATATCAAAGTCTCATTTAAGGCCAGATTCTGGTTCAAGGGAGACATAGCCATTAGTTGCACAAACTATGACAAAAACCTGTAAAATTATGAACAGATAGACAGCTATCTGATTATTAATCTGAGCCTAGAGGAAAGTCTTTGTCCTCGGGCCTAGAGGAAATCCAACGTCATTCTACTACCCAAGATCAAATCAAATCTAATTTTATTTGTCACATACACATGGTTAGCAGATGTTAATGCGAGTGTAGCGAAATGCTTGTGCTTCTAGTTCCGACAATGCAGTGATAACCAACAAGTAATCTAACTAACAATTCCAAAACTACTGCCTTATACACAGTGTAAGGTGATAAGGAATATGTACATAAGGATATATGAATGAGTGATGGTACAGAGCAGCATACAGTAGATGGTATCGAGTACAGTATATACATATGAGATGAGTATGTAGACAAAGTGGCATAGTTAAAGTGGCTAGTGATACATGTATTACATAAGGATGCAGTCGATGATGTAGAGTACAGTATATACGTATGCATATGAGATGAATAATGTAGGGTAAGTAACATTATATAAGGTAGCATTGTTTAAAGTGGCTAGTGATATATTTACATCATTTCCCATCAATTCCCATTATTAAAGTGGCTGGAGTTGGGTCAGTGTCAATGATAGTGTGTTGGCAGCAGCCACTCAATGTTAGTGGTGGCTGTTTAACAGTCTGATGGCCTTGAGATAGAAGCTGTTTTTCAGTCTCTCTGTCCCAGCTTTGATGCACCTGTAATGACCTCGCCTTCTGGATGATAGCGGGGTGAACAGGCAGTGGTTCGGGTGGTTGATGTCCTTGATGATCTTTATGGCCTTCCTGTAACATCGGGTGATGTAGGTGTCCTGGAGGGCAGGTAGTTTGCCCCCGGTGATGCGTTGTGCAGACCTCACTACCCTCTGGAGAGCCTTACGGTTGAGGGCGGAGCAGTTGCCGTACCAGGCGGTGATACAGCCCGCCAGGATGCTCTCGATTGTGCATCTGTAGAAGTTTGTGAGTGCTTTTGGTGACAAGCCGAATTTCTTCAGCCTCCTGAGGTTGAAGAGGCGCTGCTGCGCCTTCTTCACGACGCTGTCAGTGTGAGTGGACCAATTCAGTTTGTCTGTGATGTGTATGCCGAGGAACTTAAAACTTGCTACCCTCTCCATTACTGTTCCATCGATGTGGATAGGGGGGTGTTCCCTCTGCTGTTTCCTGAAGTCCACAATCATCTCCTTAGTTTTGTTGACGTTGAGTGTGAGGTTATTTTCCTGACACCACACTCCGAGGGCCCTCACCTCCTCCCTGTAGGCCGTCTCGTCGTTGTTGGTAATCAAGCCTACCACTGTTGTGTCGTCCGCAAACTTGATGATTGAGTTGGAGGAGTGCGTGGCCACGCAGTCGTGGGTGAACAGGGAGTACAGGAGAGGGCTCAGAACGCACCCATGTGGGGCCCCCGTGTTGAGGATCAGCGGGGAGGAGATGTTGTTGCCTGCCCTCACCACCTGGGGGCGGCCCGTCAGGAAGTCCAGTACCCAGTTGCACAGGGCGGGGTCGAGACCCAGGGTCTCGAGCTTGATGACGAGCTTGGAGGGTACTATGGTGTTGAATGCCGAGCTGTAGTCGATGAACAGCATTCTCACATAGGTATTCCTCTTGTCCAGGTGGGTTAGGGCAGTGTGCAGTGTGGTTGAGATTGCATCGTCTGTGGACCTATTTGGGCGGTAAGCAAATTGGAGTGGGTCTAGGGTGTCAGGTAGGGTGGAGGTGATATGGTCCTTGACTAGTCTCTCAAAGCACTTCATGATGACGGAAGTGAGTGCTACGGGGCGGTAGTCGTTTAGCTCAGTTACCTTAGCTTTCTTGGGAACAGGAACAATGGTGGCCCTCTTGAAGCTTTTGGGAACAGCAGACTGGTATAGGGATTGATTGAATATGTCCGTAAACACACCGGCCAGCTGGTCTGCGCATGCTCTGAGGGCGCGGCTGGGGATGCCGTCTGGGCCTGCAGCCTTGCGAGGGATAACACGTTTAAATGTCTTACTCACCTCGGCTGCAGTGAAGGAGAGACCGCATGTTTTCATTGCAGGCCGTGTCAGTGGCACTGTATTGTCCTCAAAGCGGGCAAAAAAGTTATTTAGTCTGCCTGGGAGCAAGACATCCTGGTCCGTGACTGGGCTGGGTTTCTTCTTGTAGTCCGTGATTGACTGTAGACCCTGCCACATGCCTCTTGTGTCTGAGCCATTGAATTGAGATTCTACTTTGTCTCTGTACTGACGCTTAGCTTGTTTAATAGCCTTGCGGAGGGAATAGCTGCATTGTTTATATTCGGACATGTTACCAGACACCTTGCCCTGATTAAAAGCAGTGGTTCGCGCTTTCAGTTTCACGCGAATGCTGCCATCAATCCACGGTTTCTGGTTTGGGAATGTTTTTATCGTTGCTATGGGAACGACATCTTCGACGCACGTTCTAATGAACTCGCACACCGAATCAGCGTATTCGTCAATATTTCCATCTGACGCAATACGAAACATGTCCCAGTCCACGTGATGGAAGCAGTCTTGGAGTGTGGAGTCAGCTTGGTCTGACCAGCGTTGGACAGACCTCAGCGTGGGAGCCTCTTGTGTTAGCTTCTGCCTGTAGGCAGGGATCAGCAAAATGGAGTCGTGGTCAGCTTTTCCGAAAGGGGGGCGGGGCAGGGCCTTATATGCGTCGCGGAAGTTAGAGTAACAATGATCCAAGGTTTTACCACCCCTGGTTGCGCAATCGATATGCTGATAAAATTTAGGGAGTCTTGTTTTCAGATTAGCTTTGTTAAAATCCCCAGCTACAATGAATGCAGCCTCCGGATAAATGGTTTCCAGTTTGCAAAGAGTTAAATAAAGTTTGTTCAGAGCCATCGATGTGTCTGCTTGGGGGGATATATACGGCTGTGATTATAATCGAAGAGAATTCTCTTGGAAGATAATGCGGTCTACATTTGATTGTGAGGAATTCTAAATCAGGTGAACAGAAGGATTTGAGTTCCTGTATGTTTCCTTCATCACACCATGTCTCGTTAGTCATGAGGCATACGCCCCCGCCCCTCTTCTTACCAGAAAGATGTCTATTTCTGTCGGCGCGATGCTTGGAGAAACCCGTTGGCTGCACCGCATCGGATAGCGTCTTCCCAGTAAGCCATGTTTCCGTGAAGCAGAGAACGTTGCAGTCTCTGATGTCCCTCTGGAATGCCACCCTTGCTCGGATTTTGTCAACCTTGTTGTCAAGAGACTGGACATTGGCAAGAAGAATGCTGGGGAGTGGTGCGCGATGTGCCCTTTTTCGGAGTCTGACCAGAACACCGCCTCGTTTCCCTCTTTTTCGGAGTCGTTTCCTTGGGTCGCTGCATGCGATCCATTCCGTTGTCCTGTTTGTAAGGCAGAACACAGGATCCGCGTCGCGGAAAACATATTCTTGGTCGTACTGATGGTGAGTTGACGCTGATCTTATATTCAGTAGTTCTTCTCGACTGTATGTAATGAAACCTAAGATGACCTGGGGTACTAATGTAAGAAATAACACGTAAAAAAACAAAAAACTGCATAGTTTCCTAGGAACGCGAAGCGAGGCGCCGGAAGAGTGGTAAACTGTTGGGAAAAGTTATGTTTGGCCAAATACAATGCTATTTTTCTAGAAACACATGAACAACATACTTTCAGCATGCTTATAGAGAAGGGCACTCAACATGTACTGCACTGAGACAAATGTCTGATTATTGGTTGAAATAAATTCATAATTAGAAGATTGTGGGAGCTGTACTGTTAGATTTCAGTGTAGCCTTTGATATTATTGACCATAACCTGTTGTTGAGAACTTACGTGTTATGACTTTTCAACGTCTGTCATATCGTGAATTTGGAACTATCTATCGAAGAGTTTTCTTTAATGGAAGCTTCTCTAATATCAAACATGTAAAGTGTGGTGTACCGCAAGGCAGCTCTGTAGGCCCTCTACTCTTTTCTATTTTTATCAATGACCTGCCACTGGCATTAAACAAAGCATGTGTGTCCATGTATGCTGATGATTCAACCATATACTCATCAGCAACCACAGCTAATGAAGTAATTGACACCCTTACCAAAGAGTTGTAGTCTGTTTTGGAATGGGTGGCCAGTAATAAACTGGTCCTGAACATCTCTAAAACTAAGAGCATTGTATTTGGTACAAATCATTCCCTAAGTTCTAGACCTCAGCTGAATCTGGTAATGAATGCTGTGGCTGTTGAACAAGTTGAGGAGACTAAATTACTTGGTGTTACCTTAGATTGTAAACTGTCATGGTCAAAACATATAGATTCAATGGTTGTAAAGATGGGGAGAGATCTGTCCGTAGTTAAGAGTCGCTCTGCTTTTATGACACCGCACTCCAAAAAGCAAGTCCTGCAGGCTCTAATTTTGTCTTGTCTTGAGCATTGTCTAGTCGTGTGGTCAAGTGCTGCGAGTGGCAGGTCTTGCTCTTCACTGTAATCAGAGGTCTAATATAAATACTATGCATGCCAGTCTCGCTTGGCTAATAGCTGAGGAGAGACTGACTGCATCACTTCTTATTTTTATAAAAAAATGAATGTGTTGAAAATTCCAAATTATTTGCATAGTTAACTTACACAGAGCTTTGACACTCACACTTACCCCACCAGCCATGTCACCAGGGATCTTTTCACAGTCCCCAAATGCAGAACAAATTCAAGAAAGCGTACAGTATTATATAGAGCCATTATTGCATGGAACTCCTTTACATCTCATATTTCTCAAATGAACAGCAAACCTGGTTTCAAAAAACAGATAAAGCAACACCTCACAGTACAACGCCTCTCCCCTATTTGACCTAGATAGTTTGTGTGTGTACTGATATGTAGGCTATGTGTGCCTTTTAAAAATGAATGTAGTTCACTCCTTGTCTATTAATGTTCTGTATTATGTAATGTTTCATGTTTTGTGTGGACCCTAGGAAGAGTAGCTGCTGCTTTCTCAACAGCTAATGAGGACCCTAATAAAATACCAAATACCACTATAGCAGATTGTGTCATTCTGTGCGAGCCAAATCTTTTATTGTGACACCATGAAAAAAGTAATTGCTTTGCATCTTGCATTTCATATCATCTGTGTTGAAATTATAATCAGACGTTAACTTTTTTCTTTTAATGTTTAATCAAACAAAATATTGGAAATAAGCGTGACGCATATTGTGATTACAGATATGACTGGAAGCAATAGGGTAGAAAGTATGAAAGGTCAGACATCAGTTTCATGTAAAGTCAGATGTCAGATTTCCACACTGACAGAGACCAGAGACCATGGCAGTGACTGTTGATTTGTTTGAAGTCTCAGTTGTTATGCTCTTTCACTAAACAGAAATGGAAACTCATGACAATTAACAATGCATCTATTTCTTTGCTAATTCAATACAGTATACATTAGGCTTAGGTCTGAATATATGTATTGAATATGATTTTAAGATCTGATCGTAAGACAGAAGTAAAACCTTTTCAACTGCAACTTTAGCATGTTTGACTTGCCAGAATGGATGTATTCCCTATTTGTTTGCATTATACTAATATAGCTCCACTTAATTAGGATGTAATTAAGTGTAGTTTATAGTCTTAGATTAAAGCATCCTAGATCACAGGCAATGTTAATGGAGTGATGCATTTTCACTGGGAACCAGATGGGAGCACATCACAGCGAAGCAAAACAACACTAATGTAATGGGCAGGGCCCTGCCATTGTAGGAAATAAAAAATAGGGTACAGTGCTTGAAAAAAGAAATAGCAATGGAACACAAAATGGTGGCTTAGAGAACATTTATTTTGATATAGTGAAGGAGACAGTAACCTGACTCAGGCTAGTAGGATTTGCTCTTTTGACTCCATGTTTTCCTCATACTTTGGCAAATGATGATATGCATGTGAGCATCTGCGCTTTTGAATGAGTGTGTGGCATGTCCTCTTTGTTGTTACTCAAAAGCAATACATCTCTCCAGCGCCATTCATCTTTCCAGATTTTGACATATACAGTACTGGTCAAAAGTTTAGACACATCAACTCATTCCAGGGTTTTTCTTTTTTTAAACGATTTTCTACATTGCAGAATAATAGTGAATACATCAAAACTATGAAATAACATATGGAATCCTGCAGTAACCAAAAAAGGGATAAACAAATCAGAATATATTTTATATTTGAGATTATTCAAAGTAGCAACCCTTTGCCTTGATGACAGCTTTGCACACTCTTGGCATTGTCTCAACCAGCTACATGAGGTAGTCACCTGGAATGCATTTCAATTAAAAGGTGTGCCATGTTAAAAGTTCATTTGTGAAATTTCATTCCTTCTTAATGTGTTACAGCCAATCAGTTGTGTTGTGACAAGGTAGAGGAGGTATACAGAAGATAGCCCTATTTGGTAAAAGACCAAGTCCATATTATGGCAAGAACAGCTCATATAAGCAAAGAGAAACAACAGTCCATCATTACTTTAAGACATGAAGGTCAGTCAATCTGGAAAACTTCAAGAACTTTGTTTCTTGAAGTGCAGTCGCAAAAACCATCAAGCTCTCTCATGAGGAGCGCCACAGGAAAGGAAGACCCAGAGTTACCTCTGCTGCAGAGGATAAGATCATTAGAGATAACTGCACCTCAGATTGCAGCTCAAATAAATGCTTCACAGAGTTCAAGTAACAAACACATCTCAACATCAACTGTTCAAAGGAGACTGCTTGATTCAGGCCTTCATGTTTGAATTGCTTCAAAGAAACCACTATTAAAGGACACCAATAATAAGAAACTTGCTTGGGCCAAGAAACACGAGCAATTGACATTAGACCGGTAGAAATCGGGTTACTACATGATTCCAAATGTGTTATTTCATAGTTTTGATGTCTTCACTATTATTCTACAATGTAGAAAACAGTAAAAAAAATAAAGACAAACCCTTGAATGAGTAGGTGTGTCAAAACTTTTGACTGGTACTGGATATATTCTCAGTTGTACATCATCCACATACTCACACAGGCACTCACACTCACGACAGTTTAACCAATAACTTCCTTCAAGAGTTTACCATTACAAATAACCTGAAGTAGTGAACTGTCACGTCTGCTCCTGCTCCTCCCCTCCGGCATACGACGTCTCCAGAGTACTAACCACAAGTCCTGGGATTCCTCATTGCGTACACCTGGCACTCATCATTACGTGGACCTGTGAATCGTTATTATTCACTCATGGACTCCATTACCCTCATAATTTCCTCCCATTTATATGTCACTCTCCCAGGTTCACTCACCAGTTGGTATTGTTCTTGTGATTGGTGTTCTGCCTTATGTTAGTGCCGTGTTCTTGGTTTTGTTGTTTTATTAAAACGTTTCACCTGCAGCTGCTTCCAACTCACTGCCCCATCATTACAGAATACCAACTCAAAATATGGAAGCAGCAGGACAACCGTACATCTCCGAGACGATCAATTAACAAGGTGACCTTCTTCGTCAACACCATGATCAGCTGGCTCAACTGGGGACGGCCATGGAAGAGGTTCTCCTCAGTCTACAATGTCTCAACAGCAGAGGATATTCTGGAGCCTGGCTACCCAACGAGTCAGCACACCAGCCCATTCAGCAACCCGCTTAGGTCAGCGATGCCCATCTATCTCTCCCGGAGAAATATGACGGGACACCATCCAAATGCCGTGGCTTCCTCCTTCAGTGCTCCCTCTATTTCGCACAGCAGATGGGAGCTCCCCCCACCGAGAGGTCTAAGGTTGTCACGGTTATTTCTATGCTGACTGGACGAGGATTGGAATGGGCTACGGCCGTCTGGGAGAGAGGAGGAGATGAGTCTTATGGGGGTTCATGGCTCTGTTAAAATGTATTTTTGATCATCCCGGGGAGGTCAGAGAGGGAGATGAGCGTCTGCTTCAGCTCCAGCAGGGGAATCAGACGGCTGTTGCTGAGTATGCGCTTACCTTCCGGGACAATAGCAGCTTCCAGTGGATGGAATGAGCCGGCGCTCAGCACATTATTTAGAAGAGGTCTGCACAAGGAGGTCTAGAGGGAATTGGCCTGCCAAGATGACAACCTCACCCTGGACGCACTCATTGCGATGGCCATCCATCTGGATAACCTCCTCCGGGAGCGTCAGCATCTACATCGCTTCTCTCCCTCTTTCGGCAAGTTTTCGGGATCAGAGCCTAAACTGTGGGAGGTAAGTGTCACACGCTTTCCCGCGGCGGAAAGACGCAGACGGATGCAGCTGGGGCTCTGTCTGTACTGTGGCCAGGGAGGGCACAAGCGCCAGCGGTGTCCGTTACCTCAGAATCCGGGATTCACTAGAGCAGATTGGATCCCGGATCATGTTACCTGATGAAATTGCTGTACAATATGATCTTGTTGCCATCTGCTGCACATTCAGATGTCATAAATCAGCACTGCAGAGCTCTCCCTGTACTATGCCGTGCCTTGATTGTTTTACTGTTGATGATATCTGGAAATGTGCACGTACACCCTGGCCCATCTACTGTAGCGAGCCCCAATTCTGACTTGTGCTCTGATATCTGCTTCACTGATTTCTGCTCCCGTAAATGCCTGGGTTTTTTCTGCACGTTAACACTAGAAGCTTATTACCTAAAATGGATCAATTGAAAGTGTGGTTTCAGAGCTCCAATCCAGATGTGTTGGTCATTACTGAGATGTGGTTAATGAAGAGTGTTTTGAATACTGATGATAACCTTTCTGGTCATAACCTTTTTACGACAAGACAGATCTTCCAAAGGTGGGGGAGTGGCAATCTCTACCAAGGATCACCTTCAGTGCTCGGTTGTCTCCACCAAGTCTGCCCCCAAACAATTTGATTTGCTGGTTTTAAACTTTAAAATAGCTCTTTGTTGACTGTTGCTGGGTGCTATCGTCCTCCATCAGCACCGACCTATACCCTCCCTGTCCTAAGCTCTCTACTGGCCCCTCACACCAAGTCTGAATTTGTCCTGCTAGGTGACCTAAACTGGGACATGCTTAAACCACCTGACCAAGTCCTAAAGCAATGGAACTCCCTAAATCATTCTTAGCTTATTACCAATCCCACTATGTATGACTCCAAACACCCAGAAAAGGCTACTCTTCTTGATGTTATCCTCACAAATAATCCTGATAGGTATCAGTCTGGTGTTTTCTGTAATGACCTCAGTGATCACTGTTTTACAGCCTGTGTTCGTAATGGCTGCTCAGTGAAACGACCTGTCCTGATTTGTCATAGACGCTTGCTAAAAAACATTAATGAGCAAGCCTTCCTTCATGAATTAGCTTCTGTAAAATGGTATAGAATCAGCTTGATCCCCTCTGTCCAAGACACTTGGACCTTCTTTTTTCTTCTTTTTTTTCCAGTGGTATTGTTAACAAACACGCCCCCATAAAGAAAATGAGAATTAAAAACAGGTTCAGCCCCATGGTTCGACAATGATCTTGCAGAGTTACTCCACCTCACCTGCATTTGGCGAAAGGCTCGGCACACGCATACTCAGGCTGACTGGCTCTCGTTCAGGCAAATGAGAAATAAGTGCACTCAGGCTATCCAGAAGGCCTAAGGTAGTTCCCTTAAGGAGCAGTTCTCTCTCTCTGTGGGTCTAACCCAAAGAAGTTCTGGAAAATGATTAAAGACCTGGAGAATAAACCCTCCTCCTCACAGCTGCCCATGTCCCTTAAAGTTGATGATGTGGTTGTTACTGACAAGAAGCGCATGGCTGAGCTCTTTACTCACTACTTCATTAAGTCAGGATTCCTATTTGACTCAGCCATGCCTCCTTGCCTGTAAAACATGTTCTCATCTACCACCCGTTTGAATGCGACTATCACCGATGCTTCTCCCCCTTTTTCACCTGCCCTGCTACAAAGTTTCTCCCTGCAGGCAGTCACTGAGTCCGAGGTGCTAGAGGAGCTCCTGAAACTTGACCCCAAAAAACCATCTGGGTCAGATGGTTTAGACCCTTTCTTCTTTAAGGTTGCTGCCCCTATTATCGCCAAGCCTATCTCTGACCTTTTTAACCTGTCTCTCCTTTCTGGGGAGGTTCCCATTACTTGGAAGGCAGCCACGGTTTGTCCTTTATTTAAAGGGGGAGATCAAGCTGATCCTAACTGTTATAGGCCTATTTCTATTTTGCCCTGTTTATCAAAAGTGTTGGAAAAACTTGTCAATAATCAACTGACTGGCAATCTTGATGTCTATAGTATTCTCTCTGGTATGCAATCTGGTTTCCACTCAGGTTATGGATGTGTCACTGCAACCTTAAAGGTCCTCAATGCTATTTTTATTGACTTGGCCAAAGATTTTGATACGGTAGACAATTCCATTCTTGTGGGCCGGCTAAGGAGTATTGGTGTCTCTGAGGGGTCTTTGGCCTGTTTTGCTAACTACCTCTCTCAAAGAGTGCAGTGTATAAAGTCAGAAAATCTGCTCTCAGCCACTGCCTGTCACCAAGGGAGTACCCCAAGGCTCAATCCTAGGCCCCACGCTCTTCTCAATTTACATCAACAACATAGCTCAGGCAGTAGGAAGCTCTCTCATCCATTTATATGCAGATGATAGTCTTGTTCTCAGCTGCCCCCTTCCCGGATTTTGTGTTAAATGCTCTACAACAAAGCTTTCTTAGTGTCCAACAAGATTTCTCTACCCTTAACCTTGGTCTGAACACCTCCAAAACAAAGGTCATGTGGTTTGGTAAGAAGAATTCCCCTCTCCCCACAGGGGTTATTATTACCTCTGAGGGTTTAGAGCTTGAGGTAGTCCCCGCATACAAGTACTTGGGAGTATGGCTAGACAGTACACTGTCCGTCTCTCAGCACATATCAAAGCTGCAGGCTAAAGTTAAATTTAGACTTGATTCCCTCTATCATAATTGCTCCTATTTCACCCCAACTACCAAACTAACCTTGATTCAGATCACCATCCTACCCATGCTAGATTACGGAGACAGAATTTATAGATCAGCAGGTAAGGGTGCTCTCGAGCTGCTAGATGGTCTTTACAGTTCACCCATCAGATTTGCCACCAATGCTCCTTATAGGACACATCACATCACTGCACTCTATACTCTTCTGTAAACTGGTCATCTCTGTATACCCGTTGCAAGACTCACTGGTTGATGCTTATTTATAAAACCCTCTTAGGCCTCACTCTCCCCTATCTGAGATATCTACTGCAGCCCTCATCCTCCACATACAACACCCGTTCTGCCAGACACATTCTGTTAAAGGTCCACAAAGCACACACATCCCTGGGTTGCTCGTCTTTTCAGTTTGCTGCAGCTAGCGACTGGAACGAGCTGCAACAAACACTCAAACGGGACAGTTTTATGTCAATCTCTTCATTCAAAGACTCAATCATGGACACTCTTACTGACAGTTGTGGCTGCTTTGCGTGATGCATTGTTGTCTCTGCCTTATTGTCCATTGTGCTGTTGTCTGTGCCCAATAATGTTTGTACCTTGTTTTGTGCTGCTACCATGTTGTGTTGCTACCATGTTGTTGTTATGTTGTGTTGCAACTATGCTGTGTTGTCATGTGCTGCTGCCTTGCTATGTTGTTGTCTTAGGTCTCTCTTTATGTAGTGTTGTTTCTCTTGTCGTGATGTGTGTTTTGTCCTATATTTATGTTATTTTTAATTTTTATTTTGTTTTTAATCCCAGCCCTCGAGGTCTTTTCCTTTTGGTAGGCCGTCATTGTAAATTAGAATTTGTTCTTAACTGACTTGCCTAGTTAAGTAAAGGTTAAATAAATAATTAAAAATAAAAGGAGGGACGGTCACGTGATGTTACATCCCCTGGACCAGGAGTGAGTTTTCAATCTCAATCTCTTCCTGTTAGACTCTTTTTAGTACTCATCACTCTGGCTGACCGTCCCTCATGCTCTGCACATCTTCAGTGGATTCCGGCGCCGCGGGGAACTTTATGGATCAGATCCTTGCCTCCTCTCTCAATATTACTACCTACCCCCTCTCCTCTCCTTTTCCGGTTCAAGGTCTCGACTCTCGGCCTCTAGGATCCAGAACCATCACACACATCACCCAACCACTCACCCTCACCGTCGAGCACAATCACCAGGAAAACATCCCCTTCTTCATCACCAGTGCTCCAGTTCACAAGATCATCCTCGGCCTACCTTGGCTTCAGCGCCATAACCCTACCATCTCATTGTCGAGGATGAGAATCACCGACTGGTCACCTGAATGCCGGAAGGCCTGCTTCCTGTCCCCTGTGGTTCCACGTCGGTTGAGAGTCCTGTGGTTGACCTCCAGCCCAACATCCAGGAGGAATATCAGGATCTAAGGGAGGTATTCTCCAAGACCCATGATACCTGTCTCCCTTCTCAGGCTGGTGGTTCCTGGTCCCCTAGCGGATGCTGTCCCCCACGACACACCTCCAGCCCCCCCTGGACTCCTGACGTCGTGGGGGTCGGCTCCAGTATCTGGTAGACTGGGAGGGTTATGGCCCAGAGGAGCGGTGTTGGGTTCCGGTGGAGGACATTCTGGACCCCAACATCATCTGTGATTTCCACCTTCGCCACCCGGACCGACCCGCTCCACGTCCTCCTGGTTGGCGTCGTCCTGCAGCTGGAGCCGCACGTCAGAGGGGGGTGGGGGGTGGGGGGGGGGTACTGTCACGTCTGCTCCTGCTCCTCCCCTCCGACGTACAACGTCGCCAGAGTACTAACCACCGGTCCTTGGATTCATCATTACACACACCTGGCACTCATCATTACGCACACCTGTGAATCATTATGATTCGCACCTGGACTCCATTACCCTCATAATTTCCTCCCCTTTATGTCACTTTCCCAGGTTCACTCACCAGTTGGTATTGTTCTTGTGTATCGGCGTTCTGCCTTATGTTAGTGTCGTATTCTTGGTTTTGTTGTTTTATTCAAAAGTTTCACCTACACCTGCTTCTGACTCAACGCCCCATCATTACATGAACACATGAACAAATCAATGGAAGAAAGGAATGGGAGTCCTTAGATGTTCCAATGTTTTGGACTGCTTCTCCTCCAGCCCTACTTGAATAAATCACAGTCTCTTCCAGAGCTGTAAAGGCTGATTAAAGCAGCACATTCAGGATCATTACTCTAATCACACTGTTTGGAGATCAGCTTTAGAAAAAACATATCAGACACAATTACTCCAGGAGCCAGGAGGACACCCATATTGTGTTTACTCCAAGTATCCATCTGGACAAAAGGCATGTTGACGCATACTGGGTGTTGCAGTTACCAGGCACGCCACCTCCAATAGGCCTGGGTTAGGGTGGACAAAGATGGCTTATTCTAGAACCAACAGTGTCAGTCATTTCTATGGCCTTATAGGAGAATAGGGCCCATCAGGGTTCAAATTTGATGGGCTTTAAATTAGGAACCCTGACTGGCCCTGTACCCCACAGCCCACCAATAGTAAGAATCAGCAGTTCTGTCACTGCCTGTTATGGGATTTTGAGCACCCATAACAGTAGGAGATGGGACGACCATGGGTTTGGGCCACCCAAATAAGCTGAACCAACACTCTTCAATATGAACTTTTCCAGTGAGGCAAATAGGGTAATATGATATGTGCAAATACATTATGCTACAAGGGCGTGTTTATGAATATGTCATATGGCTTCAGAGTACTTTAGAATCTTTCCTCATTCATCAAAATGCACTTGATGTTGGTCCAATTTGCTATCCACCACAGTTATACAGTACATTTGGGAAATTATTCACACCCCTTCTTCCACATTTTGTTTCATTACAGTTAAATCCTCATTAATCTACACACAATACCCCACAACTGCAAAGTGAAAGCAGGTATTTAGAAATGGTTGCAAATTTATAAAAAATAAAAAAACAGAACTACCTTATTTACATAAGTATTTGAAATTGAGCTCAGGTGCATACTGTTTCCATTGATCGTCCTTGAGCTGTTTCTACAACTCTATTGGTGTCCACCTGTGGTAAATTCAATTGATTGGGCCTGATTTGGAAAGGCACACACCTGTCTATATAAGGTCCCACAGTTAACAGTGCATGTCAGAGCAAAATCCAAAAGGTTGATGAGGTTGATGGAATTGTCCGTAGAGCGCCGAGACAGGATTGTGTCGAGGCACATATCTGGGGAAGGGTACCAAGAAATATCTGCAGCATTTAAGGTCCCCGAGAACACAGTGGCCTCCATCATTCTCAAATGTAAAAAGTTTGGAACGACCAAGACTCTTCCTAGAGCTGGCCACACAGCCAAACTGAGCAATCGGGGGTAGATGGGTCTTGGTCAGGGAGGTGACCAAGAATTCGATGGTCACTCCGACAGAGCTCCAGAGTTTCTCTGTGGAGATGGGATAACCTTCCAGATGGACAACCATCTTTGCAGCATTTCACCAATCAGGCCCTTATGGTAGAGTGGCCCGATGGAAGCCACTCCTCAGTAAAAGTTACATGACAGGCAGCTTGGCGTTTGCCAAAAGGCAAGTAAAGAACTCTCAGACCATGAGAAGCAAGATTATCTGGTAAGATCTAGCCAAGATTGAACTCTTTGGCCAGAATGCCAAGCGTCACGTCTGGAGGAAACCTGGCACAATCCCTACGGTGAAGCATGGTGGTGGCAGCATCATGCTGTGGGGATGTTTTTCTGCTGCAAGGACTGGGAGACTAGTCAGGGTCGAGGCAAAGATGAACAGAGCAAAGTACAGAGAGATCCTTGATGAAAACCTGCTCCAGAGTGATCAGAACCTCAGACTGAGGCAAAGGTTCACCTTCCAACAGGACAGCGACCCTAAGCACACAGCCAAGACAATGCAGGAGTGGCTTCGGGACAAGTCTCTGAATGTACTTGAGTGACCCAGCCAGAGCCCGGACTTGAACCTGATTGAACATCTCTGGACAGACCTGAAAATAGCTGTACAGCAACACTCCCCATCCAACCTGACAGATCTTGACGGGATCTGCAGAGAAGAATGGGAGAAACTACCCAAATACAGGTGTGCCAAGCTTGTAGCGTCATACCCAAGAAGACTCAAGGCTGTAATCACTGCCAAAGGTGCTTCAACAAAGTACTGAGTAAAGTGTCTGAAAACTTATGTAAATGTGATATCAGTTTTCTTTGTTTATATACATTTTCAAAAATGTATAAAAACCTGTTTTAGCTTTGTCATTATGGGGTATTGTGTGTAGATTGATCATGATTTTAAAAAAAATCAATTTTATAATAAGGCTGTAACGTAACAAAATGTGAAAAAAAGTCAAGGGGTCTGAATACTTTCCGAATGCACTGTATGTTTTTTACACGGGGAAATGCATTTGGCTTGTGTTATCTTTCTTTAATAACCCACCCCCTGTTCCTCTACCCCAGTGATATCGCTCTGTGGGCAGGGCCTCTCTGCATGAGCAGCTGCCTCACATCTGGAATTTAATATAAACATCATGTCCAATAAAATCATTCCATTTCCTTAATTACTATTCCTGTCATTTCCGCACTAAATGAAAAGTTATTAATTCTGGGCCAACACAAACACACTCCTCCAATATGAAGAGCTACTCCTGAAGCTGCACCACCCCGACTACAGGGCGTTGTCACTGGGGTTTTACACAAGGTTTCTGCCCCCCCCCTGTGTGTGTTTGGGGGGGCATAGTGCCGCATATTTTAATAGAACACGAAATGGCGTCTTGTTTTCCATCCCCTCCAAATCGACCACTGAAACCAGTAAAACCATGACAGGCGCAACCACTCGTTTTGTCTCCTCTCTCTCTCTCTCTCTCTCTCTCTCTCTCTCTCTCTCTCTCTCTCTCTCTCTCTCTCTCTCTCTCTCTCACTCTCTTTCTTTCACTGCTTCTCAGTATATTCAACACATGCCTTTAATGACTGTCCTGATGTTTTTCTCTCTCCAGCCCAGTACCTCTCTCTTTTCTTCAATACATTTTTTTTTCACTCATTTCTTTCACACACTCTGACTGTCTGTGTTTCTCCCATGCCTGAGATTCTATGTGTTGATGACAGCCAGGGCCCTGCTGGTGACCCGCCTGTTGGCATCCTGCCTGGAGTCGTGACCTTTGGCCAGCCTGGTGGCATCCTGCCTGGAGTCCTACCTGGTGGCCAGCCTTGTGGCCAAAGGAATTGTATGATAGTGTGAGGGTATGTGATTTTCTCACAGCACATACCCTCACACTATCATATGTGCCTTCGGAAAGTATTCAGACCCCTTGACTTTCTCCACATGTTGTTAGGTGACAGCCTTATTCTAAAATGTATTCATCTACACACAATATCCCATAATCTACACACAACACCCCATAATGACAAAGCAAAAATGGGTTAGAAGAAATTTATTAAAAAAACAAAACTTAAATATTAAATATTTAGTGCTTTATCCGGGTAACCGGAAATTGGGGCATTGCAGTAGTCTAACCTAGAAGTGACAAAAACATGGATTCATTTTTCTGCATAATTTCTGATCTTTGCAATGTTATGTAGATGGAAAAAAGCTGTCCTTGAAACAGTCTTGATATGTTCGTCAAAAGAGAGATCAGGGTCCAGAGTAACGCCAAAGTCCTTCACAGTTTTATTTGAGATGACTGTACAACTATCAAGATTAATGGTCAGATTCAACAGAAGATCTCTTTGTTTCGTGGGACCTAGAACAGGCATCTCTGTTTTGTCCTAGTTTAAAAGTAGAACATTTACAGCCATCCACTTCCTTATGTCTGAAACACAGGCTTCCAGCGAGGGCATTTTTGGGCTTCACCATGTTTCATCAAAATGTACAGCTGTGTGTCATTCACATAGCAGTGAAAGTTAACATTATGTTTTCGAATGACATCCCCAAGAGCTAAAATATATAGTGAAAACAATAGTGGTCCTAAAACGGAACCTTGAGGAACCCCGAAATTTACAGTTGATTTGTCAGAGAACAAACCATCAACAGAGACCAACTGATATCTGTCCAACAGATAAGATCTAAACTAGGCCAGAACTTGTCCATGTAGACCAATTTGGGTTTCCAATCTCTCCAAAAGAATGTGGTGATCGATGGTATCAAAAGCAGCACTAAGGTCTTGGAGCACGGGTATGAGGCTACAAGCTTGGCACACCTGTATTTAGGGAGTTTCTCCCAGTTTTCTCTGCAGATCCTCTCAAGCTCTGTCAGGTTGGATAGGGAGAGTTGCTGCAAAGCTGTTTTCAGGTCTCCCCAGAGATGTTTGATCGGGTTCAAGTCCGCGCTTTGGCTGGGCCACTCTAGGACATTCAGAGACTTGTCCCGAAGCCACTGCTGCATTGTCTTGTCGGTTGGAAGTTGAACCTTCACTCCCAGTCTGAGGTTTAGAGCACTCTGGAGTAGGTTTTCATCAAGGATCTCTCAGTACTTTGCTCCGTTCATCTTTGCCTCAATCCTGACTAGTCTCCCAGTCCCTGCCACTGAAAAACATCCCCACATCCTGGTGCTGCCACCACAATGCTTCACCGTAGGGATGGAACCAGGTTTCCTCCAGACGTGATGCTTGGCATTCCCAGCCAAAGAGTTCAATCTTGGTTTCACCAAATCAAAATCAAATCAAATTTAATTTGTCACATACACATGGTTAGCAGATGTTAATGCGAGTGTTGCGAAATGCTTGTGCTTCTAGTTCCGACAATGCAGTAATAACCAACGAGTAATCTAACCTAACAATTCCACGACTACTACCTTATATACACACATGTAAAGGGATAAAGAATATGTACATAAAGATATATGAATGAGTGATGGTACGGAACGGCATAGGCAAGATGCAGTAGATGGTATAGAGTACAGAATATACATATACATATGAGATGAGTAATGTAGGGTATATAAACATAAAGTGGCATAGTTTAAAGTGGCTCGTGATACATGTATTACATAAAGATGGCAAGATGCAGTAGATGATATAGAGTACAGTATATACATATACATATGAGATGAGTAATGTAGGATATGTAAACATTATATTAAGTGTCATTGTTTAAAGTGGCTAGTGATACATTTTTACATCAAGACCAGAGAATCTTGTTTCTCATGGTTTGAGAGTCTTTCGGTACCTTTTGGCAAACTCCAAGTAGGCTGTCATGCGTCTTTTACTGAGGAGTGGCTTCCGTCTGGCCACACTACCATAAAGGCCTAATTGTTGGAGTGCTGCAGAGATGGTTGTCCTTCTGGAAGGTTCTCCCATCTCCACAGAGGACCTCTGTAGCTCTGTTAGAGTGACCATCGGCTTCTCCCCCGATTTCTCAGTTTGGCTGGGCGGTCAGCTCTAGAAAGAGCCTAGGTGGTTCCAAACAGGAGTCCACTGTATTCTTGGGCACATTTAATGCTGCAGACATTTTTTGGTACCCTTCCCCAGATCTGTGACTCGACGCAATCCTGTCTTGGAGCTCTACGTACACTTCCTTCGACCTCATGGCTTTTGGTTTTTGCTCTGACATGCATTGTCAACTGTGGGACCTTATATAGACAGGTGTTTGCCTTTCCAAATCATGTCCAATCAATTACATTTACCACAGGTGGACTCCAATCAAGTTGTATAAACATCTCAAGGATCAATGGAAACAGGATGCACTTGAGCTCAATTTCGAGTCTCATAGCAAATGGTCTAAATACTTATGGAAATAAGGTATTTCTGTATTTTGTTTTTAATAAATGTACTGAAATAAAAAAATAAAAACTGTTTTTGCTTTGTCATTATGGGGTATTGTGTGTAGCTGAGGAAATTGTTTTGTTTCATCCATTTTAGAATAAGGCTGTCACGTACCAAAATGTGGAAAAAGTCAAGGGGTCTGAATTACTTTCAACTGAAATGAGCTCTTACAGGACGTTATTATCAACTCTAGCAGTCCCATTGATTTCACGGCTCCCACTGCCTTCAGACATATTCAAAGGGCACCGATGAATGGAGGCTGCACATGAATGCGTAGCTTACTCTCCTTGTAAAATGTGTCACAAGTTTGTATCTTTGTATCTGCATACGTACATGGTGATGAATGCTTGACACAACTTAATTTCAGCCAAACCTACACTAACCCTCACATTATGGATGTATGATTTGACATGGAAATGACTGTTCTGATTCTTCTTGAAGCATTTTATTATCCACGAGTGGAAAAGGATTTTGTGTGCGATATAAGAGGATTTAGAGACAAATACATACACAAAGATGATTGTATACTCTCAAATACCACTGGTTTTGCAATCGATGCTCTTTCTACACCACACACAATTACACTACCAATTAAGGCCCATTATGGGTGTTCCACTAGATACGACCACAAGCAGCACCACAGGCTCATCATTGTGTGTAAACAGATGTCTCCTGTGCTGTTATCCAAAGAAACTCAGACTAATCCACAAACTTTCTGAACATAATTACTGATCAAAATTAAAGTGAGAGAGCAGCTTATATTGAGGACAGCAATAAAGTTAGAGTATTTCCAGTAAATGGACTTTGAGAGTTGTGTGTTCGGGAGATATATCCTTCCGAAGGATGGAATTATGGGTACTATGCTCACTGTAATTGTTGTTCTCAGAGAGTGGGCATTTGTTTTTTCTGTTGGGAAGTTGTCATATTGGCCTCGGTGGGTAGGGGGATGCCTATGACCACAAGAGGGTGACAAATAACACAATTTATGAGTAACAATTTGTAATGGGATAAAAAGCTGTACAGAGTTGATATCACACAAGGTGAAAAACAATGCCTATCGAGACTCCCTTGTAAAGAGCAATTGTCAATAAATACAAGTATACCATAAATATGACATGTAGTGGGGCTCCATAGAAATAAGCCCCCCAAATCCACTTTTATGTTTCAAACTCATCAAAGCTTAATCACGGATAAATCTGAAGGCTCTGCATTGATAAAAGGAATAAACAAAATCATAAACACACAAGTTCAATAAGGGTGTACACCGTTGGCGTGGCCAAAAGTGTCATGCACTTCCACATCTCAGTTCCCATTCTACTTCCCCACAACCTTAATTAGATAGTAGAGTTCTCACCTGGCCACACAATACTCTGTTGTGGATGGCTGCATAGAGACCTGGCCTTGTCAACAGCCCCTGGATATACAGATTTGTGGGGAAAAGTCCTTCCTATCTGTCCCTTGGTCAATGCAGCAAATCAGGCCCAACATCAAACCAACAGACCGCAGCACATACACAAACCAGCTTTCTTCCATCAGATCTTTTGGAGCACTAACAAACCTCTCTACACGTAAAAAACACATGGGTCCTTTTATCTCCAGTTCACACCACCACCAATGATCTAATATAGAATCTGGTGATGTACAAGTTACTGCCAGGGTGCTTCTTTGATGTTTAAGTGGCAAATTAGATCTTTCTTTGAGAAGAACGGTATCAATTATTGACTGAGTTTTTCACACATTGAGGAGGCTCATGACCACTTGTTTAATGTGCAACAAGCAGCTGCCCCTCTGAACTCTTGTCTTTGATGACTACCAAATGTTACCATTCATGTGGCGCAGGACAGGGGGAACAATGACTGCCATCCCAGAGTAATTGACCTGGTCTGTTGAACTGTCTCACCTCTCTGAGCACTCCCATGATGTAGGGGTTGTTGGTTCAGTGTGTGCATGTATGAGGTGTTTCCTCTACAGTGGGTTACAACCCAGCCCTTTAGGGAGAGCTCCAGGAGCGCTACATAAAGTAGTCTGTGTGAATTCATTCTTAACCCCTGATACATGAGGGGAAAGCGCCATCAAAGAATGTGTGAGAGAGAGAGAGAGAAAGAGAAGGAGAGAGAGAACTGTGTAAACAGGGCATAGAAACCAGATATCCCCCCAATCACAAGGTAATATAGGAAGAGAATGTGTTTAGCAGAGTCCTTTAAAGCCTAAGGCCTCAGAGGGAGAGGCTTGTGTTGGTCATGCGGGTATTCTATACTATGGAGGTGCGTGCTTCATGTTCTAACTCGCGGGGGGCTGGCTAGACTCTCTCCAGACCAGACTGGGAGTGAATAATAGGCTGGGGTGTTTCCAGACTCACATCCCCTTGTGAGCCCAGTCCAGCTCTTATGATGAAGTTACAGGGAGAGTAAGTGAACTAAAGAGAGAGGTGCTCGTCTCCTCTTGCTGCTGGCGGTAATTTCAGATTATATTGCAGCGGAAGCTAAACTGACAGAGGAAGAATTTATAGGATTCAGCTCAGAGATCACAATATTATTGAGCCTTGTTACAAACACACATTCAGGATGTTTGTGAGTATAATCGATGTACACGTGTCAGCTTTCTGTGCAGAGCTTCAGTGTTCTGAAAACAGGGCCTAAAGCGGGCCCATCTATCTTTTTAACAAGCAATATGTATAGTACATAGTGCGAGGTTGTACGCCACAGTGACCCCCAGAATCTCACTACATCCTGCACAGTGATGGTTGTATGGACTGAATCAGTCGGGTCTGTGTCCTTATCTGGACAAACAAACTGCAGAGTACTATAATGTCGCGGTAGGGGATTTTGCTATAGGACCGTTAAGGTACCCCCGTCGAGAGTGATACAAGTCGTCTCACTCAAGTTCTTCTGTCACCCGGCTAACAGGTGACTCACAGGCCCGCCGGACTGGCCTGGTTATGTATCCTGACCTTTATTCAGAGATTAGCCTTGTGTGATGCCGTTAGGCTTGTTTCGGGATCTTAGATAATATTAATTAGACTTAGAGTACCTCTTGTTTTACTTTCACTTTCCCTTTGTATGCTCTTATATCTAGACTCACGCAAGCTTTACCTTGGTTACGAATTACAGTCTATGTCCGTCGACTAATACTACTTGAGTATTAATATAGAGGATACCTGTTACAATAAAATGATTATTCTGTCCAAACCATTTTATTGTCTTTAGTGTAGAAACTAGACTTGTTTCCCTAGATTGGGAGTGTCAGAGGTGTTCTCTTCCCTTGGGTTTTGGGTCTAGTTTCTACTTTTTATTCAATTTTTGCAATTCACACAGTTGTACACATTATTACAGTTTATTTTTGGTCCTTAATCTATAACATCAAACATCATCAAAACACTTACTACTATTAATGCCTCATATATGTATTACAACAAGTGGTTAATTACCTTAGCGCAGGTTGACCTGGTTGGTCCCCAAAGAGTATGTTCTTCCACTCACAATTGCTCTAGAGGCTTATCCAATCACTCAGTATCTGTTTCTCCTACTAGAAGTTTGTACTATGATTTACTGATTAGTGAAGAGAACGGTTCGAGATCAAGTCCCTTTGTAACACCCCCGATGCTATTCATCTACCCCGGTTAGGGGGTGGATATATTCAGCACGAGGAGTTCAGAGATCAGAAGTCAAGAGATACAATTGTTCTAGATTATGAAAGTCAGATCTGTATCTGCTTCTCCTACTAGAAGTTGTACTATGATTCTCTGAATCTTGTTAAAAGGCTGTGTCGAGATCAAGAGCTTTCGTATCTCCACTGATGCTGTGTATCGACTCCAGTTACGGGGTGGATTATGTAGGCAATAGGAGTGTACAGGGTAGTTGTCTCTGTTCGTCTCTTTACAAGATCCAGAAATCAAAAGTAACAATTGTTCTAGAGTATGAAAGTCAGATATGATCTTTTAGGTTGATGATAGTTGAAGTATCACGAGCTTCCTGTCAGTGATAAGTCAAGTAGCGCTATCATGCTTTTCCATTGAAAGCATGCTTCTTATATACTGTTTCTTCAGGACCAAGTCAGCCTTATAGCGCTGAGGCACATTCTAATCTTGCGGCTAGCTATTCCTGTAAAGGGTCAGTTTGACATGTCGCACTGGCACATCACACCGATACATTTTTAGATGCGACAACCTGTCACTGTGAAAATGTCACTGTGAAATGCCACAGTGACAGTGACCAGTGACAGTGTCTATGCATCCTTTAAGCCCAAATTTTGCATCAGGTTAACCCAGTCACATTCTACTGTTGGTTTAGCTTTTTCTTGTTTTGTCGATGACTCGCCTTCTTCCTCATCTGGTGGCGGTACTGGAACGTAAGGTACCTCATCGAACCAGGTATTTGGCTCCCACTTAAGAGGCGGAGCTAGTGGTGAAGGTGTGGGCGGATCCAGTAAAGGAGGTGTCATCAGAGCCCTTTTTGGTGCTACCGCATCAATACTATTTATCCTGCTGGGGGTGGGGATGTGGAGACGTATACACACCTCGACAGAAAAGAGCAATCTGCCCTTCCCTCTCTTGTCATGTAGTACACTCCCATGGCTTTCCCACTGTGGTTAACTGGCTCTTGACTCTCTCCTCCTCTTCTACACCATCCCCATTATAAGACCATCACCACTGCTTACCAAGCCATGGCGCATGATGTCACTTCCTCCCGTTCATGGTGGTTTCGGCTTTGACAGAGATGGCTGTGACAATTTGTGCCCTTCTGGCAAGCCTGGTTTCTGCCAACCTGGCATCCAGCCACCACAGCCCAGGCATCTACACCCCAACCCCACCCACCACCCTGCCCACTGCAGAAAATACTACAGTCCACAAAGGAACCAAAGTCCCAATGATTTCCGTTTCAGAGGGCAGCTTTATACCGTATGTCCGGAATTATGTATGCCCAGGTTCAGTTAATTGCTGTTCCTCCTCCTCTCTCTCCTCCTACCTTTCATCCTACGTCTCCACCTCCTTCCCTATAATTCAGACCAGGACTTTATCGTTGTGTTGCGAGGCGGAGCGGGGCAGGGCAGGCGCTCTGTGGGCCTGTGATGGATGGCTTCTGGAGAGGAAATGCAGCGCTGGCGATGAGAGAATGTGGAAATGTACAGGTGGCACGCGGCCCACTTGGCCCGGCTCACTCTGGGTTCTGTTAAGACAGCCTTTCTTCCTGTGCCGGGGGTGGGTGGACACAGGGCTGGGATCAAACAGTGCAGAGGCAATGAGGGGTGCTGCTGGTGGTGGTGGTGTGGTCTGGGGGGATTTGAGTGGACAGTTTTAAATCAGATCAGATTAATCATGCCAGAAACCCCCCCTCCATTCCATTCCCCTGTGCTGTCCTCTCTTTTTATGGGTATTTCCACCCACTGCCACTGTGGGCTGCTCAGTGCTCAGTTCTCTGCCTGGGCAGGGTTATTGAAGTCATTCATGTTTGATTTCTGAAGCTGTTAACTGCTGTGTTTCATTTCCTCCCATGATATGAATCTCATTAATGACATACGCTTTGATCGTCATTAAATGCTCCTGTGAGCCTGCAGATGATATATCGAGTGCAGGTGGGATTCAGAAATAGTGTTTTCAATATCTAAAGTTGGGGTTTTTCGCTTGCGGCCATTGTTGGTACACAATGCACATCTCTGGGATGGAGAGAGGATGCAGATGCCCCTGTTGTCTTCAGTAGTGTGTGATTATACAGGCTTCCCAGCCATGGCTGTGGCTTCTGGGTTGGAAACCAAACCCCAGAAAGGTGGTCAAACTGGGAGAAACTGCCAGCCTCTCAGTGGGTCAGATACCGGAAGCAGGAGAACAAGGTGATGATTTGGAGTTTAGAGTCCGATCGTTTCCTTATGTGACGATCTCACTCTGAACACCGTCCCCTTCCACCCACGCCTGGAGAGAGAGTGAGGAATGTAGAGGGAGGGAGGAGTGAGGGAAGTGGGGACAGAGAGAAAGAGGGAGAGGATTGAGTCGAGAGGATGAGATGGGAGAGAGAATGCACATCTCACTTTTACAGAGGCCACTGTCCCAAAATGATGGCATGGCAAAAATTGAATGGCATGAAATACATTTTTTATGAAATGGCTTGAACGTAATTTGAGTTATGAAGAGTTGAGTCACACGAGAATGGGTATCACTATATCTTTATAAGTATGACAGTTGGATAAGGGAGGAACTAGAAAGGAAAAGGAATAATTGTGTATTGAGTATGTATCCTCTCTTGTGTATAATCAAGGATCTTGAAAGTACATACAGTATTTTAGGAGTACACGGTGAATTTCAAATTGGATTGTAATATTATTCAATTGAGCTACAACATTTTCAGAACATTAATTCACATTTTTTTGCCTCCCTCCTTCATTAAACATTCTAGGTTCTACATTTCTAAACATTTAGACAGAAAAAAATGAGCCGTCAAAGTACAGTTCTGCACTAAATAACATTCTTGCGTGACAGAAATGTCAGTGTTTGTCAATGATCTAAACCAGACATTGTTTTGGATATTTTTGACTTTACCGCTGAAATTCAACCATGTTTGAAAACCTACCGTATTTCCAAGATAAATACATAGATATATAATCAATGTAATTTTTGTCTTATTCTACGATGCTGCTCTTATCCTTTTTTCATTCTTCTTTACAGTTGAATGCAGTTGGTTTATTGGCTCAGCCTTCACTGTTCTGTGGCAGTGGGGCCTTGCCAGTAGTCGTGGTTACTATAAAAACGAATCATTTTAATTTCCTTGTATCTTATTTCATTCATTTACTTTAATCACAGTCTATGGGAGGCACCAATGTTTCCCCATGAGTGGCGTCTGTTAAAGAGAGCAGAAATGCAAAGAGGTCCTTTTGAGCTTGCACCAGGGTGAGACACGCATACTATACTGCATTTAATGACTGCACTGGAGCTCAAGCGACTAGGGCTCATCTCAAAAGATCTCAATGCCCTTTTGATGTTCAGATCCTACAAAAGAAAAATAAATCACATCTGGTTTAGAATTTATTTTTATAACGACTGGCTTTCAAAACTGATAGGGGGTGAAAATGGCTTGATCTAAGATGTACCCTCTCTGCGAACTGAGTGAGTGAGAGAGATGAGAGAGGGCATTAAGAAGTGGTGGAGTGGCAAACCAAGGCCATGACTAGTAGTCTTGTAGGATGGCTGAGTGGAGGCAGCAGCAGGCCAGTGAATGATTATGAGCTCTGTCTGGGAAATGAATTATCAACGATTCAGACAGGAAACTAGAACCAGAGCTCAGGACTGCTTTCATGTCTCATTTCATTTTCCAAGAGAAACCTCATTTTTCTTTATTTGCTATCTTCATAAAAGCTAACTAACTTCATCAATATTGTGTCCATGGTAGAAGAGTAAAAGCCCATCCATCATCAGATATTTTGGAATGATCTTTAAAGATGTGACAATATTTTGTTGACATTTTGTTTATATATATTATGTATTGTTGGTGATTGAGGTGAGTGAAAACAATCTTTTCCCCTGTCATGCAGAATGACAGAGGAGCATGTCCTGTTGCTCACACTAATGACCTGAGGGACGAGGAGAGAGGGGGAGAAGTGGACACAAGTGTTTTATGATCTGGTACCACAGTGAACAAAGCAAGTAATCGGCAGACACAGAGGAGCAGGTAGTTTCACTTAACCCCCGTTCAGGACCGACTGTTGCCTTAACTGGTAGCACATGGCCCAGTGTACATTAGAGAGGCCGCTTCGCCTGCTGCCGCCGGCTCCACCCTCAGCAGATCCATCTCTCTCAGAGCCGACAGGGGGCCTCCGGCCACACCACCACAGAGACAGAGAAGGGGGGTGGAGGCCGGGCATATTTTCATACAGCCTAATGGAAGATGACAGGTTGGCCAACCCTAAAACTCACTCTGTTGCCCCAATGCATCATGGTAGAGGGGTGTTACAGAGAAGCCAGGTTAATGTCACTGTGTTATCATCCTACAGTAGCTAATGCTCTCCTCCTGAATGCTCTGTAGACACTCAAGTTACAGCAGCCAGCCGGCCACACAGCCAGTAACACACAAAGACTTGAGAAAGTCACAACCCTGGTTTGTGTGAGGGGTACCTGTCCTATCAAATGGTGCAGGAAGCATTTACTGAATATCTGTGGGTTGTGGCTTTCGCTTTCTCCCATTAGTGTTTGGTGTTGTTAGCATGCCGATTGGCCTACGGTAAATGCTTGTCGTTGGTCGGCCACTCTGGAAGGCACTGTGGCCACAGAAACCCCTGAGATGTGTGTGTGTGTGTGTGTGTGTGTGTGTGTGTGTGTGTGTGTGTGTGTGTGTGTGTGTGTGTGTGTGTGTGTGTGTGTGTGTGTGTGTGTGTGTGTGTGTGTGTGTGTGTGTGTGTGTGTGTGTGTGTGTGTGTGTGTGTGTGTGTGTGTGTGTGTGTGTGTGTGTGTGTGTGTGTATGCGTAGGGTTAGGATCAGTGGCAGTAATCACCATCCATAAGGCCAATAGCTGGCTGGCCAGGTTAACTCCTTATCTGGTCCAGTGTCACCAGTATCGGTTTCCTCCATGTGGTTCAACTTATACCGCCAGGGCTTCAGCTACAATCTGTCTACTGTTGGCTGGGCCACAGACGGGCAGACAGGCCACAGCTGGGATGAGTAGAACCTAGACCAGGGTTGGGCAACTTTGATGGGGCTGCAGTAGTCTCACTAAGCGCAAACCAGATGGGATGTCATATCGCTGCAGAATGCTGTGGTAGCCATGCTAGTTAAGTGTGCCTTGAATTCCAAATCAAATTAAATAAAAAATAAATGGTATTTGTCACATGCCTCGAATACAACAGGTATAGATAGACCTTACAGTGAAATGCTTACTTACACGTCCTTAACCAACAATGCAGATTTAAGATAAAATAAGTGTTAAGTAAAAAAAATAGATAAGAAAAAAATGAAGTAATAAATCATTAAAGAGCATCAGTAAAATAACAATAGTGAGCCTGTTTACAGGGGGTATTGGTACAAAGTCAATGTGTGCGGGTACCAGTTAGTCGAGGTACTACAGTCCCTGGTTCGAATCTAGGCTGTATCACATCGGGACGGGATTGGGCGTCCCATACGGCGGTGCACATTTGGTCCAGCATCGTCCTGGTTTGGTCGGGGTAGGCTGTCATTGTAAAAAATAATTTGGTGACTTGCCTAGTTAAATAAAGGATATATATATATTATTTTTTTTAAATACCTTGTCACAACACAACTGATTGGCTCAAACGTATTAAGAAAGACATTCCACAAATTAACTTTTAACAAGGCACACCTGTTAATTGAAATTCATTCCAAGTGACTACCTCATGAAGCTGGTTGAGAGAATGCCAAGAGTGTGCAAAGCTGTCATTAAGGCAAAGGGTGGCTACTTTGAAGAATATATTTTGATTTGTTTAACCCTTTTTTGGTTACTACATGATTCCATATGTGTTATTTCATAGTTTTGATGTATTCACTATTATTCTACAATGTAGAAAATAGTACAAATAAATACAAAAACACTTGTATTCAAACTTTTGACTGGTACTGTAGTAAAACAAAAAAATGCTGCTTTATTATTTTTACCCTAACTCTACCACCACTCCCCTAATTGGAGAAAACTAATTGAAAACAACACTTAATATGTACAATCTCATTGTTAACGACAAGGCAAAATAAAATTCAAATGGGCTCAGGAGAAACAACTGTGAATGAGAGCAAGTCAACTTAGCAGCAAATTATATTAAAAAGATCATAGCTTTCGTAGAGTCACAAATATGCACAGCACATGACTTCTGTTTTCGTCCGTTTGAAACGGAATGCCCACTCCCTCTGGCCTCCAGGTCCCTCCTGCACCACTTACTGTGGGCCTGTATCACTGTATTCTTATTGATGAGTCCTGAGAGCCATTCTCCAATATAGCATTTTTAAACATAAAATAGGTGAAATCATATGAATCCATCTCTGTTCACTCTGTCATTGTGTGTCATCCTGTTACCATTCTGTAAATCCCTTAAGCCACAAAATTACTACCGATTAATTCCTTGCCTCAGTGGTGTGTATTCATGGTTGCCAAGGGAAGCCAGGTTTCCCCAGAAATGGACAAACCCCCCCCAAAAAATACATTAATTATTTTATCTTTCCTCTCTCTGTTTTCATAATTTTCCTTCAATTCGCAAGAGGCTGAATGTATCTCACCAGAGAAGGGATCCGAGCGAGTGAAACAGCGCCCCTCGGTCTCTGTATGGTCTCTGAATGTGTAAGCCATCTATCTATCTGATGCTTTCTGGTCCAAAAGAGCTTGACATTGTTGCCACCCGTAGCATTGAATGCAAGGGAAGCCAGCAAAAAATGAACTAAATAATATCCAATCAGCGTTGAGCTAACCTGAGTGAGCTCAACTATGAATGGTCCTGAGGCACCAAAAAAAAGCGTCAATGGAAAGCAGTGTCAAGCAGCGCCAAGGGAAAGCACCAACAATGTTAGGATGAAAAAGTCAGAGGTCACCAAGCGCAACATAGCTTCAGCGTGTAAATCAGCTAGAAAGATGTGTCGGCATCGAGTAATTGTCTCTGGCCCCCTCCCAGCCACGGGGGAGGGGGGGGGGGGGTGATGAGCTCTACAGCAGTCTCACAACTCAATCGCTGGTTGAAAACTGTTTTCTACCCCTCCCCAGAATTTGTAGATAATTGGCCCTCTTTCTGGGACTCAAACAGGACCAAGCCTGGCCTGCTGAGGAGTGACGGACTCCATCCTAGCTGGAGGGCTCTAACTCCCCTAGATCCACAATGAGATAGGGTGCATGCCAGGCTGCAGGCTGTAGCCAGACTGCCAGCAGAGTGGAGTCTGCCATTAGCACAGTATAGTCAGCTCAGCTATCCCCATTGAGACCGTGTCTGTGTCTCGATCTAGGTTGGGCAAAACTAAATATGGCGGTGTTCGCCTTAGCAATCTCACTGGAATAAAGACCTCCTCCATTCCTGTCATTATTATGAAAGAGATTGTGATATCTCACATCTCAAAATAGGGCTACTTGATGTTAGATCCATCACTTCCAAGGCAGTTATAGTCAATGAATCACTGATCACAATCTAGATGTGATTGGCCTGACTGAAACATGGTTTAAGCCTGATGAATTTACTGCATTAAATGAGACCTCACCTCCAGGTTACACTAGTGACCATATCCCCCTGCACATCCCGCAAAGGCGGAGGTGTTGCTAACATTTACCATAGCAAATTTCAATTTACAAAAAAAACGACTGTGTTTTCATCATTAGAGCTTCTAGTCATTATATCTATGCAGCCTACTCAATCACTTTTTATAGCTACTGTTTACAGGCCTCCTTTGCCATATACAGCGTTCCTCACTGAGTTCCCTGAATTCCTATCGGACCTTGTAGTCATGGCAGATAATATTCACATTTTTGGTGACATTCACATGGAAAAGTCCACAGACTCACTCCAAAAGGCTTTCAGAGCCATCATCGACTCAGTGGGTTTTGTCCAACATGTCTCCGGACCTACTCACTGCCACAGTCATACTCTGGACCTAGTTTTGTCCCGTGGAATAAATATTGTGGATCTTAATGTTTTTCCTCATAATCCTGGACTATCATTTTATTACATTTGCAATTTCAACAAATAATCTGCTCAGACCCCAATCAAGGATCATCAAAAGCCGTGCTATAAATTCTTGGACAACCCAAAGATTCCTAGATGCCCTTCCAGACTCCCTCCACCGACCCAAAGATGTCAGAGTACAGTTAACCACCTAACGGAGGAACTCAATTTTACCTTGCGTAATACCCTAGATGCAGTCTCACCCCTGAAAACAAAAAAATGTTTGTCATAAGAAACTAGCTCCCTGGTATACACAAAATACAGAAAGCTCTGAAGCTTCCAGAAAATTGGAACAGAATTGGCGCTACACCAAACTGGAAGTCTTCCGACTAGCTTGGAAAGACAGTACCGTCCAGTATCTAAGAGCCCTCACTGCTGCTCTATTATCCTATTTTTCCAACTTAATTGAGGAAAATAAGAATAATCCCAAATGTATTTGTTGATACTGTCGCAAAGCTGACTAAAAAGCAGCATTCCCCAAGAGAGGATGGCTTTCACTTCAGCAGTAATAAATTCATGAACTTCTTTGACGAAAAGATCATGATCATTAGAAGCAAATTACGGACTCCTCTTCAAATCTGAATATTCCTCCAAAGCCCAGTTGTCCTGAGTCTGCACAACTCTGCCAGGACCTAGGATCAAGGGAGACACTCAAGTTTTTAAATTCTATATCTCCCGACACATTGATGAAAATAATCATGGCCTCGAAACCTTCAAGTTGCATACTGGACCCTATTCCAACTAAACTACGGACATAGTTCCCTGTCTTAGGTCACCACTAAGTGCACCACAATGCGAAATGTCAGAATAATAGTAGAGAGACTTTTATTTCAGCTTTTATTTCTTTCATCACATTACCAGTGGGTCAGAAGCTTACATACACTCAATTAGTATTTGGTTGCATTGCCTTTAAATAGTTTGACTTGGGTCAAATGTTTCAGGTAGCTTTCCACAAGCTTCCCACAATAAATTGGGTGAATTTTGGCCCATTCCTCCTGACAGAGCTGGTGTGAGTCAGGTTTGTAAGCCTCCTTGCTTGCACACGCTTTTTCAGTTCTGACCCACACATTTTCTATAGGATTGAGGTCAGGGCATTGTGTTGGCCACTCCAATACCTTGACGTTGTTGTCCTCAAGCCATTTTGCCACAACTTTGGAAGGATGCTTGGGATCATTGTCCATTTGGAAGACCCATTTTCGACCAAGCTTTAACTTCCTGACTGATGTCTTGAGATGTTGCTTCAACATATCCACATAATTTCCTACCTGATGATGCCATCTATTTTGTGAAGTGCACCAGTCCCTCCTGCAGCAAAGCACCCCCACAACATGATACTGCCACCCCCGTGCTTCACGGTTGGGATAGTGTTCTTCGGCTTGCAAGCCTCCCCCTTTCTCTTCCAAACATAACGATCGTCATTATGGCCAAACAGTTATATTTTTGTTTCATCAGACCAGAGGACATTTCTCCGAAATGTACAATCTTTGTCCCCATGTGCAAATTGCAGTCTGGCTTTTTATGGCGGTTTTGGAGCAGTGGCTCCTTCCTTGCTGACGAGCCTTTCAGGTTATGTCGATATAGGACTCGTTTTACTGTGGATATAGATACCTTTATACCTGTTTCTTCCAGCATCTTCACAAGGTCCTTTGTTGTTGCACTTTTCGCACCAAAGTAGGTTCATCTCCAGGAGACAGAACGCATCTCCTTTCTGAGCGGTATGACGGCTGCATGGTTCCATGGTGTTTATACTTGCGTACTATTGTTTGTACAGATGAACGTGGTACCTTCAGGCGTTTGGAAATTTCTCCCAAGGATGAACCAGACTTGTGGAGGTCTACAATTTTCTAAGGTCTTAGCTGATTTCTTTTGATTTTCCCATGATGTCAAGCAAAGAGGCACTGAGTTTGAAAGTAGGCCTTGAAATACATCCACAGGTACACCTCCAATTGACTCAAATTATGTAAATTAGCCTATCAGAAGCTTCTAAAGCCATGACATCATTTTCTGGAATTTTCCAAGCTGTTTAAATGCACAGTCACCTTAGTGTATGTACACTTCTGAACCACTGGAATTGTGATACAGTGACTTATAAGTGAATTAATCGGTCTGTAAACAATTGTTGGAAAAATGACTTGTGTCATGCACAAAGTAGATGTCCTAAACAACTTGCCAAAACTGCAGTTTGTTAACAATACATTTGTGGAGTGGTTGAAAAACAAGTTTTAATTACTCCAACCTAAGTGTATGTAAACTTCCGTCTTCAACTGTACACAAACCTCTTCAGTCTGGTTTTAGACCCCATCACAACACTGTGACTGCACTTGTGAAGGTGGTATATTACCTTTTAATGGTGTCAGACTCTGCTTCTGTCCTCGTACTCCTAGACCTTAGTGTTGCTTTTGATATCATCGATCACCACATTCTTTTGGAGAGATTGGAATCCCAAATTGGTCTACACTGACAAGTTCTGGCCTAGTTAAGATCTTATCTGTCAGAAAGGTATCAGTTTGTCTCTGTAGATGATTTGTCCTCTGACAAATCAACTGTAACTTTCGTGGTTCCTTAATTAAGGCTCCATTTTAGGACCACTATTTTCACTATATATTTTATCTCTTGGTGATGTCATTCAGAAACACAATGTTAACTTTCACTGCTATGTGAATGGCACACAGCTGTACATTTTGATGAAACATGGTGAAGCCCCAAAATTGCCCTCCCTGGAAGCCTGTGTTTCAGACATAGGGAAGTGGATGGCGGCAAATGTTCTACTTTTCAACTTGGAAAAAACAGAGATGCAAGTTCTAGTTCCCAAGAAACAAAGAGATCTTCTGTTGAATCTGACAATTAATCTTGATGGTTGTGCAGTCATCTCAAATAAAACTGCGATGTGCCTTGGCGTTACTCTGGACCCTGATCTCTCTTTTGACGAACATATCAAGACTGTTCCAAGGACAGCTTTTTCTATGTAACATTGCAGAAAGGCAGGGCTTTCTCCTATAGAGCTCCATTTTATGGAATGGTCTGTCTACCCATGTGAGAGACGCAGACTCTGTCTCAACCTTTAAGTCTTTATTGGAGACTCATCTCTTCAGTAGGTCCTATGATTGACTGTAGTCTGGCCCAGGAATGTAATGGTGAACGGAAAGATACTCGAGCAACAAGCCGCCCTTGCTGTCTCTACCTGGCCAGTTCCCTTCTCTCCACTAGGATTCTCTACCTCAAACCGTATTACAGGGGCTGAGTCACTGGCATAATTGTCCTCTTCCATGCCGTCCCTAGGAGGGGTGCGTAACTTGAGTGGGTTGAGTCACTGACGTGATCTTCCTGTCCGGGTTCGGCGCCCCCCCCTTGGTTTTGTGCTGTGGGGGAGATCTTCGTGGGCTATACTCGGCCTTGTCTCAGGATGGTAAGTTGGTGGTTGAATATATCCCTCTAGTGGTGTGGGGGCTGTGCTTTGGCAAAGTGGGTGGGGTTATATGCTACCTGTTTGGCCCTGTCCGGGGGTATCGTCGGAAGGGGGCCACAGTGTCTCTCGACCCCTCCTGTCTCAGTCTCCAGTATTTATGCTGCAATAGTTTATGTGTCGGGAGGCTAGGGTCAGACTGTTGTACAGTGGGGCAAAAAAGTATTTAGTCAGCCACCAATTGTGCAAGTTCTCCCACTTAAAAAGATGAGAGAGGCCTGTAATTGTCATCATAGGTACACTTCAACTATGACAGACAAAATGAAAAATAAAATCCAGTAAATCACATTGTAGGATTTTTAATGAATTTATTTGCAAATTAAGGTGAAAATTATAGGCCTCTCTCATCTTTTTAAGTGGGAGAACTTGCACAATTGGTGGCTGACTAAATACTTTTTTGCCCCACTGTATCTGGAGTAACTCTCCTGCCTTATCCTTATTCAGTGTGAATTTAATTATGCTCTCTCTAATTCTATCTCTCTTTTTCATTCTTTCTTTCTTTCTCTCTCTCTCTCGGAGGACCTGAGCCCTTGGACCATAACTCAGGACTACCTGGCCTGATGACTACTTGCTGTCCCCAGTTCACCTGGTCGTGCTGCTGCTCCAGTTTCAACTGTTCTGCCAACGGCTATGGAACTCTGACCTGTTCACCGGACATGCTACCTGTCCCAGACCTGCTGTTTTCAACTCTCTAGAGCAGTGGTTCTTAACCTGGGTTCGATCGAACCCCAGGGGTTCGGTGAGTCAGTCTCAGGCGTTCGGCGGAGGTCAAGACACACATCCGGTTCATATGATTTGTGATGACACACCCCGCTTGGCCATCATTGGCTGCAGGTGATCATGCTACATCGCTTGGCCTAACTGTGCTGCAGGGAATTTTGTGCGCTCAGTAGTCGACTTGTGACTGTCGTAATGGTATGTCTTGTGATTTCTTTCTTAATATTTTAATCCCTTCATACTTATGTCGAGCAAAAAAAGAAAGTGGTCGGACGAATATGTACAATATGGATTTACATGTATAACGGAACGTGATGGGAGTCAGTGTCCTAACTGCATGATTTGCAATGCTAAGTTGAGTGATACTAGTTTAGCACCGGCTAAACTAAGAGAACACTTCCTTAAGCTGCATGGAGATGGAAAATACAAGAACACAACGCTCGCTCAATTCAAGGTGAAGAGAGCCAGATTCGATGAAAAGGCTACTCTGCCTGTTCTCTGCTTTGTACCCTTCAACAAACCGATCCTCACAGCATCGTACGAAGTTGCTTACCCGATCGCAAAGCAGGGCAAACCACACACCATTGGTGAAACACTCATAAAACCAGCTGTGTTGAAGATGGCGAATATCATGCTGGGAAAAGAGGCTGAAGTTAAGTTATCCCAAATTCCTCTTTCAAATGACACCATTAGCGACAGAATAGAGGACATGAGCAAAGACATCTTGGCTCAAGTAGTTGCAGATCTGATTTCAAGCCCGGCAAAATTCAGCCTTCAACTCGACAAGACCACAGACGTTTCCATCTAAGCCAGCTTGCTGTATTCGTGCGCTATGTGAAAGACGACGTGATAAAGGAAGATTTTTTTATTTTGTAAGCCTCTTACAACAACAACTAAGGCAGCCGATGTGAAGAAACTTGTGGATGACTTCTTCAAAGACAACAATCTTTCGTGGGATATGGTTTCTGCAGTTTGTTCGGACGGAGCTCCAGTCATGCTGGGAAGAAAGTCTGGTTTTGGTGCGCTAGTGAAAGCCGATGCGCCACACATCATTGTTACGCATTGTATTCTGCACAGGCATGCGTTGGCAACAAAAACCTTGCCTCCAAAACTGGCAGAAGTATTAAAAATTGTAGTGGAATGCGTGAACTATGTGCGAACTAGTGCTCTGCCGCATCGCATCTTCAGTGAGCTGTGTAAAGAAATGGGCTCTGAATTCGAGGTACTTCTGTACCATTCTAACGTTCGGTGGTTATCCCGGGGACAGGTGCTGAATCGTGTTTTTGCCGTGCGTGTGGAATTAGCCCTGTTTTTGCACAAGCACCAACATTGTCATGCAGATTGCTTCAAGTTCATTCTCATTTTAGCGTACATGGCCGATATCTTCGCAGCTCTCAATCATCTCAATCAAAAGATGCAGGGCGGTGGAGTCAACATCATCGAAGCGGAGGAAAACCTGAAGGCTTTTCAAAAAAAGCTACCATTATGGAAACGACGAACAGAGAACAATAACTTCGCAAACTTTCCCCTGCTGGACGACTGTGTAAGTAAGATCGAAGAAGTATCTGGAATCGGAGACATTTATGTAGCCGCGGAACTGAAGCAAGCAATTGCCACGCACTTAGATGAGCTTGCAAAGTCTCTCGACGGATACTTCCCTACAAGAGAGTCATATCCAGCATGGGTGAGACAGCCGTTCACGTTTAGTGTTGAGACAACAGATGTCAATGATGAATACCTCGATGAAATCATTGAAATTCAGCAGAGCCAGGTTCAACAGCAACTCGTCAGAACAACAACGCTTTTAAGGTTTTGGTGTCAACAAATGGTAACGTACCCTGTTATTGCTAAGAAAGCTCTGGAGATTTTCATACCGTTTGTTACAACATATCTTTGCGAGCAATCCTTTTCGCGGATGCTGGACATAAAAAATCGAAGAAAAGGAACAGACTTTGTTGCGAAAATGACATGAGAGTGGCACTTGCCAAGGTGAAGCCGCACATTTCTGAACTGGTCTCTGAAAGGCAACAGCAGAAGTCACACTGATTTGCAGTAAATATTAATTATTATGTTTTTGTTTTTGTGTGAAAATCATGTTTTGATGATTTTGTTCTTTGAACACAGTGATGTTGATGCACGGTTCATTTTGTGCACCAGTCAAATATATACCTATGTTTTGAATTTGAAAAAATAATTGTATTTTTCCAATTAAGAAGGGTTCGGTGAATGCGCATATGAAACTGGTGGGGTTCAGTACCTCCAACAAGGTTAAGAACCACTGCTCTAGGGTATTACACATCTAGGTTATTAAGGTTGAATGTAGTTCCTCAGTTAGAGACTCTGAGTGATATGAAAAAAAAAGCCAACTGACATTTACTCCTGAGGTGCTGATCTGTTGCACCCTCTACAACCACTGTGATTATTATTATTTGACCCTGCTGGTCATCTATGAACATTTGAACATCTTGGCCATGTTCTGTTATAATCTCCCCCCAGCAAAGCCAGAAGAGGACTGGCCACCCCTCCTAGCCTGGTTTCTCTCTAGCTTCCGGCCTTTCCAGGGTGTTTTTCCTAGCCACCGTGCTTCTACACCTGCATTGCTTGTTTTAGGCTGGTTTTCTGTACAGCACTTTGTGACATCAGCTGATGTAATAAGGCCTTTATATATGCATTTGATTGATTTTGCATTACTCCAATCATATCGCATCGAGAGCCAAACGTCACTGACATAAATTGGTTATGTTGTTGTCCTCTGGTGGCTAGCTAGCTAAAATGATCCCTTTCCTAAATTGGCCATGGTGGAGATAGGGATTTGGACTAGTGGTTTTAATTAACCCTCCATGCTAGCCAATGATTATAATGGCAATTCTGATCCAACCACAAATTCATACAATGTGCCCCTGGCCTGAGAGAACGGGATTTCAATACATAGCTAGATGTAGAGGGCTAATGTTAACTAGCTATCGTTGCCCATGAAAGGAAGCTAGGCTAGCGAGCAACATTTTTTGTCAAGTAGCCTAGGACAGCAAAACATGAACGTGTGTACTGTATGTCAGAGTGATAGATTGTTTCTTCTACATGAAAGAGAGGACGATGGCATTGGAGTTTCTCTACAGGTAGGGTGAGTCAACATGGTTTTTCTACTTGCACAAACGCCACACACCCACAGAAATCCGAATCAAGCATTAACAGACACATCATATTTGGCTTACGTTGATTGTAATAAATAGTTTTTAGTATCTTTTAGTTGTCACTGTTTTAAACTAAGCATAGATTATTTGATGTTGTTGAAATGTTGAAGTTGAAATGGTGCTGGAACAGTGGAGGCAGCTCCTGTTTTCTTTGCTACTTGCAGTAACTCTCCGTGGTTCTAAATCAATAGTTGTTTAGTGAAAATGTTGTAAACATTAACTTGCTTGACCATGCTGTAGGTCATGTAAGCATTTGTTACATGCAATATGCTTTGTGGAGTTCCCCAGACAGAGGTTGCTCTCCGGTTTTGTGATGAAACAAAGGTGTGGTTGAATTTACTATGCCACTGTGTCTTCTCATTGTCTGGGCTTTAGGCCTATATAGCATGGTCGGAAGGCATATGAACTAACAGGTTATAGAGCAAACACAATTATCACAACACATAGGTTGTAATATGAATATTTTTGAACCCACGCACCGCTACTGGCTTTCTGCCAAAACACTACAATCCTGCTAGACTGTGTACATACAAAGAGGCAAATAATATTCCAGGATTCACTCAAGGAGATCTGGAGATCTGAGAAGACCTTTTATTTGGAGTACATCATTTGTTTACTCACTATTCAATGAAGTATCTTTATTGATTTCTTCCATTATCCATTCTCGGTACTTGCAAACATCCATGAAGTTGATTGGAACTTTACACTCTGTTTTACTACCCTGTGAGGTCACACCATACAGGTGGCCTTCTGTGTTCATCAGACTTCCTCCAGAGTCCCCCTGTGTGAGGTACAGAAGAATAAACACAAATATTATCTATTTAATGCGATGGGCCTACATTAAGAAGTACAACAAATGGTTTGCATGCCAACAGCACTAATCACATTATTCAGTAATCAACTCTTCATTTGATAAAGTAATGATAAAAGATTATGAAGGTTGTTCGATTGACTTTTACTGTAAATAAAATTAGATAAGTTAGTCACCCACCACTGTTATTTTTGGGGCAGAAATGATATGTAACTAGGCAGGGAATTGTAAGCGTGTGAATTGAAATCAGTCTTACATGGCAGGCGTCCATCTTCCCTGGAGCTGCTGCGCAGAATCGCTTTTGAATTTTGGTTTGAGCATCTTCTGTGGGGTAACACTCAGTGACTTGGAGGTCTCCTGGTTTTGAACACTGTAGTTTCTCTGGCTTTCTACCATCTGTGGAGTTAGATTAGAGAAAACGATATAAATCCTGCAAGTAGGTTCTTGTGCATCACTCAACTCTGTGTGTTATTCACCTTCTGTGTAACTCCAGCCTGCAATTCTCACATTCTCCTTCAACTCAGGTGTCTGGCATGTAGAAGGAGGAAGCTGAATGGTAGTGAACTGAGGGTATGCCTTAGGCAGCTTCAGTAGCATGATGTCATGAGTGACTTGTGTTTTTATATAACGTCGTATGTTTTCTTCAGGAATCTGGACCTCTTCTGGTTTAGGTGTTCCACCTGGATGTGCACCCAGTATCGCTGTTATTGTACTTAAGGGAATACGTATAAAGAGACAGTTTGTGTATCACTGTTACCTTGGGTTATAAAAGATCAGTTAGAGTTTCTCAATCATGTACAAGCATTTTTTGGAACAATGTTGCCCATTTTCAAAACAGTCACAGAACTCTGTAGCCTTTTGCAAAATAGTAAATGCATATGTAGTTGCCTTCTCAAAAAGCAAATACATCATCAAAACTATACTGCCAAAATGGCAAATACATTCTTCCAAAGAACATGACTGCCTGCAAGAAGATTATCACAGCCATATATACCTTTTGCCTCAAGTTGCCTCACATTTAATCAATAGATTTTATTTGCAGTCACTAAATCATGATGCTCAGAATACTATTAAATGATGCATAATTATGGGCAAATGCTCACCTTTTATGCATATTTTACCAAACAATGTCATACACATCAAATTATATATCCTTCCTGAATCAAAATAACATGTAAAATAAGTACATTTTGTGCAGCATTCATTCATTGGTATGATCACAATCCAATGTATTCAATACGTAGGCTGCTCTGCTGACAGGTTGGTAGACTTTCCACCACCAAGCAGAAAGACAATCCCCAGTAGAAATAAGGACAGGTGAGTACAGTGGAGAACTGCTGATATGAATGGATAGGCCTCAGCCAACACCAAAGCAAAGCTCGTAATGGAAGGTCACAATGTCGAAGATGATGAGTTACAGTTTTTCTCAATGGCGTACAAGCATTTCTTGGAACAATGTTGATTTTCAAAACCGTGTTCTAAAGACACAGAACTCTGTGGTCTTTTGAAAACAGTAAAAACATTTAAAAAATGTTGGTGCTTTCTCAAAACATAAATATATTCATCAAAAGATGCAGCATTATAGGATATTAGAAATTACTCTGCTTTTAAGCTTATTTCACCAAACAATTGAACACACATTAAAACAAATATAATTCCTGATCAAAAAGAAAATGGAAAAGAAGGCACATTGTGCGCAGGATTCATTCATCAGTATCATCACAATTCAATTCCGTTACATGTATTCAGTACAAAGTCTGTTCATAGGTTTGAAGACTTTCCATCTGCAAGCTGAAACACAATCCAACATAGAAATAAGGAAAGGTGAATACACTGGAAGAACACATCTGATATGAATGTAGATCTCAATCCACACTAAAACAAAGCTCTGTAATGGATGCTCACAATGTTGGAGAGGATGACATAGGAGGTCCCAAAGTTACTTAGAAGTAGAGGTAACCCAAATTCATTCTCTGCATGTGCACAATATTGTAAAAATCGTTATACTTTGATAGTCCTCTTCACCTAGATCGTTCCCTATATTGTACCTGATGTCACACTGAAAGAGACATTTCAAATGTTGTGCTCCAGTATTTACGGATTGTCGGAAAGAGTGAACACATCTGTAACCATTTCTCAAAACACCTTACAGTGAATTTTCTATTCATTTATGACAATTATTTTTTTTAAGGAGTCTGAGGTATTCAATCAAGGTACAACTGCAATAAATGATCAGATGTTCTGCAAACGTATTTACGCTTTCAATTATTGTTGTTCTGAAATAGGGACGTTCCAAAAAACGCTTTTAGGCAATTGAGAGAAACAAATTAATTAAGGAATCCATAAACAGCTTGACAGGTAATCAGCAGAATACCAAATCAAAACTAGTTGCCATACAAACAAATGACATAAAAATGACATAATTAACCCATATCACCCTGTGCCAATATAAAACATTCATCTTCCTGTAGATAAAGTTTAGCCATCACTTTACCTCCCATAGCTAGTGCAGTGCTCAGCTGTAAGGACCCATTTCTCACGAATAAGAGAGCCACCACATTCTTGTGACTCCATTTTATTTAAAGGTTCTATCAATCTAGTGGCCTTGAGTTTCACATAGTGCTTAGCATAATTGTCATCGCAAGGTTCCCCTCCAAGGATTCTCTTGTGAGAATCACCCGAGGTAAGGCCTGGGAGAGAAGAAGAGAATGGAAGGAGGGGTAAAGAATGTGCAGTATGTGGTGGAAAGGCAAAGGTTCTTTAACATACAACTACAATAACGCAAAACATTTCAAATAAGTAAATCCTTACCAGCCAAGAGCAAAATGAACAGAGAAACGCAACCCCTCATAATGACTTGTCATCCTGATGCCACTCTTCTTCCTTTTTGTTCTTGTCATTCCTTGACACCTCAACAGTTATCTCACCTTCAAATTACACACTGACCAATGAGCTTTAAGTATTTTAATCAATTCAACTCTATTGGCTGCTTATTTTGTGTAAGTAGATCAGGTCCTTTGAAATCTGATGTAAGTAAGTATATTTGCATTATATTTGAGTACACCTTCAGATATGAAGTTATGTGCTGAAGTTATGGGTTGAGTGGCTCAAAAGGATCCCAAGGCATAAATATAATGTAGCGAATCATTGTAAATAAAAATATTTATTGATGTAATTGTAAAGTTGTAGCCTACAACAACTTCAACTTAAATTCTGAATAAAAAACTGTAAGCACTTTACATTGCTGAACTGAATAAAGTGGTAATAACATGGTAATAATATGGTAAGAAGTTATAGTTACTCACCATGAGGACATTATTTTTGCCCAGATACACCTTCATGTCTGTTATTATAGTATTATTTTGTCAGTGTAAAGCGAGGATGAAAAGGAGATCCCTGTTACCATTACTGTTCTCCAGTAGTGTGGCAGCTGTTACCATTACTGTTCTCCAGTGGCGTAGCGGATGGCTGTTACCATTACTGTTCTCCAGTGGTGTAGCGGATGGCTGTTACCATTACTGTTCTCCAGTCGCGTGGCAGCTGTTACCATTACTGTTCTCCAGTGGTTTGGCAGCTGTTACCATTACTGTTCTCCAGTGGCGTGGCAGCTGTTACCATTACTGTTCTCCAGTGGGCTGGCTGTTACCATTACTGTTCTCCAGTGGCGTGGCGGCTGGCTGTTACCATTACTGTTCTCCAGTGGCGTAGCGGATGGCTGTTACTATTACTGTTCTCCAGTGGCGTAGCGGATGGCTGTTACCATTACTGTTCTCCAGTGGCGTAGCAGCTGTTACCATTATTGTTCTCCAGTGGCGTAGCGGCTGTTACCATTACTGTTCTCCAGCGGCGTAGCGGCTGTTACCATTACTGTTCTCCAGCGGCGTAGCGGCTGTTACCATTACTCTTCTCCAGCGGTGTACCGGCTGTTACCATTACTGTTCTCCAGAGGCGTAGCGGCTGTTACCATTACTGTTCTCCAGCGGCGTAGCGGCTGTTACCATTACTGTTCTCCAGCGGCGTAGCGGCTGTTACCATTACTGTTCTCCAGCGGCGTAGCGGCTGTTACCATTACTCTTCTCCAGCGGTGTACCGGCTGTTACCATTACTGTTCTCCAGAGGCGTAGCGGCTGTTACCATTACTGTTCTCCAATGGCGTGTCGGCTGGCTGTTACCATTACTGTTCTCCAGTGGCGTGGCGGCTGGCTGTTACCATTACTGTTCTCCAGTGGCGTGGCGGCTGGCTGTTACCATTACTGTTCTCCAGTGGCGTGGCAGCTGTTACCATTACTGTTCTCCAGTGGCGTGGCAGGTGTTACCGTTACTGTTCTCCAGTGGCGTGGCAGCTGTTACCATTACTGTTCTCCAGTGGCGTGGCAGCTGTTACCATTACTGTTCTCCAGTGGCGTGGCGGCTGGCTGTTACCATTACTGTTCTCCAGTGGCGTGGCAGTTGTTACTATTACTGTTCTCCAGTGGCGTGGCAGGTGTTACCGTTACTGTTCTCCAGTGGCTTGGCAGCTGTTACCATTACTGTTCTCCAGTGGCGTGGCAGCGGTTACCATTACTGTTCTCCAGTGGCGTGGCAGCTGTTACCATTACTGTTCTCCAGTGGCGTGGCGGCTGTTACCATTACTGTTCTCCAGTGGCATGGCGGCTGGCTGTTACCATTACTGTTCTCCAGTGGCGTGGCGGCTGGCTGTTACCATTACTGTTCTCCAGTGTCGTGGCGGCTGGCTGTTACCATTACTGTTCTCCAGTGGCATGGCGGCTGGCTGTTACCATTACTGTTCTCCAGTGGCGTGGCGGCTGGCTGTTACCATTACTGTTCTCCAGTGTCGTGGCGGCTGGCTGTTACCATTACTGTTCTCCAGTGGCATGGCAGCTGGCTGTTACCATTACTGTTCTCCAGTGGCGTGGCGGCTGGCTGTTACCATTACTGCTCTCCAGTGGCGTGGCAGCTGTTACCATTACTGTTCTCCAGTGGCGTGGTGGCTGTTACCATTACTGTTCTCCAGTGGCGTGGCAGCTTTTACCATTACTGTTCTCCAGTGGCGTGGCAGCTGTTACCATTACTATTCTCCAGTGGCGTGGCAGGTATTACCATTACTGTTCTCCAGTGGCGTGGCAGCTGTTACCATTACTGTTCACCAGTGGTGTGGCAGCTGTTACCATTACTGTTCTCCAGTGGCGTGGCGGCTGTTACCATTACTGTTCTCCAGTGGTGTGGCGGCTGGCTGTTACCATTACTGTTCTCCATTGGCGTGGCAGCTGTTACCATTACTGTTCTCCAGTGGCGTGGCAGCTGTTACCATCACTGTTTTCCAGTGGCATAGCGGATGGCTGTTACCATTACTGTTCTCCAGTGGCGTGGCAGCTTTTACCATTACTGTTCTCCAGTGGCGTGGCAGCTGTTACCATTACTGTTCTCCAGTGGCGTGGCGGCTGGCTGTTACCATTACTGTTCTCCAGTGGCGTGGCGGCTGGCTATTACCATTACTGTTCTCCAGTGGCGTAGCGGCTGTTACCATTACTGTTCTCCAGTGGCGTGGTGGCTGGCTGAGCCTGATATGAGAGACGGTTGATGAATGGGTTATCCCTTTGCATTGTCTGGTGATTTGGTAATGCCATTTTCACTCAAAAGAACATGCTGAGAAGAATGATCACCACAGCAGGAAAGGTACTGGGAGTGTGACAGACAGGCTTGAATAAGAGCTTTAAGGTTAGGGCCCCCAGCAATGCCCAGAAATTATTTTCTGACCCAAGCCATCCACATGAATTTGATCTACTCCCATCAGGGTGCAGGTAGACATCAGCTTGCAGGAAAACCTAGACTATCATTTGTGCCATGTTTGATATCCTTTCTTTTAATGTCTCTTCCCACTCATCAAGAACAGCAGGCTGATCTTCATACTGTATATACTGATGAATTTATATCATCATAAAGAATGCCTTTTCTAATGTGTCTTTTCTTGTCCCTTTTAAACATGGTTGAAAGTTATACATGATACTGCAAATAACGTTTCCCTGCAGGTACAATAAAGTCAGTCAATTACTTGTAAGGTGGTATGACACATTGTAAAAGCTACATAGCCTGCTCTTATTAGCCCAACACCACAGTGACTCATAAATGGACTTGTTTGCCTAGAAAAGCAGATAAAAGTCCCAGCTAAGATATAGCATTCACTGTGAAGAAAACCTGCACTGACCACTAGGTACTATCTCATGCTTTAACGGCAGGCAAAGGGCCAATTCAAATTCAAATAGGCTCTGGAGAAGTATATTTGAATGAGTCAAATGAGCAACAAAAATGATCCTAACTCTCTTATAGAATCATAAATATATTCAGAAAATGGCATGCACTTTTTATCACTTTGAAACGGAATGCCCACTCCCTCTGGCCTCCAGGTCCCTCCTGCACCACTTACTGTGGGCCTGTATCACTGTATTCTTATTGATGAGTCCTGAGAGCCATTCTCCAATATAGCAGGAGAAATCTGATCCCTGCACGTCACCCTTCACAGAAATGAAAATACAATAACTAAAAGAATATTGTTTGTATCCTGGATAGTTCTATTTAATGCACTGATTGTTCTTGGCTATATATGTATTTTTTGTGTGTCATCTTGTTACCATTCTGTAAATCCCTTAAACCACAAAATTACTACCGATCAATAGGTTTTAGGGTTTAGACACTTGCACAAATGTGGAATTTATTTCAAAAAGCTGTTCCTTGCCTCAGTGGTGTGTATTCATAGATGCCAAGGGAAGCCAGGGTTCCTTAAATGGACAAACCCCCCCCCCAAAAAATACATAAATTATTTTATCTTTCGTCTCTCTGTTTTCATAATTTTCCTTCAATTCGCAAGAGGCTGAATGTGTCTCACCAGAGAAGGCATCCGAGCGAGTGAAACAGCGCCCCTCTTTCTCTGTATGGTCTCTGAATGTGTAGGCCATCTATCTGATGCTTTCTGGTCCAAAAGAGCTTGACATTGTTGCTGCCCGTAGCATTGAATGCAAGGGAAGCCAGCAAGCATTTGGCCTCCCTTGATAATTTTTAAAATAAAATAATATCCAATCAGCGTTGAGCTAACCTGAGTGAGCTCAACAATGAATGGTCCTGAGGCACCAAAGAAAAGCGTCAATGGAAAGCAGTGTCAAGCAGCGCCAAGGGAAAGCACCAACAATGTTAGGATGAAAAAGTCAGAGGTCACCAAGCAAAACATAGCTTCAGCGTGTAAATCAGCTAGAAAGATGTGTCGGCATCGAGTAATTGTCTCTGGCCCCCTCCCAGCTAGGGGGAGTGATGAGCTCTTCAGCAGTTTCACAACTCAATTGCTGATTGAAAAGTGTTTTCTGCCCCTCCCAAAAGATAGAATTTGTAGATAATTGGCCCTCTTTCTGGGACTCACCCACAAATAGGACCAAGCCTGGCCCGCTGGGCGAGGAGTGACGGACTCCATGCTAGCTGGAGGGGTACTCTCATTTTATCTACGAACAGGGCTCTAACCACCTAGCTCCACAATGAGATAAAGTGCATGCCAGGCAGCAGGCTGTTAGCCAGTCTGCCAGCTTAGTGGAGTCTGCCACTAGTACAGTCAGTGTAGTCAGCTCAGCTATCCCCATTGAGACCGTGTCTGTGTCTCGATCTAGGTTGGGAAAAACTAAACATGGAGGTGTTCGCCTCAGCAATTTCACTGGAATAAAGACCTGCTCCATTCCTGTCATTATTGAAAGAGATTGTGATATCTCACATCTCAAAATAGGGCTACTTAATGTTAGATCCCTCACTTCTAAGCAGTTATAGTCAATGAACTGATCACAATCTTGATGTGATTGGCCTGACTGAAACAAGGTTTAAGCCTGATGAATTTACTGTGTTAAATGAGACCTCACCTCCAGGTTACACTAGTGACCATATCCCCTGCACATCCCGCAAAGGTGGAGGTGTTGCTAACATTTACCATAGCAAATTTCAATTTACAAAAAGGAAAACGACTGCGTTTTCATCTGTAGAGCTTCTAGTCATGAAATCAATGCAGCCTACTCAATCACTTTTTATAGCTACAGTTTACAGGCCTCCTTGGCCAAATACAGCATTCCTCACGGAGTTCCCTGAATTCCTATCGGACCTTGTAGTCATGGCAGATAATATTCACATTTTTGATGACTTTAATATTCTCATGGAAAAGTCCACAGACCCACTCCAAAAGGCTTTCGGAGCCATCATCATTGTCCAACATGTCTCCGGACCAACTCACTGCCACAATCATACTCTGGATGTAGTTTTGTCCCATGGAATAAATATTGTGGATCTTAATGTTTTTGCTCATAATCCTGGACTATCAGACCACCATTTTATTATGTTTGCAATCGCAACAAATAATCTGCTCAGACTCCAACCAAGGATCATCAAAAGCTGTTCTATAAATTCTTGGACAACAGAAAGATTCCTAGATGACCTTCCAGACTCCCTCCACCTACCCAAGGACATCAGAGTACAGTTAACCACCTAACTGAGGAACTCAATATAACCTTTTTTTTTACCAGGCAAGTCAGTTAAGAACAAATTCTTATTTTCAATGACAGCCTAGGAACAGTGGGTTAACTGCCTATTCAGGGGCAGAACGACAGATTTGTACCTTGTCAGCTCGGGGGTTTGAACTTGCAACCTTCCGGTTACTAGTCCAACGCTCTAACCACTAGGCTACTCTGCCGCCCCTTGAGCAATACCCTAGATGCAGTCGCACCCCTAAAACCGAAAACATTTGTCACAAGAAACTAGCTACCTGGTATACAGAAAATAACAGAGCTCTGAAGCAGGCTACCAGAAAATTGGAACGGAAATGGCGCTACACCAAACTGGATGTCTTCCGACTAGCTTGGAAAGACAGTACCGTCCAGTATCGAAGAGCCCTCACTGCTGCTCAATCATCCTATTTTTCCAACTTAATTGAGGAAAAGAAGAATGATCCAAAATGTATTTTTGATACTCTCGCAATGCTGACTAAAAAGCAGCATTCCCAAAGAGAGGATGGCTTTCACTTCAGCAGTAATTGTCAGGATTTGGCCAGGGTTGTTCCGGTTTTTGGTCACTAGATGCCCCCATTGTGCCTTTTGACCTTTTGTTTTCCCTTGATCCCCATTATTATTTGCACCTGTGCCTCGTTTCCCCTGATTGTATTTAAACCCTTTGTTTTCCTCTGTTCTTTGCTCTGTGTTTGTATGTTAGCACCCAGCCCTAGTACTCTGAGAACTCTTGTTGATCCCGGTGGACTCTCTTGTGGAATTCTGTTTTTTGTTCTTGTTTGTTTGTTTTTTGAGTATCTTTTGAGGCTTTTTGTGCTTTACCTTCCACCTTGTGGATTTACCTTTTTTGTCTTGGAGGATTACCTTTGTTCTTGTAGGATTCCTTTTGAGGTTGTGGAGTTACATGTTTTCCTGAAGAACTTCATTTTTTACTTCATTAAATACACCGTCTCAAGTACTGCTGTGTCTGCCTCATCTTCTGGGTTCTGCCGACTATTCGTGGCTCAGTTGGTTAAGTGACTGTTTCTCACTCCGGAGACCTGGGTTCGTAACCGGGTCCTGACAGTAATAAATTAATCAACTTCTTTGACGAAAGACCATGATCATTAGAAAGCAAATTACGGACACCTCTTTAAATCTGCGCATTCCTCCAAAGCTCAGTTGTTCTGAGTCTGCACAGGACCTAGGATCAAGGGAGACACTCAAGTTTTTTAATACTATAGCTGTTGACACATTGTTGAAAATAATCATGTCCTCAAAACCTTCAAGCTGCATACTGGACCCAATTCCAACTAAACTACTGAAAGAGCTGCTTCTTGTGCTTGGCCCTGCAATGTATAACATAATAAACGGCTCTCTGTCCACCAGACGTGTATGAAACTCGCTACAAGTGGCAGTAATAAAGCCTCTCTTGAAAAAGCCAAAACTTGACCCAGAAAATATAAAAAACTATCGGCCTAATCAAATCTCCCATTCCTCTCAACAATTTTAGAACAAGCTGTTGCACAGCAACTCAAGAGCTTCTGCTAAATGACTTAAATGTAAATGTAAATGTAAGACAAAACATGTACAGTTGAAGTCGGAAGTTTACATACACCTTAGCCAAATACATTTAAACTAAGTTTTTCACAATTCCTGACATTTAATCCTAGTAAAAATTCCCTCTTAGGTCAGTTAGGATCACCACTTTGTTTTAAGAATGTTAAATGTCAGAATAATAGTAGAGAGAATTATTTCTTTCCGCTTTTATCTTCTTTCATCACATTCCCAGTGGGTCAGAAGTCCCCCTGCAGCAAAGAACCCCCACAGTATGATGCTACCACCCCCATGCTTCACGGTTGGGATGGTGTTCTTCGTCTTGCAAGCCTCCCCCTGTTTCCTCCAAACATAACGATGGTCTTTAGGGCCATTTTTGTTTCATCAGACCAGAGGACATTTCTCCAAAAAGTACAATCTTTGTCCCCATGTGCAGTTGGAAACTGTAGTCTGGCATTTCTATCGCGAATTTGGAGCAATGGTTTCTTCCTTGATGAGCGGCCTTTCAGGTTATGTTGATATAGGACTTGATTTATTGTGGATATAGATACCTTTGTACCTGTTTCCTCAGGTATCTTCACAAGGTCCTTTGCTGTTGTTCTGGGATTGATTTGCACTTTTCACACCAAGTACGTTCATCTCCAGCAGACAGAACACATCTCCTTTCTGAGCGGTATGACGGCTGCGTGGTCCCATGGTGTTTATACTTGTGTACTATTGTTTGTACAGATGAACGTGGTACCTTCAGGTGTTTGGAAATTTCTCCCAAGGATGAACCAGACCTGTGGAAGTCTACAGTTTTCTAAGGTCTTGGCTGATTTCTTTTGATTTCCCCATGATGTCAAGCAAAGAGGCACTGAGTTTGAAGGTAGGCCTTGAAATACATCCACAGGTACACCTCCAATTGACTCAAATTATGTCAATTAGCCTATCAGAAGCTTCTAAAGCCATGACATAATTTTCTGGAATTTTCTGAGCTGATTAAATGCACAGCCAACTTAGTGTATGTAAACTTCTGAACCACTGGAATCGTGATACAGTGAATTATAAGTGAAATAATCTGTCTGTAAACAATTGTTGGAAAAATTACTTGTGTCATGCACAAAGTAGATGTCCTAACCAACTTGCAACAACTACAGTTTGTTAACAATAAATTTGTGGAGTGGTTGAAAAACCAAGTTTTATTGACTCCATCCTAAGTGTTTGTAAACCTCCGACTTAAACTGTACATGAAACGCTTCAGTCTGGTTTTAGACCCCATCAAAACACTGAGACTGCCCTTGTGAAGGTGGTAAATTACCTTTTAATGGTGTCAGACCAAGGCTCTGCATCTGTGCTCGTGCTCCTAGACCTTAGTGCTGCTTTTGATATCATCGATCACCACATTCTTTTGGAGAGATTGGAATCCCAAATTGGTCTACACAGACAAGTTCTGGCCTGGTTTCGATCTTATCAGTCGGAAAGATATCAGTTTGTCTCTGTAGATGGTTTGTCCTCTGACAAATCAACTGTAACTTTCGGTGTTCCTTAAGGCTCCGTTTTAGGACCACTATTTTCACTATATATTTGACCTCTTGGTGATGTCATTCGGAAACATAATGTTAACTTTCACTGCTATGCGGATGACACACAGCTGTACATTTCGATGAAACATGTTGAAGCCCCAAAATTGCCCTCCCTGGAAGCCTGTGTTTCAGACATAAGGAAGTGGATGGCGGCAAATGTTCTACTTTTAAACTTGGACAAAACAGAGATGCAAGTTCTAGGTCCCAAGAAACAATGAGATCTTCTGTTGAATCTGACAATTAATATTGATAGTTGTGCAGTCGTCTCAAATAAAACTGTGAAGGACTTCAGCATTACTCTGGTCCCTGATCTCTCTTTTGACGAACATATCAAGACTGTTTCAAGGACAGCTTTTTTCTATCTACGTAGCATTGCAAAAAGGCAGGGCTTTCTCCTACAGCGCTCCATTTTTATGCAACGGTCTGCCTATCCACGTGAGAGACGCAGACTCGGTCTCAACCTTTAAGTCTTTATTGAAGACTCATCTCTTCAGTAGGTCCTAGGATTTACTGTAGTCTGGCCCAGGAGTGTGAAGGTGAACGGAAAGGCACTCGAGCAACGACCCGCCCTTGCTGTCTCTACCTGGCCGGTTCCCTTCTCTCCACTGGGATTCTCTACCTCAAACCCTATTACAGGGGCTGAGTCACTGGCTTACTTGTGCTCTTCCATGCCGTCCTTAGGAGGGGTGCGTCGCTTGAGTGGGTTGGGTCACTGACGTGTTCTTCCTGTCCGGGTTCGCCCCCCTTGGTTTTCTTCTGTGGGGGAGATCTTTGTGGGCTATACTCGGCCTTGTCTCAGGATGGTAAGTTGGTGCTTGAAGATATCCCTCTAGTGGTGTGGGGGCTGTGCTTTGGCGAAGTGGGTGGGGTTATATCCTGCCTGTTTGGCCCTGTCCGGGAGTATCGTCGGACAGGGGTATCGGGTATCGTCGGAAGGGGGCCACAGTGTCTCTCGACCCCTCCTGTCTCAGCCTCCAGTATTTATGCTGCAATAGTTTATGTGTCGGGGGGCTAGGTCAGACTGTTATATCTGGAGTATTTATCCTGTCTTATCCTTATCCTGTGTGAATTTAAGTATGCTCTCTCTATTTCTCTCTCTCTTTTTCTTTCTTTCTTTCTTTCTTTCTTTCTTTCTTTCTTTCTTCTCTCTCTCTCTCTCTCTCTCTCTCTCTCTCTCTCTCTCTCGCTCTCGCTCTCGCTCTCGCTCTCGCAGGACCTGAGCCCTAGGGACATAACTCAGGACTACCTGGCCTGATGACTCCTTGCTGTCCCCAGTCCACCTGATCGTGCTGCTGCTCCAGTTTCAACTGTTCTGCTTGCGGATATGGAACTCTGACCTGTTCACCGGACGTGCTACCTGTCCCAGACCTGCTGTTTTCAACTTTCTAGAAACAGCAGGAACGGTAGAGATACTCTCAATGATCGGCTATGAAAAGCCAACTGACATTTACTCCTGAGGTGCTGACCTGTTGCACCCTCTACAACCACTGTGATTATTATTATTTGACCCTGCTGGTCTTCTATAAATATTTGAACATCTTGGCCATGTTCTGTTATAATCTCCCCCCGGCACAGCCAGAAGAGGACTGGCCACCCCTCCTAGCCTGGTTCCTCTCTAAGTTTCTTCCTAGGTTCCGGCCTTTCCAGGGTGTTTTTCCTAGCCACCGTGCTTCTACACCTGCATTGCTTGTTTTAGGCTGGTTTTCTGTACAGCACTTTGTGACATCAGCTGATGTAATAAGGGCTTTATATATACATTTGATTGATTTTGCATTACTCCAATCATATCACATCGAGAGCCAAACGTCACTGACATAAATTGGTTGTGTTGTTGTCCTCTGGTGGCTAGCTAGCTAAAATGATCCCTTTCCTAAATTGGCCATGGTGGAGATAGTGATTTGGACTAGTGGTTTTAATTAATCCTCCATGCTAGCCAATGATTATAATGGCAATTCTGATCCAACCACAAATTCAAGTTTTTCTACTTGCACAAATGCCACACACCCACAGAAATCCGAATCAAGCATTAACAGACACATCATATTTAGCTTACGTTGATTGTAATAAATAGTTTTTGGTATCTTTTAGTTGTCACTGTATTAAACTAAGCATAGATGATTTGATGTTGTTGAAGTTGAAATGGTGCTGGAACAGTGGAGGCAGCTCCTGTTTTCTTTGCTACTTGCAGTAACTCTCCGTGGTTCTAAATCAATAGTTGTTTAGTGAAAATGTTGTAAACATTAACTTGCTTCACCATGCTGTAGGTCATGTAAGCATTTGTTACATGCAATATGCTTTGTGGAGTTCCCCAGACAGAGGTTGCTCTCTGGTTTTGTGATGAAACAAAGGTGTGGTTGAATTTACTATTACTATTTACTATGCCACTGTGTCTTCTCATTGTCTGGGCTTTAGGCCTATATAGCATGGTCGGAAGGCATATGAACTAACAGGTTATAGAGCAAACACAATTATCACAACACATAGGTTGTAATATGAATATTTTTGAACCCACGCACCGCTACTGGCTTTCTGCCAAAACACTACAATCCTGCTAGACTGTGTACAGGCAAAGAATATTCCAGGATTCACTCAAGGAGATCTGGAGATCTGAGAACACCTTTTATTTGGAGTACATCCTTTGTTTACTCACTATTCAATGAATTATCTTTATTGATTTCTTCCATTATCCATCCTCGGTACTTGCATACATCCATGAAGTTGATTATAACTTTACACTCTGTTTTACTAGCCTGTGAGGTCACACCATACAGGAGGCCTTCTGTGTTCATCAGACTTAATCCAGAGTCCCCCTGTGTGAAGTACAGAAGAATAAACACAAATATGATCTATTTAATGCGATGGGCCTACATTAAGAAGTACAACAAATGGTTTGCATGCCAACAGCACTAATCACATTATTCAGTAATCAACTCTTCATTTGATAAAGTAATGATAAAAGATTATGAAGGTTGTTCGATTGACTTTTACTGTAAATAAAATTAGATAAGTTAGTCGCCCACCACTGTTATTTTTGGGGCAGAAATTGTATGTAACTAGGCAGGGAATTGTAAGCGTGTGAATTGAAGTCAGTCTTACATGGCAGGCGTCCATCTTCCCTGGAGCTGCTGCGCAGAATCGCTTTTGAATTTTGGTTTGAGCATCTTCTGTGGGGTAACACGCAGTGACTTGGAGGTCTCCTGATTTTGAACACTGTAGTTTCTCTGGCTTTCTACCATCTGTGGAGTTAGATTAGAGAAAATGATATAAATCCTGCAAGTAGGTTCTTGTGCATCACTCAACTTCTGTGTAACTCCAGCCTGCAATTCTCACATTCTCCTTCAACTCAGGTGTCTTGCATATTAAGGGAGGAAGCTGAATGGTAGTGAACTGAGGGTATGCCTTAGGCAGCTTCAGTAGCATGATGTCATGAGTGACTTGTGTTTTTATATAACGTCGTATGTTTTCTTCAGGAATCTGGACCTCTTCTGGTTTAGGTGTTCCACCTGGATGTGCACCCAGTATCGCTGTTATTGTACTAAAGGGAATACGTATAAAGAGACAGTTTGTGTATCACTGTTACCTTGGGTTATAAAAGATCAGTTAGAGTTTCTCAATCATGTACAAGCATTTTTTTGGAACAATGTTGCCCATTTTCAAAACAGTCACAGAACTCTGTAGCCTTTTGCAAAATAGTAAATGCATATGTAGTTGCCTTCTCAAAAAGCAAATACATCATCAAAACTATACTGCCAAAATGGCAAATACATTCTTCCAAAGAACATGACTGCCTGCAAGAAGATTATCACAGCCATATATACCTTTTGCCTCAAGTTGCCTCACATTTAATCAATAGATTTTATTTGCAGTCACTAAATCATGATGCTCAGAATACTATTAAATGATGCATAATTATGGGCAAATGCTCACCTTTTATGCATATTTTACCAAACAATGTCATACACATCAAATTATATATCCTTCCTGAATCAAAATAACATGTAAAATAAGTACATTTTGTGCAGCATTCATTCATTGGTATGATCACAATCCAATGTATTCAATACGTAGGCTGCTCTGCTGACAGGTTGGTAGACTTTCCACCACCAAGCAGAAAGACAATCCCCAGTAGAAATAAGGACAGGTGAGTACAGTGGAGAACTGCTGATATGAATGGATAGGCCTCAGCCAACACCAAAGCAAAGCTCGTAATGGAAGGTCACAATGTCGAAGATGATGAGTTACAGTTTTTCTCAATGGCGTACAAGCATTTCTTGGAACAATGTTGATTTTCAAAACCGTGTTCTAAAGACACAGAACTCTGTGGTCTTTTGAAAACAGTAAAAACATTTAAAAAATGTTGGTGCTTTCTCAAAACATAAATATATTCATCAAAAGATGCAGCATTATAGGATATTAGAAATTACTCTGCTTTTAAGCTTATTTCACCAAACAATTGAACACACATTAAAACAAATATAATTCCTGATCAAAAAGAAAATGGAAAAGAAGGCACATTGTGCGCAGGATTCATTCATCAGTATCATCACAATTCAATTCCGTTACATGTATTCAGTACAAAGTCTGTTCATAGGTTTGAAGACTTTCCATCTGCAAGCTGAAACACAATCCAACATAGAAATAAGGAAAGGTGAATACACTGGAAGAACACATCTGATATGAATGTAGATCTCAATCCACACTAAAACAAAGCTCTGTAATGGATGCTCACAATGTTGGAGAGGATGACATAGGAGGTCCCAAAGTTACTTAGAAGTAGAGGTAACCCAAATTCATTCTCTGCATGTGCACAATATTGTAAAAAATCGTTATACTTTGATAGTCCTCTTCACCTAGATCGTTCCCTATATTGTACCTGATGTCACACTGAAAGAGACATTTCAAATGTTGTGCTCCAGTATTTACGGATTGTCGGAAAGAGTGAACACATCTGTAACCATTTCTCAAAACACCTTACAGTGAATTTTCTATTCATTTATGACAATTATTTTTTTTAAGGAGTCTGAGGTATTCAATCAAGGTACAACTGCAATAAATGATCAGATGTTCTGCAAACGTATTTACGCTTTCAATTATTGTTGTTCTGAAATAGGGACGTTCCAAAAAACGCTTTTACGCAATTGAGAGAAACAAATTAATTAAGGAATCCATAAACAGCTTGACAGGTAATCAGCAGAATACCAAATCAAAACTAGTTGCCATACAAACAAATGACATAAAAATGACATAATTAACCCATATCACCCTGTGCCAATATAAAACATTCATCTTCCTGTAGATAAAGTTTAGCCATCACTTTACCTCCCATAGCTAGTGCAGTGCTCAGCTGTAAGGACCCATTTCTCATGAATAAGAGAGCCACCACATTCTCGTGACTCCATTTTATTTAAAGCTTCTATCAATCTAGTGGCCTTGAGTTTCACATAGTGCTTAGCATAATTGTCATTGCAAGGTTCCCCTCCAAGGATTCTCTTGTGAGAATCACCCGAGGTAAGGCCTGGGAGAGAAGAAGAGAATGGAAGGAGGGGTAAAGAATGTGCAGTATGTGGTGGAAAGGCAAAGGTTCTTTGACATACAACTACAATAACGCAAAACATTTCAAATAAGTAAATCCTTGCCAGCCAAGAGCAAAATGAACAGAGAAACGTAACCCCTCAAGTATTTTAATCAATTCAACTCTATTGGCTGCTTATTTTGTGTAAGTAGATCAGGTCCTTTGAAATCTGATATAAGTAAGTATATTTGCATTATATTTGAGTACAACTTCAGATATGAAGTTATGTCCTTTTCCGTATGAGTATGGGTTGAGTGGCTCAAAAGGTTCCCAAGGCATAAATCATTGTAAATAAAAAATATTTCTTGATGTAATTGGAAAGTTGTAGCCTACAGCAACTTAAACTTAAATTCTGAATAAAAAACTGTAAGCACTTTACATTGCTGCACTGAATAAAGTGGTAATAACATGGTAATAATATGGTAAGAAGTTATAGTTACTCACCATGAGGACATTATTTTTTCCCAGATACACCTTCATGTCTGTTATTATAGTATTATTTTGTCAGTGTAATGCGAGGATGAAAAGGAGATCCCTGTTACCATTACTGTTCTCCAGTGGCGTGGCAGCTGTTACCATTACTGCTCTCCAGTGGCGTGGCGGATGGCTGTTACCATTACTGTTCTCCAGTGGCGTAGCGGATGGCTGTTACCATTACTGTTCTCCAGTGGCGTAGCGGATGGCTGTTACCATTACTGTTCTCCAGTGGCGTGGCGGATGGCTGTTACCATTACTGTTCTCCAGTGGCGTGGCGGATGGCTGTTACCATTACTGTTCTCCAGTGGCGTAGCGGATGGCTGTTACCATTACTGTTCTCCAGTGGCGTAGCGGATGGCTGTTACCATTACTGTTCTCCAGTGGCGTAGCGGATGGCTGTTACCATTACTGTTCTCCAGTGGCGTAGCGGATGGCTGTTACTATTACTGTTCTCCAGTGGCATGGCAGCTGTTACCATTACTGTTCTCCAGTGGCGTAGCGGATGGCTGTTACCATTACTGTTCTCCAGTGGCATGGCAGCTGTTACCATTACTGTTCTCCAGTGGCGTAGCGGATGGCTGTTACCATTACTGTTCTCCAGTGGCGTAGCGGATGGCTGTTACCATTACTGTTCTCCAGTGGCGTAGCGGATGGCTGTTACTATTACTGTTCTCCAGTGGCATGGCAGCTGTTACCATTACTGTTCTCCAGTGGCGTAGCGGATGGCTGTTACCATTACTGTTCTCCAGTGCCGTAGCGGATGGCTGTTACCATTACTGTTCTCCAGTGGCGTAGCGGATGGCTGTTACCATTACTGTTCTCCAGTGGCGTAGCAGATGGCTGTTACCATTACTGTTCTCCAGTGGCGTGGCAGCTATTACCATTACTGTTCTCCAGTGGCGTAGCGGATGGTTGTTACCATTACTGTTCTCCAGTGGCGTAGCGGATGGCTGTTACCATTACTGTTCTCCAGTGGCGTGGCAGCTGTTACCATTACTGTTCTCCAGTGGCGTAGCAGCTGTTACCATTACTGTTCTCCAGTGGCGTAGCGGATGGCTGTTACCATTACTGTTCTCCAGTGGCATGGCAGCTGTTACCATTACTGTTCTCCAGTGGCGTAGCGGATGGCTGTTACCATTACTGTTCTCCAGTGGCGTGGCAGCTGTTACCATTACTGTTCTCCAGTGGCGTAGCGGATGGCTGTTACCATTACTGTTCTCCAGTGGCGTAGCGGATGGCTGTTACCATTACTGTTCTCCAGTGGCGTGGCAGCTGTTACCATTACTGTTCTCCAGTGGCGTGGCAGCTGTTACCATTACTGTTCTCCAGTGGCGTGGCAGCTGTTACCATTACTGTTCTCCAGTGGCGTAGCGGATGGCTGTTACCATTACTGTTCTCCAGTGGCGTGGCAGCTGTTACCATTACTGTTCTCCAGTGGCGTGGCAGCTGTTACCATTACTGTTCTCCAGTGGCGTAGCGGATGGCTGTTACCATTACTGTTCTCCAGTGGCGTGGCAGCTGTTACCATTACTGTTCTCCAGTGGCGTGGCAGCTGTTACCATTACTGTTCTCCAGTGGCGTAGCGGATGGTTGTTACCATTACTGTTCTCCAGTGGCGTAGCAGCTGTTACCATTACTGTTCTCCAGTGGCATGGCAGCTGTTACCATTACTGTTCTCCAGTGGCGTAGCAGCTGTTACCATTACTGTTCTCCAGTGGCATGGCAGCTGTTACCATTACTGTTCTCCAGTGGCGTAGCGGATGGCTGTTACCATTACTGTTCTCCAGTGGCGTGGCAGCTGTTACCATTACTGTTCTCCAGTGGCGTAGCGGATGGCTGTTACCATTACTGTTCTCCAGTGGCGTAGCGGATGGCTGTTACCATTACTGTTCTCCAGTGGCGTAGCGGATGGCTGTTACCATTACTGTTCTCCAGTGGCGTAGCGGATGGCTGTTACCATTACTGTTCTCCAGTGGCGTGGCAGCTGTTACCATTACTGTTCTCCAGTGGCGTAGCGGATGGTTGTTACCATTACTGTTCTCCAGTGGCATAGCGGATGGCTGTTACCATTACTGTTCTCCAGTGGCGTGGCAGCTGTTACCATTACTGTTCTCCAGTGGCGTAGCAGCTGTTACCATTACTGTTCTCCAGTGGCGTAGCGGATGGCTGTTACCATTACTGTTCTCCAGTGGCATGGCAGCTGTTACCATTACTGTTCTCCAGTGGCGTAGCGGATGGCTGTTACCATTACTGTTCTCCAGTGGCGTGGCAGCTGTTACCATTACTGTTCTCCAGTGGCGTAGCGGATGGCTGTTACCATTACTGTTCTCCAGTGGCGTAGCGGATGGCTGTTACCATTACTGTTCTCCAGTGGCGTGGCAGCTGTTACCATTACTGTTCTCCAGTGGCGTGGCAGCTGTTACCATTACTGTTCTCCAGTTGCGTGGCAGCTGTTACCATTACTGTTCTCCAGTGGCGTAGCGGATGGCTGTTACCATTACTGTTCTCCAGTGGCGTGGCAGCTGTTACCATTACTGTTCTCTAGTGGCGTGGCAGCTGTTACCATTACTGTTCTCCAGTGGCGTAGCGGATGGCTGTTACCATTACTGTTCTCCAGTGGCGTGGCAGCTGTTACCATTACTGTTCTCCAGTGGCGTGGCAGCTGTTACCATTACTGTTCTCCAGTGGCGTGGCAGCTGTTACCATTACTGTTCTCCAGTGGCGTGGCAACTGTTACCATTACTGTTCTCCAGTGGCGTGGCAGCTGTTACCATTACTGTTCTCCAGTGGCGTAGCGGATGGCTGTTACCATTACTGTTCTCCAGTGGCGTGGCGGCTGGCTGTTACCATTATTGTTCTCCAGTGGCGTAGCGGATGGCTGTTACCATTACTGTTCTCCAGTGGCGTAGTGGATGGCGGTTACCATTACTGTTCTCCAGTGGCGTGGCAGCTGTTACCATTACTGTTCTCCAGTGGCATGGCAGCTGTTACCATTACTGTTCTCCAGTGGCGTAGCGGATGGCTGTTACCATTACTGTTCTACAGTGGCGTGGCGGCTGGCTGTTACCATTATTGTTCTCCAGTGGCGTAGCGGCTGTTACCATTACTGTTCTCCAGTGGCGTGGCGGCTGGCTGAGCCTGATATGAGAGACGGTTGATGAATGGGTTATCCCTTTGCATTGTCTGGTGATTTGGTAATGCCATTTTCACTCAAAAGAACATGCTGAGAAGAATGATCACCACAGCAGGAAAGGTACTGGGAGTCTGACAGACAGGCTTGAATAAGAGCTTTAAGGTTAGGGCCCCCAGCAATGCCCAGAAATTATTTTCTGACCCAAGCCATCCACATGAATTTGATCTCCTCCCATCAGGGTGCAGGTAGACATCAGCTTGCAGGAAAACCTAGACTATCATTTGTGCCATGTTTGATATCCTTTCTTTTAATGTCTCTGCCCACTCATCAAGAACAGCAGGCTGATCTTCATACTGTATATACTGATGAATTTATATCATCATAAAGAATGCCTTTTCTAACGTGTCTTTTCTTGTCCCTTTTAAACATGGTTGAAAGTTATACATGATACTGCAAATAACGTTTCCCTGCCGGTACAATAAAGTCAATTACTTGTAAGGTGGTATGACACATTGTAAAAGCAACATAGCCTGCTCTGATTAGCCCAACATCACAGTTACTCATAAATTGACTTGTTTGCCTAGAAAAGCAGATAAAAGTCCCAGCTAAGATATAGCATTCATTGTGAAGAAAACCTGCACTGACCACTAGGTACTATCTCCCGCTTTACCGGCAGGCAAAGGGCCAATTCAAATTCAAATAGGCTCTGGAGAAGTATATTTGAATGAGTCAAATGAGCAACAAAAATGATCCTAACTCTCTTATAGAATCATAAATATATTCAGAAAATGGCATGCACTTTGTATCACTTTGAAACAGATGGCCCACTCCCTCTGGCCTCCAGGTCCCTCCTGCACCACTTACTGTGGGCCTGTATCACTGTATTCTTATTGAGTCCTGAGAGCCATTCTCCAATATAGCAGGAGAAAGCTGATCCCTGCACGTCACCCTTCACAGAAATGAAAATACAATAACTACTTCTAGGTTTCACTCCTTGCCTCCTGCCAGTCTTAAGACTCCTGCCAGACTTAATTTCCTCCGTCCAGTCATGCAATATGATAATTTTCTTATTTGCAAGAAATATCAATTCCTCAACTGAGACACATAATCATTGTGGAGGAAGGGAGAAGCTACCTGTGTAATGTGTTTAGCATAAATAAACCTGGTTAGCCGCAGGCACTGTTTGAAAATGAGAGAGTGCTGATGGTCAAAATCAATTTCCCTACGTCCAAATTACACCCTCTCTGGCTTAGGATTTCGCCTAAATAGCCAACCTTAAAACACTGATACTAATTTCATCATATTAGAGCCCCAATCATATAGTTTGAGTTATTGTTAATGATATTTGCTTTATTTATTGACCTACTGAGATGGCTCTAGGGCTGGGCATTATAGAGATCTGTTACTGCCCCTGTGTGTGTGTGTGTGTGTGTGTGTGTGTGTGTGTGTGTGTGTGTGTGTGTGTGTGTGTGTGTGTGTGTGTGTGTGTGTGTGTGTGTGTGTGTGTGTGTGTGTGTGTGTGTGTGTGTGTGTGTGTGTGTGTGTGTCGTGTTCATAGATGACAGGAAGCTGATGAGGGGAGGACAGCTCATAATAATGTCAACCATGTGTTTGATGAGTTTAATTTATTCAGTTCCAGCCATTAATAAGAGCCCGTCCTCCCCAATTAAGGTGCCACCAACCTCCTGTGACATACAGTTCCCTCCATAATTATTGGGACAGGGATTTCTTTTTCTTCTTTTGGCTCTATGCTATCCAGAAGTTTGGATTTTAAATCAAACAATGACTGTGAGGTTAAAGTGTAGACGGTCAACTTTTATTTGAGGGTATTTTCCTCCATATCGGGTGAACCATTTAGAAATTACTGCACTTTTGTACATAGTCCCCCCATTTAAGGGGGGCAAAATTATTGGGGCAAATTCACTTATGTGTATTAAAGTCGTATTCATAGCACGCAATGACTACTTAAAGGTTTGACTCTACAAATTTGTTGGATGCATTTGCTGTTTGTTTTGGTTGTGTTTTAGATGCATTTGTGCCCAATAGAAATGAATGGAGTCACTTTTATTGTAAAAAGGAATAGAAAATCAAATGTTTCTAAACACTTCTACAGTGTGGATGCCACCATGATTATGGATAATCCTGAATGAATCGTGAATGATGAATGAGAAAGTTACAGATGCACAAATATCCTACCCCCAAGACATTGACACACACACAGTATAAGTGAATTTGTCCGAATGCTTTTGCTCCCCTAAAATGGTGGACAATTGACTATAAAAGTGTGGTAATTTCTAACCGGTTCACTCAATATGGATGAAAATACCCTGAAATTAAAGCTGACACTATGCACTTTAACCTCATATTCATTGTTTGATTTCAAATCCAAACTTTTGAAAAATAGCACCAAAAGAAGAAAGAAATGCTTTACTGTCCCTATAATTACAAAGGGCACTGAAGATGTCTGTTTTTCTGTTGCGTATACAGAAGAAAACTAAAACTTCCCACTTTATTTTTATGCAGACGGTGTGTTTACTGAGTGAGAGTAGTGCCTTTTCATCTTGCCATGCTCAAGATGTGAAGATAGGAACTGTGTGTGTGTCAGGCTGTGTGTGTGTCAGACTGTGTGTGTGTCAGACTGTGTGTGTGTCAGGCTGTGTGTGTGTCAGGCTGTGTGTGTGTCAGGCTGTGTGTGTGTCAGGCTGTGTTTGTGTCAGGCTATAGATCTGTGGATGCTAGACTCGGTCGGCCTGTGGCCGAGGTGGATCACCTGGGTGCCACATCATAAACAACAGCCGTGTGTCACCCTGCCTGTATCCACATTACCATGCAGCCTCTCAGGCTCAACCTTCATTACGGCTTCATCTCTCCTAAATCCTGACCTTCTGCATGAGGCAAGGTGAGAGCAAATGTTGTAGGATTGTAAAAATGTCTGATTGCACTCTATGGAACACCACATTTAAGGGAGAGGATACAGTGGAGGAACACTGATGGAAAGAAAGGACGAGCGAGAGAAAAAGATCCCGAAGTGCACCAGATGTGTTGCATTTATCTTATTTGCGTGTATGGTCTATTATGAGTGATACATGCACGTCAAGATGGCTGCTCCCTAACTTCCTGCCCCATCTGATAACCCCCCATCCTATTCCCTGGGCTTGGGGCTCGACATTACGTAGCTGGTACAGATACGATTTATCTGTATGACTTTTACTCCTGCAGCGCAGGTCAGCCTAATAACCTTTGTCAGCTCTTTAGGCGTGAAGAAGGTATATTGTAACCATTTGGGCAGAAACGGGCAGGCTTTCCCGATATTGACTCAAACACAATGAGGGGAGAAGGAGGGGTAGCGTGGAATAAAGTGACACTAATGGAGCATTGATGACAAAACAAATCGTGCACGGGGACCACTTTCTAGCGTTTTTCCTTCCTAATACCGTCGCCTCGGGTTACAACATGTCTTGAGTCGGTGCAGCGGCCCTCGCCCCGCGGATCTATCCGGAGATTAGGATTTCCTCGCAAGGAAATGGTCACGTGATTTACTGTTGCTGGAGAGGCGCTACAGATGCCAGCACGGGAGGAGAGAGGTATAAGATGACTAAAAACACAGCTCTTTGGAACCACACCACGTTCCTCATCCTGGTCCGGAATTGGCTCTATGGTGACTGGGCTGGAAGGCTGGAACGTCACCTTAGACTTTGAAAACACACTTCGATGGCAATTAAATATTAATGGAGGAATTATACCCTGAAAGCTGTATCCCTGTTACATGGAACATGCAAATCGCTCCAATCAGTGAGGTAACTGAAATAGAAACAGGATAGTTGGACCAAAATTACTTGTCATCATTGATATAATTACTATTAATACAACAAATTCGCAGGAGTAAGAGGAAAATAAGTAAGAGGAAAATAATTTAACAACAATTATGACGATTTATCTCTATTACTGTACAAAACAGGAACAGCTAATGGTTATTGCTTCATTCATGCCATCATGCATACATGACCTTGAGAGGGATCTATCTTGAAGAATGCTCACATGTAGGGATCAACGCAAGGGTCAGGGTGCCAACCTCGTATATCAAACTTTCACATCTGGAGTGGTACTGGTCCAGAGTGAGAATGTAGGCAATATGAATTAAAGAACGGCTGGGCGTAATAGTGCATCTTATTTTTCTGATGGCTCCAAACCTTTCCAAACCTGATGGCTCCAAACTTTAGCTTGAAAAAGCATTTGGGCTAATGCACAGAAAGTATGTCTCTAGCTAGGTTTCTATCCAATTAGCAACAGATTTTCATGCAAATATTAGTGCACATAAAAATACCTTTTGCCGCACCGAGTGGCGGATCGTTCTAAGGCACTGCGGAGCGGTCTAAGGCGTCACTACAGTCCCAGATTTGATCACAGGCTGTGTCACAACCGGCTGTGACCTGGAGTCCCAAAGGGTGGCGCACAATTGGCCCAGTGTCGTCTGGGCTAGGGGAGGTTTAAGTCAGTTGAACGGTGTTTCCTCTGACATCTTGGTGCGGCTGGCTTCCGGGTTAAGTCAGTTGAACGGTGTTTCCTCTGACATCTTGGTGCGGCTGGCTTCCGGGTTAAGTCAGTTGAACGGTCTTTCCTCTGACATCTTGGTGCAGCTGGCTTCCGGGTTAAGTCAGTTGAACGGTGTTTCCTCTGACATCTTGGTGCGGCTGGCTTCCGGGTTAAGTCAGTTGAACGGTCTTTCCTCTGACATCTTGGTGCAGCTGGCTTCCGGGTTAAGTCAGTTGAACGGTCTTTCCTCTGACATCTTGGTGCAGCTGGCTTCCGGGTTAAGTCAGTTGAACGGTGTTTCCTCTGACATCTTGGTGCGGCTGGCTTCCGGGTTAAGTCAGTTGAACGGTCTTTCCTCTGACATCTTGGTGCAGCTGGCTTCCGGGTTAAGCGGGCGGGTGTTGAGAAGCGCGGTTGACTCGACCTTCGCCTCTCCTGTTGGGGAGTTGCAGAGAGGAGACAAGATCGCAACTGGATTGCAATTGGATATCACTAAATTGGGGGAGAAAAAAGGGTTTAAAAAACGAATGATTTAGCAATTAAATTCACATGTACCGAATAGAAAATACAAGTTAAATGGGTCTCCAGCACATTTTCAACTCTACTGATGGTTTTCTCACAAAAGGAAATGCGATATATAGCGAGTAGCCCACTCTGGTATTGGCAGGTGCACTCTAGCCAACAGCTAGCAGATTCAGATATAGCCTAAATGATGAGATTATGGACAAAAGAGCGAGATTATTTGTATTTGTCAAACGGCAGCCAAGCACCGATGGACATGTCACTAGAATAAGACCTTCGATATTTGTTGGAAAGGAGCATCAAGCTCATCACCTTGCACTTTCACCACCCTGTGTCACGCCCTGACCTTAGAGAGCCTTTTTATTTCTCTATTTGGTTAGGTCGGGGTGTGATTTAGGTGGTCATTCTAGTTTTTCTATTTCTTTGTTGGCCGGGTATGGTTCCCAATCAGAGGCAGCTGTCCATCGTTGTCTCTGATTGGGGATCATACTTAGACAGACTTTTTTCCACCTTTAGTTTGTGGGATCTTGATTTCGTGTAGTGCCTGTGAGCACTCCAGTCGTTACGTCTCATTTGCTGTTTATTGTTTTTGTCGGCGAGTTTCATGAAAATAATGTGGAACTCTATGCACTCTATGCGCCTTGGTCCGCTCATTTCAATGAACGTGACACCCTGTGAAGTTCATCATAACTTATTTCATCTGTAGCCGAATAAACTGCATGCTTTCCTGACGAGTCGCAGTGGGAGGACCACACAATATTTCATTGCATGACTCCATGTTTACTTCAATATGGTTATTATATTAATATTGCTCATAAAATATTTTTTTGCGTTTTTTGTTTTGTCAACATTTGGAAAGTTTACCGGCAAATGATCTGTTTCCATCAGGACTGTCATGCCATTTTTTATCCTACGTACTTTACTTGCATAAAAAGGTTGGAGGGAAACCTTTCTCTCTCCATTCAACTGTCTTTCACCCTCTCTAAAAATACATGGCCAACTTAGCCACAGCTTAATTAATTAAGATGAAATAGACAAGGAAAAACAACAGAGACAGAGCATATCTCCTAATAGACTGGTTGACATTCAACACTGCTCAATAGAAAACGTTATCTGGAAGTTTCTGGGGGAAGGAAGACAATGTGTCTGAAACACAGGTCCAGTTGCATAGCCACGGGTAGAAAGGGTGCTGAGGATGCAGACGCACTCCCTAAACATTTAAAAAAAAAAAAAAATACAAATTGAGAATAATGTTTCCCACAAAAGTAGTACACTGGGCCTTTACTAGTCCTGTATTAGAGGATAGATATAGCCTCTGCACTGCCCCAACCGCAAAAGGAACCACAGCAAATATTTTCCTGCGGCTATTTCCAGTAAAGTTCCTTATGTTCCACAAAACAAACACTGCTCCAAAAATATATTATTGTTGTTTTGTCTTATCCCGAAAACACCCAGATAGCAGTTTTGCTTAAATACTCGTTGTTAGTTTTGATGATGGCGCTCTGCCTGTGCGAAATGCATTGCCAGAGAGAAAGAGAGCGATAGAGATAGAGAGCTGTCTCCTCGCTATGATTAATTCCCCTGTGAAACAGTGTGATAATCATTGTCTCGTCAGATCTTGCCAATGTTGAGCCTTTATCTCCCAGATCAGCCCAGCATCAGACGAGGACGGGGAGGAGTGTTAGAGGGAGTTGTATAACGAGCAGTCTGAGACAGAGAGACTTGAATTGCAGCAGTATTGTTTAATAAAGACAGATATTTGTCTGCATTCCGTTCCTGCTGTTCACTGGGTACACTTCCCGGCTGAGAGGAATGCCAGCCTGGGCGACAGTGTTACGTGTGGGCACCATGCTAACACATTCCGTTCCTCTCATCTGCCAACACACAGACAGCCCTGTGCCAAATCATATGATATGTGTGTGTTCTCATATATTTATATTCTTCAAACTGAGTGAAGAATGTCTGTATATAGAATTGTGTGTGTGTGTGCTTGTGTGCTTGTGTGTTAACAGCTGGCAGGCTTGACTGTGGTCCTCCTGTGTACACAGAAGTGAAGGTATTCTTGCTGACTTTACTAGGATGGTGGGGGGATACTGACCTGAATGGGGCATTTACAGGAGACAGTTAAAATACCCCCAAGCTGGGCTAGGTGGGGCTGTTTCAGCTAATGCCATCTGACTGGAGTCAACCAAACCAGCTCACTTCACTTATTTCAGGCCTGATCGGGGCTGTTGCCTGCAACAACAAACCTGATGTAAGATAAAGGTTAACCAAATGTATGAGATGAGGGAGAAAAATCTTCCACACAAGACGACTTCTGTGTTCACTATGGTTACAGACGAAACCTTTTGTTATTCTAAACTAAACAGCGATTCATATGATGCAGCAATGTTGCTCAATGACAGAAAATTGTGACATTTTTAGTAAGGGAAAATTAAGTCTTAAATTTCTAAGTGGAAATCATAAACTTCAGAAGCCTTTTTAAAACTCAAATACACTGCAAGTTTGAAATGTTTTGCATTGTAGGAAAGTTATTCTGCAACAGGGTGATCAAATTAAGATCCTAAACCTGTAGGAAGATAATTTAGCATTCTCTTTCCCTGATTACATTTTCTTGTTCCTTTTCTACCCTTTGGTGACCTCTGTGAACTATACTATAGTACACATGAAAAAGTAGAGGCAGTAGTTTTGTGTAAGGTAATAATAGGGAGAAAGAAGGATGTACGTGTCTTTCCTTATGCAAATATTTTAACAGTATCAGATGGTAGGCTACCGTTAAAGATAACTGAGTTATGAAAATATGACATGCCTGAGTCCATGTTTGGGCATACATTCTGCCCTTGCTGGTGAGAGCACTGTCACTGTTAGGAATAAAAGCTGTGCCTCACCTCAGAGACAGACAGGTATCTGACATCTAAGCAACTGAAGTGGGATTCAAATTGAAGTAGAAGCTGCAGCTGGTGAGTTTAACTATTTAAAAAAAATGGAAAACAACGCAGTCAACCTCTTCAGAGAGCTCAAATACCTACTGTAACTGTAACCTGACAGTAGTTGTCATTTATTTCAAATGCATTGCAAATTACAGATACAGTAAACTACAGTACACTAATCAAATTATTTAGCAATTAAAAAAAAAAAAAAAAAAAAAAAATATATATATATATATATATATATATATATATATATATATATATATATATATATATATATATATATTTGAACCTTTATTTAACTAGGTAAATCAGTTAAAAGCAAATTCTTATTTACACTGACAGCCTACCCCGGCCAAACCCGGACGACACTGGGCTCCCAATCATGGCCGGATGTGATACAGCCTGGATTTGAACCAGGGACTGTAGTGACAACTCTTGCACTGAGATGCAGTGCCTTAGACCTCTGCACCACTCAGGAGCCCATATAGCTAGTACTTTCCTGTCAGAATTTTCTCTCAAATTCAGTGCCCACTTGCCCACTGGGCACAAACTGGTTGAATGAACAGTGTTTTAATGTAATTTGTCAACCCTGCTTGAACCATGCTAATGTCTATATTTCTAATGGTGTCATTCAGCAGAGATGTATACTATCATATCCATCAAAGATGCCAAGATCTACGTTCTCTTACTGGTGTTCATCAGCGTCTTTGTGGAGAAAGGGCAGTCAGACTTATCAAAAGAAAATGTGAACAAGATTATTAAAGACACAATATACAAAAGGTGGGTAACATATAAAGTGATGTATATTATTTAATGTTTGATTGTTGATTCGTGTAGTGCCAACACAGTACTTTACTGTGAAGTACATATAGTCTTTGCTTACTGCTGTGGTGGTGATAATAACCATATTGCCTATTCAGGTTCAAGCCTGAAGAGTTGAAAAGAATGATAGCAAAGAAACAAGAAGGCACAAGCGGAAGACAGCCCAAGTAAGATCCTTTTCATTTGTTTCTACTTTTAGCAACCATGAGCTTCTATTTCATAATCTGACAATGTTTTTTACAATTACTTTTCTTGTGGCTGAGCAATCTGTATCCTCATATTGTGCAATCCCCTCCAACCCCTCTTTTACGCTACTGCTACTCTCTGTTCATCATATATGCATAGTCACTTTAACAATATCTACATGTACATACTACCTCAATCAGCCTGACTAACCGGTGCCTGTATATAGCCTCGCTACTATTATAGCCTCGCTACTGTTATTTTTCATTGTCTTTTTACTGTTGTTTTTATTTATTAACTTACCTATTGTTCACATAATACCTTTTATGCACTGTTGGTTAGAGCCTGTGAGTAAGCATTTCACTGTAAGGTCTACTACACCTGTTGTATTCGGCGCACGTGACAAATACACTTTGATTTGATTTGATTTGACTCCATGGTTTAACCAACCCAGTATTAGGAATACGACAACCCTATCCAGTATTTGGAATACGACAATTCTGCATGGATCTACATTTATCACTGTTCTATCTTTGAGTCTTCTTATAAACAATGTACAGTGTAGCTTCAAAATATATTTTAAACGATCTTGGCTGCTCTCATGGACTGTATTATGTCTTAAAGGCTCATTTCAGATGTTTTACTCTATGTTTGGGTTTCTAATACAGGGGCGAGCAGTTCACAATGGCACTCACGCTTACAACAGAGGAATGTGACATTGGGGACCTAAAGGAAAGAGACAATCTCCAACAGGTTATGGGCGACGTGGTAAATGGTGCTGTGGGCAACAATGATTGGTTCACTGCAGCTATTCCTGAGTTCAACACCGGTTATGACAGCCATTCAGAATATCGCGTACTGGAGAAACTGCAATCCAATTTAAAAAAAGATTCTAATATAGAGTGTTTGATACTCTACACACACAACAGTCCTTGTACTGATAAATGCCTGAAAGAGAACCATTTGTTCAACATTATCAACCAACTGAAATATGTTTTCTCAAAAGTAAAATCAACATATAGTGCATTAGTCTTCGACCATATTTATAATGTAGACATTAAAAAAAGTAGAGAGGACGTTTTTAATTCCCTGAAAAACATTCCTATGCCAACTTATTGCTGCAACAAAGTTATTGTTACTAGTGGATATTACTGTGCATTGCTTGACACAAGCAAAGATGCCACATTTGGAATATGTTTAATCAAATTAATGACACCAATGATAAACCCCTGAGAAAAATGAATAAAGAGCACAATAGATTTTTTCTGTTGTTACAAAAACCACAACATCTATACAAATGTTTGGCTGTCATCACTCATCACTGAATTGGGATGCTAATGTTAGCAGTACATGAATGTTGGTTGTAATTATTTAGGCTGTTCTGTATTCCCCCATTCTCTCGTTTCAATGTGCTTTCTGTCTTCTGAATATTGATAAACATTCTGAAACTGTATAATGTAGTGTTTCATTTCAAACTATTTCTGCCTGATGCCAGCAGAAAGTTGTTAGTCTGTTGTTTATTATACTGTATAAATCTGTTTCCACTCGCTTATAATATCATTACTGTGATCTACAACTTTATGACGTATGAGTTATTTGCTGTTATTAAACCATTCTCTCTTGGATGTAATGAAGGATGTTGTTTGTGATAAGTGCTTTCCCTTCGTTATGTTCAGTCTCAAGTGTGAATAGAAGCCCATTAACTTGGAGACATCTTTACAGCAGTGGTCTGTGAAATCATTTTACTCGGCAGGAGCTGCTCGTCGTGCATCATTCCAGCTGGTAGTTCATATTCAATCCATAAAAAGTTGAGTTGTCGAGGGGCTGAATGGTCAAGTTCCCAGTTTTCACACTCTGTTATAATTGATGCATCTGGAGTATGCTATTTAGTCACTGAGAGACAGCTGGGCCAGACAGGACCGGCTCCAGGCATAAGCCATTTTTTTTTGTAGGTACTCAGTCGGTGTCTCAACTTACTGTTCTCTCTTAGGGCCCCCAAAAGGCTAGAACTGGCCCTGGGGCCAGAGAATCATTTGTATTGGTTATTCACCTTCAGGAAAATGTCAAAACATCAACAAACCCAAAGCAGAACACCAATTATTTTATTTTTTACACCTACGTTTACTTCTTTATGTTTATTTTAATATGGGAAATAACTGGAAAAAATGAAAATATTGAATATGTGCAGAATAAAAGCGTAATATGGTTAATAATAGGGTTAAAATTATATGTCAAAGAAAATGTAATGAAACACAAACTGCCTCCTCAAAACAAATTGTCACTGTTACCTTAGATTGAGTTTCATATCGACTGGCTTTATTCAACCTTTCAGGTTTATAAATGGGCATACATTAAAAACCATAAACTACACCTCTCCACTGCTGCCAGTTTTATTCAACAGTATACAGTGCTTTCGGAAAGTATTCAGACCTCTTGACTTTTTCCACATTTTGTTACCTTAGAGCCTTATTTTAAAACTGATTAAATCGTTTTTTTCCCCTCATCAATCGACACAATGCCCAATAATGCTAATGCAAAAACAGGTTTTTAGAGATTTTTTACTAATTTATCATTTAAAAACCACCGGAAATATCACATTTACATAAGTATCAGACCCTTTACTCAGTACTTTGTTGAAGCACCTTTGGTAGCGATTACAGCATGGAGTATTCTTTGTATCTGTATTTCAGGAGTTTCTCCCATTCTTCTCTGCCGATCCTCTCAAGCTCTGTCAGGTTGAATGGGGAGCGTTGCTATTTTCAGGTCTCTCCAGAGATATTAGATTGGGTTCAAGTCCGGGCTCTGTCTGGACCACTCAAGCACATTCAGTTGCCTTGTCCCGAAGCCACTCCTGCGTTGTCTTGGCTGTGTGCTTAGGATCGTTGTCCTGTTGGAAGATGAACCTTCGCCCCAGTCTGAGGTCGTGAGCACTCTGGAGCAGGCTTTCATCAAGGATATCTCTGTACTTTGCTCTGTTCACTGGGGCCAGTTGTTCTGTTAGAGGGGCCAGTTATGTTAGACGTTATTGTTGTCATATCGGTTTCTTCACTGCATTGTAGGCATTAGCAGGCAAAAGACCATGTTCATAATCATTCAACAATTTATTTGCATTTCCATTATTATTTTCATTTGCATTACATATTCAGTATCAGGTCACATCAACTGTATTCTCTGTCTTTTGTGGGGTTTTTTTGCAAAAAGATCAGCAAATTCATCTAGACTCAAGGCCTTTGCCTTCCTTGACTCAATACTTAATACACCTAAATTACTTAATCTGTCATCTGACATTGTGGACCTGAGATACGTTTTCACCAGCTTTAGTGCAGAAAAACTCTGTTCACAAGAAGCAGTACTAACAGGGATTGAAACAGTTATCTTGCACAGTTTAAAGAGCTCAAAGAAAACTTCTTTATAAGGCTCAATGAATAATGCCAGCTCTACTCTCTGCAGGTCTCTGCATGCCAGTCTGTATTTTCCTTTCTAAAATTCTACTGAACTGATGTAATTCATGCCCCAAGTCCTCAATATTTGATTCAAACATTCTAGCAAATGGAAACAGGGACTTCTCTTTGAGAAACACATCACTTGTAGGGTTTAGAGTTTGCATGCCATTCATTATGTCACAGTTTTTGCTAGGGAACCTTCTGTTAAGCTCATTGAGCATATGATCTAAAACAGGATAGAAAAGGGTTGTACGAAAACTGCCTTTTTCTTGTTCTGAATCTGACATCTGACCACTGTACTGAGAACACAGTCTCCATTAAATTAAGAGCTTAGCTTTTTTGGTCGTTTTGCAGGGGGGTGTACTGTAGTATCACATTGCTCAGCTGTGTTCAACACTTCATTCCATAGGTCATCAAAAAATGACTCATCCCTGTAGTCATTCAAAGTTTGAACTAAGGCTTCAACTAAATCAACAGCCTTTGATAGGTCAAGCGGTGCACCTGGGTACATCTCTATGTGTATGCTGAGCCATTTTTGATGCACATATGACCCAGATGTGAAGACGTAAAGTCTTTCTAGTAAGGAGAAGAACTGTCCGACCTCAGGGACAGCTTTGACTGTATCCACTAAAACTAAGTTTAGACAGTGTGCACTGCAGTGGATGTAAAAGGCATGCTTTGCTTGTTCTTCAATGTGTGCCTGGACGCCTGAATGCTTGCCACTCATAACGGAAGCACCGTCATATGCTTGGCCTACTAGGTTGTTTTTGTATTCAAGACCATGACTTTATAATATGTGTATGATTTTGTCAGTAAGCCCTGCTGCATCTAGTCAATCAGCCGATTCAAAGTGGAGAAAGCTCTCATGGACAGCTCCTCTGAAATAATACCTGAGTACTAGAGATATCTGCTCCTGCGTTTTCTTCTTTTGAGCTTCTAGTCATGAAATCTATGCAGCCTACTCAATCACTTTTTATAGCTACTGTTTACAGGCCTCCTGGGCTGTATACAGCGTTCCTCACTGAGTTCCCTGAATTCCTATTGTAGTCATGGCAGATAATATTCACATTTTTGGTGACTTCAATATTCACATGGAAAAGTCCACAGACCCACTCCAAAAGGCTTTTGGAGCCATAATCGACTCAGGGTTTTGTCCAACATGTCTCTGGACCTATTCACTGCCACAGTCATACTCTGGACCTAGTTTTGTCCCGTGGAATAAATATTGTGAATCTTAATGTTTTTCCTCATAATCCTGGACTATCGGACCACCATTTTATTACGTTTGCAATCGCAACAAATAATCTGCTCAGACCCCAACAAAGGACCATCAAAAGCTGTGCTATAAATTCTTGTACAACCCAAAGATTTCTAGATGCCCTTCCAGACTCTCTCCACCTACCCAAGGAGATCAGAGTACAAAAATCAGTTAACCACCTAACTGAGGAACTACATTTAACCTTAATACCCTAGATGCGTAATACCCTAGATGCAGTTGCACACCTAAAAACCAAAAGCAAGCTTCCAGAAAATTTGAACGGAAATGGCGTTACACCAAGCTGGAAGTCTTCCGTCTAGCTTGGAAAGACAGTACCGTGCAGTATCGAAGAGCCCTCACTGCTGCTCGATCATCCTATTTTTCCAACTTAATTGAGGAGAATCCAACATTTATTTTTGATACTGTCGCAAAGCTGACTAAAAAGCAGCATTCCCCAAGAGAGGATGGCTTTCACTTCAGCAGTGATAAATTAATGAACTTCTTTGACGAAAAGATCATGATCAATAGAAAGCAAATTACGGACTCCTCTTTAAATATCCGTATTTCTCCAAAGCTCAGTTGTCCTGAGTCTGCACAACACTGCCAGGACCTAGGATCAAGGGAAACTTGATATATCTCCTGACACATTGATGAAAATAGTCTTGGCCTCTAAACCTTCAAGCTGCATACTGGACCCTATTCAAACTAAATTTCTGAAAGAGCTGCTTCCTGTGCTTGGCCTTCCTATGTTGAATATAATAAATGTTTCCCTATCCACCGGATGTGTACCAAACTCACGAAAAGTGGCAGTAATAAAGCCTCTCTTGAAAAATCCAAACCTTGACCCAGACAATATTAAAAACTATCGGCCTATATCGAATCTCCCATTCCTCTCAAAGATTTTAGAAAAAGCTGTTGCGCAATTGTAAATTTCGGTGTTCCTCAAGGTTCTGTTTTAGGACCACTATTGTTTTCACTATATATTTTACCTCTTGGTGATGTCATTCGGAAACATAATGTTAACTTTCACTGCTATGCTGATGAAGCCCCAAAATTTCCCTCCCTGGAAGCATATGGTTCAGACATAAGGAAGAGGAGGGTGGGATTTTTAAAACTTTTAAACTCGGCCAAAACAGAGATGCTAGTTCTAGGTCCCAAGAAACAAAGAGATCTTCTGTTGGATCTGACAATTAATCTTGATGGTTGTACAGTCATCTCAAATAAAACTGTGAAGGACCTCAGTGTTACTCTGGACCCTGATCTCTCTTTTGACGAACATATCAAGAATATTAAAAAAATAACAGCTTTTTTCCATCTTCGTGACATTGCAAAGATCAGAAACTTTCTGTCCAAAAATTATGCAGAAAAATTAATCCATGCTTTTGTCACTTCTAGATTAGACTACTGCAATGCTCTACTTTCCGGCTACCCGGATAAAGTGCTAAATAAACTTCAGTTAGTGCTAAACATGGCTGACTAGAACCAAACAATTAGATCATATTACTCCAGTGCTAGCCTCTCTACACTGGCTTCCTGTTAAGGCTAGGGCTGATTTCAAGGTTTTACTGCTAACATACAAAGCATTACATGGGCTTGCTCCTACCTATCATTCTGATTTGGTCCTGCCATTCATACCTACACGTACGCTATGGGTCACAAGAAGCAGGCCTCCTTACTGTCCCTAGAATTTCTAAGCAAACAGCTGGAGGCAGGGCTTTCTCCTATAGAGCACATTGATAGGCAGAATGGTCTGCCTATCAATGTGAGAGACGTAGACTCTGGCTCGACCTTTATGTCTTTATCGAAGACTCATTTGGCCCAGGGGTGTGTTGGTGAACGGAAAGGTACTGGAGTGACGAACCGCCATTGCTGTCTCTGCCTGGCCGGTTCCCCTCTCTCCACTGGGATTCTCCACTGCTCTTCCATGCCGTACCTAGGAGGGTTGTGTCACTTGAGTAATCTTCCTGTCCGGGTTGGTGCCCCCCTCGGGTTTGTGCCGTGGGGGAGATCTTAATGGGCTATACTCACCCTTGTCTCAGGGTACTAGGTTGGTGGTTGAAGATATACCTCTAGTGGTGTTGGGGCTGTGCTTTAGCAAAATGGGTGGGGTTATATCCTGCCTGTTTAGCCCTGCCCGGGGGTATCGTCAAACAGGGACACAGTGTCTCCCGACTTCTCTTGTCTCAGCCTCCAGTATTTATGCTGCAATACTTTATGTGTCAGGGGCGCTAGGGTCAATCTGTTACATCTGGAGTATTTCTCCAGTCTTATCCGGTGTCCTGTGTGAATTTAAGTATGCTTCCTCTCATTCTCTCTCTTTCTTTTTCTCTCTTTTGCCTTCTCTCTCTTTCTCTTTTTCTCTCTCTCTTTCTCTCGGAGGACCTGAACCCTAGGACCATACCTCAAGACTACCTGGCCTGTTGACTTCTTGCCGTCCCCAGTCCACCTGGTCATGCTGCTGCTCCAGTTTCAACTGTTCTGCCTGCGGCTATGGAACCCTGACCTGTTCATTGGACGTGCTAACTTGTCCCATACCTGTTGTTTTGGACTCTCTCGCTATCACACCTGCTGTCTCTAACTCTGAATGATCGGCTATGAAAAGCCAGCTAACATTTACTCCTGAGGTGCTGACCTGTTGCACCCTCTAAAACCCTGCTGGTCATCTATGAACATTTGAACATCTTGGCCATGTTCTGTTATTGGCCACCCCTCATAGCCTGGTTCCTCTCTAGGTTTCTTCCTCGGTTCCGGCCTTTCTAGGGAGTTTTTCTTAGCCATCGTGCTTCTACATCTGCATTGCTTGCTGTTTGGGGTTTTAGGATGGGTTTCTATACAGTACTTTGTGACATCGGCTGATGTAAAAAGGGCTTTATAAATACATTTGAATGATTGATTGAATGAATGAAAATTGGCTAGGTAGCCATTTGATTAGCTGTTCAGGAGTCTTATGGCTTGGGGGTAGAAGCTGTTTAGAAGCCTCTTGGACCTAGACTTGGCGCTCTGGTACCGCTTGCCCTGCGGTAGCAGAAAGAACAGTCTATGACTAGGGTGGCTGGAGTCTTTAACCATTTTTAGGGCCTTCCTCTGACACCACCTGGTATACAGGTCCTAGATGCAGGAAGCTTGGCCCTGGTGATGTACTGGGCCGTACGCACTACCCTCTGTAGTGCCTTGCGATCAGAGGCCGTGCAATTGCCATACCGGGCACTGATGCAACCCGTCAGGATGCTCTCGATGGTGCAGCTGTAAAACCTTTTGAGGATCTGAGGACCCATGCCAAATATTTTCAGTTTCCTGAGGGGGAATAGGTTTTGTCGTGCCCTCTTCACAACTGTCTTTGTGTGCTTGGACCATGTTAGTTTGTTGGTGATGTGGACACCAAGGAACTTGAAGCTCTCAACCTGCTCCACTACAGCCCCGTCGTTGAGAATGGGGACGTGCTCAGTCCTCCGTTTCCTGTAGTTCACAATCATCTCCTTTGTCTTGATCATGTTGAGGGAGAGGTTGTTGTCCTTGCACCACACGGTCAGGTCTGTGACCGCCTCTCTATAGGCTGTCTCCGATCAGGCCTACCTACCACTGTTGTGTCATGAGCATCATCTTAATGATGGTGTTGGAGTCGTGCCTGGTCGTGCAATCATGAGTGAACAGGGAGTACAGGAGGGGACTGAGCACGCACCCCTTGAGGATCAGCGTGGCGGATGTGTTGTTATCTACCCTTACCACCTGGGGGCAGCCCGTCAGGAAGTCCAGGATCCAGTTGCAGAGGGAGGTGTTTTGTCCCAGGGTCCTTAGCTTAGTGATGAGCTTTGAGGCACTATGGTGTTGAATGCTGAGCTGTAGTCAAGGAATAGCATTTTTACATAGGTGTTCCTTTTGTCCAGGTGGGAAAGGGCAGTGTGGAGTGCAATAGAGATTGCATCATCTGTGGATAATTTTTTTACCTTTATTTATCTAGGCAAGTCAGTTAAGAACAAATTCTTATTTACAATGGCGGCCTAGGAACAGTGGGTTAACTGCCGTGTTCAGGGGCAGAACAACGGATTTTTACCTTGTCAGCTCGGGGATTCGATCTTGCAACCTTTCAGTTACTGGCCCAAAGCTCTAATCACTAGGCTACCTGCCGGATCTGTTGATGCTGTATGCAAATTGGAGTGGGTCTAGGGTTTCTGGGATAATGGTGTTGATGTGAGCCATGACCAGTCTTTCAAAGCATTTCATTTGCTACAAACATGAGTGCTACGGGTTGGTAGTCATTTAGGCAGGGTACCTTAGTGTTCTTGGGCACAGGGACTATGGTGGTCTGCTTGAGACATGTTGGTATTACAGACTCGATCAGAGAGAGGTTGAAAATGTCAGTAAAGACACTTGCCAGTTGGGCAGCGCATGCTCGGAGTACAAGTCCTGGTAATCTGTCTGGCCCAGTGGCCTTGTGAATGTTGATCTGTTTAAAGGTCTTTCTCAGATCGGCTGCGGAGAGCGTGATCACACAGTCGTCCGGAACAGCTGATGCTCTCATGCATGTTTCAGTTACCTCATGTTGCCTCAAAGTGAGCATAGAAGTCATTTAGCTTGTCTGGTAGGCTTGTGTCACTGGGCAGCTCTAGGCTGTGCTCCCCTTTGTAGTCTGTAATAGTTTGCAAGCCCCACCACATCTGACGAGCGTCCGAGCCGGTGTAGTATGATTCGATCTTAGTCCTGTATTGATGCTTTGCCTGTTTGATGGTTCTAGCGGAAGGGCATAGCGGGATTTCTTATAAGCTTCCGGGTTAGAGTCCCGCTCCTTGAAAGCTCAGTGCGAATGTTGCCTGCAATCCATGGCTTCTGGTTGGGGTATGTACTGAAGGTCGACCGATTATGATTTTTCAGCGCCGATACCGGTACCGATTAATGGAGGACCCCCCCCCCCCAAAAGAAAAGCCGATACCGACAATACTGACAATTACAACAATACTGAATGAACACTTATTTTAACTTAATATAATACATCAATAAAATCAATTTAGCCTCAAATAAATAATGAAACATGTTCAATTTGGTTTAAATAATGAAAAAACAAAGTGTTGAGGAAGAAAGTAAAAGTACAATATGTGCCATCTAAGAAAGCTAACGTTTAAGTTCCTTGCTCAGAACATGAGAACATCTGAAAGCTGGTGGTTCCTTTTAACCTGAGTCTTTAATATTCCCAGGTAAGAAGTTTTAAATTGTAGTTATTATAGGAATTATAGGGCTATTTACCTCTATACCATTTGTATTTCATTAACCTTTGACTATTGGATGTTCTTATAGGCACTTTAGTATTGCCAGTGTAACAGTATAGCTTCCGTCCCTCTCCTCGCTCCTCCCTGGGCTCGGACCAGGAACACAACGACAATAGCCACCCTCGAAGCCGCGTTACCCATGCAGAGCAAGGGAAACAACCACCCCAAGGTTCAGAGCGAGTGACGTTTGAGATGCTAACTAGCCAGCCATTTCACTTCGGTTACACCAGCCTCATCTCGGAAGTTGATGGGCTTGAAGTCATAAACAGCCCAATGCTTGACGCACAATGAAGAGCTGCTGGCAAAACGCACGAAGGTGCTGTTTGAATGAATGTTTACGCGCCTGCTTCTGCATTCCACCGCTCAGTCAGATTCTTAGATACTTGTATGCTCAGTCAGATTATATGCAATACAGGACACGCTAGATAATATCTAGTAATATCATCAACCATGTGTAGTTAACTAGTGATTATGATTGATTGATTATTTTTTATAAGATAAGTGTAATGCTAGCTAGCAACTTACCTTGGCTTACTGCATTCGCGTAGCAGGTCATTATTGCGTTGGACTAGTTAATTGTACGGTTTCAAGATTGGATACCCCGAGACGACAATGTGAAAATCTGTCATTCTGCCACTGAACGAAGCAGTTAACCCACCGTTCCTAGGCCGTCATTGAAAATAAGAATGTGTTCTTAACTGACTTGCCTAGTTAAATAAAGATTAAATTAAGGTGTAAAAAAAATAAAAACAATACCGATTTCCGATTGATTTGAAAACTTGAAATCGGCCCTAATTAATCAACCATTCCGATTAATCGGTCGACCTCTAGTATGTACGTACAGTCACTGTGGGGACGACGTCCTCGATGCACTTATTGATAAAGCCAGTGACTGATGTGATGTACTCCGCAATGCCATCGGAAGAATGCCGGATCATATTCCAGTCTGTGCTAGCAAAACAGTCCTGTAGTTTAGCATCTGCTTCACCTGACCACTTTTTTACAGAGTCACTGGTGCTTCTTGCTTTAATTTTTGCTTGTAAGCAGGAACCAGGAGGATAGAGTAATGGTCAGATTTGCCAAATGGAGGGCGAGGGAGAGCTTTGTACTCGTCTCTGTGCGTGGAGTAACGGTGGTATAGAATTTATTTCTCTCTGGTTGCACATTTAACATGCTGATAGAAATTAGGTAAAACTGATTTAAGTTTCCCTGCATTAAAGTCCCCGGCCACTAGGAGCGCAGCCTCTGGATGATCGTTTTCCTGCTTATGGCGGAATACAGCTCATTGAGTGCGGTATTAGTGCCAGCCTCGGTCTGTGGTGGCATGTAGACAGCTATGAACAATACAAATGAAATCTCTCTAGGTAGATAGTGTGGTCTACAGCTTATAATGAGATACTCTACTTCAGGCAAGCAAAACCTTGAGATTTCCTTAGATATCGTGCACCAGCTATTGTTTACAAATATGCAATTGACCCTGCCCCGTGTCTTACCAGAGGCTGCTGTTCTGTCCTGCTGATAGAGTGTATAACCCGCCAGCTGTATGTTCTTAATGTGTCGTTCAGCCACGACTCGGTGAAGCATAAAATATTACGGTTTTTAATGTCCCGTTGGTAGGATATCCGTGCTTTCAGTTCGTCCCATTATGGGGTACTGTGTGTGTGCGTTTAAAAAAAAAAGTACTTTAGAATGTAACGTAGGAAAATGTGGAAAAAGTCAAGGGGTCTGAATACTTTCCAAAGGCACTGTATGACCATGCATATGATCAACACATTTGGGTGATGTTCAAGACGGTTGAATAAGTGACAAGAAGTGAAGCTTCAGGAAAAAAAGGAACCCTGTGTCTATTTATGAAACACAGGGTTCCTAATGCTTCCAGGAGCCCAAGGATTGGGCTCAAGTGCATGACAAATGACAGAGCTTCAAAACACCGCTTTTCAAATGTCTTGGTTGTTCAATGGCATGCCCGAAGTGGCAATAACTCAAGCTCTTAATTGGTTTAATTATCATATACATTTTACAATATTTTTTTATTAAAGAGATATAATTGTATTTACCCAGAGCGGAGGGATATAAGACTTCAGTAACAAATTCAATAAGTTCATTATGTAAACACCTTGACGGAGGAGGGAGAGAGGGCCTGAGAGAGAGAGAGAGAGAGAGAGAGAGAGAGGCAGGGGGGGCAGGCAGACAGACAGTAACTGAGAGAGAAGTCACTTTACTTCAACAGAATGAAAGGTTCAATGGGAATGTTTGGGGTAAAAAAAGAGAACATAAACGAAACACATTCGCTGAGCAAGTTCCTTTTCATAAACCTTACTATCTTTGTTGCTGTTTTTTTGAGGAGCTCACAGATGCGACTCAAAGGAAACAGGCAGAGTGTTTCACAGCCTTCCTGACTGGAGGTACTAGGGTAGAGAGGGCAGGAATGAGAGAGAGGAGTGAAGTGTAAAAGTGAACAGTAGGGCTCTTCAGAAACATGGGTACTTCTTGGCCCAAAATGCAGAGAATAGATAAAGGAAAACAAATAAATCATCCAAATAAGGGAGTCTGAGTCATCAATACTTGCTTTGCCATTTCCCAACAACCCATTATTTCATCACTATTTATAGAGGAATAACAGGAAATACACACATGCATACAAACACACCTCTCCCTTGTGCATGGTTTGAATCAGTATAGTGTAGTAGTGTAGTAGTGTAGTAGTGTAGACACGAACGTGCCGCAGACAGTGTTTATATACAAATAAAGCTTTATCACAGATCGAACATTCTCACAGAAGCCTACTTTCCTCTTAGCCAAGTCAACAACATTAAAACCAACATGAAAGCTAGCTGCCTAGATAATCAGGCAGGAATCATGCCTGTTCTTGTTTAATGAGTTGGGAGCTGTGGTTGATATTAGAACATAAATTACAGTAGCTCTATATCGGTTCTACTGTAGTTCAGGTTGAGGAGAGTGCCGGAAGTTTTAAAAAAAACATCTACTTTGGAGGACATCTACTTTGTGCATGACACAAGTAATTTTTCCAACAATTGTTTACAGACAGATTGTTTCACTTATAATTCACTGTATCACAATTCCAATGGGTCAGAAGTTTACATACACAAAGTTGACTGTGTCCAGAAAAGGACATCATTTGAGTCAATTGGAGGTGTACCTGTGGATGTATTTCAAGGCCTACCTTCAAACTCAGTGCCTCTTTGCTTGACATCATGGGAAAATCAAAAGAAATCTGCAAAGACCCCAGATAAAAAAATGTAGACCTCCACATGTCTGGTTCATCCTTGGGAGCAATTTCCAAATGCCTGAAGGTATCACGTTCACCTGTATGAACAATAGTATGCAAATATAAACACCATGGGACCACACAGCAGTCATACATTTCAGGAAGGAGACGCATTCTGTCTCCTAGAGATGAATGTATTTTGGTGCGAAAAGTGAAAATCAATCCCAGAACAACAGTAAAGGACCTTGTGAAGATGCTGGAGGAAACAGGTACAAAAGTATCTCTATCCACAGTAAAACGAGTCCTATATCGACATAACCTGAAAGGACGCTCAGAAAGGAAGAAGCCACTGCTCCAAAACCGCCATAAAAAGCCAGACTACGGTTTGCAACTGCACATGGGGACAAAGATTGTACTTTTTGGAGAAATGTCCTCTGGTCTGATGAAACACAAACAGAACTGTTTGGCCATAATGACCATCGTTATGTTTGGAGGAAAAAGGGGGAGGCTTGCAAGCCGAAGAACACCATCCCAACCGTGAAGCACGGGGGTGGTAGCATCATGTTGTGGGGGTGCTTTGCTGCAGGAGGGACTGGTGCACTTCACAAAATAGATGGCATCAGGAGGCAGGAAAATGATGTGGATATGTTGAAGCAACAGCTCAAGACACCAGTCAGGAAGTTAAAGCTTGGTCGCAAATGAGTCTTCCAAATGGCCCCTAGCATACTTCCAAAGTTGTGGCAAAATTGCTTGAGGACAACAAAGTCAAGGTATTGGAGTGGCCTCACAAAGCCCTGACCTCAATCCTGTAGAAAATATGTGGGCGAACTGAAAAAGCATGTGCGAGCAAGAAGACCTACAAACCTGACTCAGTTACACCAGCTCTGTCAGGAGGAATGGGCCAAAATTCACCCAACTTATTGTGGGATGGTTGTGGAAGGTTATCTGAAACATTTGACACAAGTTAAACAATTTAAAGGCAATGCTACCAAATACTAATTGTGTGCATGTAATTTTTCTAACCACTGGGAATGTGGTGAAAAAAATGAAAGCTGAAATAAATCATTCTCTCTACTATTATTCTGACATTTCACATTCTTAAAATAAAGTTGTGAACCTAACTGACCTAAGACAGGGATTTTTTACTTGGATTAAATGTCAGGAATTGTGAAAAACTGAGTTTAAATGTATTTGGCTCAGGTGTATGTAAACTTCCGACTTCAACTGTATATTTCAGGACGTTGTGTATTCCTGGAAATAATCAGCGTTCATGCAAACATTACAGTTTTTAAAACATAACTCTTGGCACAATTTTCCCACTATAATTGCCTTGAGTGGGTTGATTCCTTGACATAATCTTCCTGTCCGGTTTTGCGCCCCCCGCAGGCTCGTGCGGTGGAGGAGATCTTTCGTGGGCTATATTCAGTCTTGTCTCAGGGTAGTAAGTTGGTTGTCTGTTTAGCCTTGGGACCATGCCTCAGGACTACCTGGCCTGATGACTCCTGGCTGTTCCCATCCCCAGTCCACCTGGTTGTGCTGCTGATCCATTTTCTGCTGTTTTGCCTGTGACGTTGGAACCCTGACATGTTCACTGGACGTGCTACCTTGTCCCGGACCTACTGTTGCCGACCCTCTATCTATCCCTCTCTCTCTCCTTCTCTACCGCACCTGCTGTCTCTCTAACTCTGAATGCTTGGCTATGAAAAGCCAACTGACATTTACTCCTGAGGTGCTGACCTGTTGCACCCTCTACAACCACTGTGATTATTATTTGACCTTCCTGGTCATCTATGAACGTTTGAACATCTTGAAGAACTATCTGGCCTTAATGGCCATGTACTCTTATAATCTCCACCCGGCATTCAGAGCCTGGTTCCTCTCTAGGTTTCTTCCTAGGTTCCTGCCTTTCTAGGGAGTTTTTCCTAGCCACCGTGCTTCTACATCTGCATTGCTTGCTGTTTGGGGTTTAAGGCTGGGTTTCTTTACAAGCACTTTGTGACATCAGCTGATGTAAAAAGGGCTTTATAAATACATTTGATTTGAGTAAAGTCTTTTTAATAATTTTTAAGCTTATTTTAACACAGGCTTATCACCTAACAAACACTTTGTACTTTTTAACAACACTTTTAATTTAGGCCAGGCCCTGTTGTTACCTTATATCCCAGTGATAATGCCTTGCATTACGCATGTTAAGGAAAGACTTTGCTCAGCTTGCCATGGGCTCCACTCACCCCATGGCAAACATTTGGACTATATTAGCCTACAGAGCTGCAAGGATGCACTTTCATGCTAGGTTTAGGACCTCATATTGAAGCTTATAGAGACCCCAACTGATGTATAAACAATCTTAAAATGATATACTTTGGGTTAGATACAAGCATCATGAAACCTCTAACATAATACATTAATTTGACTTTTTTGGACATAACTTGCTTACCGCTTTTTCTATGTGGTTTCTTCCTACAGATTCCATGAAATTATGACATCTTCCTGAATATTTGGTCAAATGAGAAATGTTGTGTATGGTTTCCTAAAATCAAAGGTGACTCAACTTACCCCTTTGTCTTAACTTACCCCACTCTCTTCTATGTGTTGTAGCCTTGGTAAAGAAGGTGGAGGGGGGTCCATAGAGGCTGTCAGAACATGGCTCTAGTCATGGCCAAGCCACACGCCCGCACAATAGTTTCAGCTAACTTTGAAATAAGGCTAAATTGCCCTGAGTCATCAGATTCATATTAGAGTAAATATTTGTGGAATGATGCTCTGTTGTGCCAGAACCACTTTCAAATGGCCTGAAAAGACGGAGAAAAAAAAAATCAGGGTATCAGATCTCTTCCAAAAGTAAATCTGTCAACAACATTAGCCCCTGAATGGGCACTCCAAAATGACACACTGCTGTCCATGACTGTGGGAAAATAATGTAATAGCAGGAATCTGATATTGTTTATGGCCAATTCAGAAAAGTTTTCCTTCACTGTGTAATGTTGCAGCCAATGTTTTTTAATTGTAGGAAAGGAGAAAGCCGTAATCTCGCCTGTTTAATGTGACAGGTTTGGTTTTAATTGACATTATCATAAGGGAGCTAGCTATATTCTCCATAAATGGACAATCATGGGTGGAGCTGCCTGGAGGAGAATGAAAGCAAGTATGCACAAGCATTCGTATGTGCACACACGCACACACACGCACGCACGCGCACGCACGCGGACGCACGCACACGCAAACGCACACACACACACACACACACACACACACACACACACACACACACACACACACACACACACACACACACACACACACACACACACACACACACACACACACACACACACACACACACACACACACACCCACACACACACACACACACACACACACACACAGTGTCATTTTGGAAGGGCAGTGTGTTCTCTCTCCTTTTGTCTGGGTGGGTGCAGCAACGTGTTTGATTTGCAGTCCTGACCCCGAGATCACGTCACAATTTAAAAAACCAATTCACTCCTCATAAAATAAGGAGGAAAGTGAGTGAGAGAGAGAGAGCGAGAGAGAGAGAAAGAGAGAGAGAGAGCGAGAGAGAAAGAGAGAGAGAGAGCGAGAGAGAAAGAGAGAAAGAGAGAGAGAGAGCGAGAGAGGCACTGCCGTTGTGTTTATGTGAGGTGACTGACAGGTGTTGGGACACGAATGTTGAAACTCAATGGGGCTGGGGTCTGATGTCTGACTCCTGACGTAAATGAAAAACCCATGGAGCTGCTCTGGTGATGGATGAGCCGTTGAGCCCGCCAGAGCTTGAAAGATTCTAGGAAAGCGCTCAGCCCGTCTCCGGTCCTGATAAAGAAATAAGAGGAGCTTCAGCTAAGCCAGCACTGCTCGACTCGTGCTGAGGCGACAGAGCAACTTTGTCATGTAGTGTTTTTACCCAGCTAGATTCATTATCTACATCAGAAGGAAAAACACAATTTTCACTCTGCCTTTGTAAAATAACCTTCTTCTTATGACTGTTATAAAGGATCTATTCCTGGTTATTGAAGCCTGCTTTCAGTTCTGCCTTTCAAATAAAGGCCCTACATTGTATGTTGGTTATACAGTACCAATCAAAAGTTTGTACACACGTACTCATTTGAGGGTTTTTCTTAATTTTTTTACTATTTTCGACATTGTAGAATAATAGTGAAGACATCAAAACTATGAAATAACAAAAAAAGTGTATTGCAAATCAAAATATATTTTATATTCTTCAAAGTAACCACCCTTTGCCTTGAAGGCCACTTTGCACACTCTTGGCATTCTCTCAACCAGCTTAACCTGGAATGCTTTTCTGACAGTCTTGAAAGAGTTCCCACATATGCTGAGCATTTGTTGGCGGCGTTTCCTTCACGCTGCAGTCCAACTCATCCAGAACCACCTCAATAGGGTTGAGGTTGGGTGATTGTGGAGGCCAGGACATCTGATGTTGCACGGAATCACTCTCCTTATTGGTCAAATAGCCCTTACTCAGCCTGGAGGTGTGTTTTGGGTCATTGTCCTGTTGAAAAACAAATGATAGTCCCACTAAGCGCAAACCATGGGATGGCGTATCGCTGCAGAATGCTGTGGTAGCCAGGCTGGTTAAGTATGTCTTGAATTCTAAATAAATCACTAACAGTGTCACTAGAAAAGCACCCCCACACCATCACACCTCCTCCTCCGTGCTTCATGGTGGGAACCACACATGCGGAGAACAAAGACACAGCGGTTCGACCAAAAATCTAAAATTTGGACTCAGCAGACCAAAGGACAGATTTCCACCGGTCTAATGTCCATTGCTTGTGTTTCTTGGCCCAAGCAAGTCTCTTCTCATTATTGGTTTCCTCCAGTAGTTGTTTCTTTGCAGCAACAGTTGATGTTGAGACGTGTCCATTACTTGAACTCTGTGAGGCATTTATTTGGGCTGGAATATCTGAGGCTGGTAACTCTAATGAACTTATCCTCCATTCCTGTGGCGGTCCTCATGAGAGCCAGTTTCATCATAGCGCTCGATGGTTTTTGCGACTGCACTTGAAGAAACTTTCAAAGTTCTTGAAATGTTCCGGATTGAGTGACCTTCATGTCTTAAAGTAATGATGGACTGTCGTTTCTCTTTGCTTATTTCTCTTGCCATAATATGGACTTGGTCTTTTACCAAATAGGGCTATCTTCTGTATACCACTCCTACCTTGTCACAGCACAACTGATTTGCTCAAATGCATTAAGAAAGAAAGAAATTCCGCAAATTAACAAGCCACACCTGTCAGGCGGTGGTTAACTGGTGCAGTGAATCAGGTGCAGGAGAGCAGAAATGAGTTTACAAGGTATTTAATTCCACGACAGCACCAGTATACAGACAATACTCAAAGTGTGGAGAAATACTGGTAACTCGAAAATAACAGGCGTAAATACTTAACCCAGCAAACATAACCAGCCGACAAGTACCGCCAAGGACAAATCAATAAACACGCACACTAACATGTGGGAAACAGAGGGTTAAATAATGAACATGTAATTGCGGAGTAGAAACCAGGTGTGTAGAAAACAAAGACAAAATAAATGGAAAATTAAAAGTGGATCGGCAATGGCTAAAAGTCCGGTGAAGTCAACCGCCGAACGCCGAACGACCGAACAAGGAGAGGGACCGACTACGGCGGAAGTCGTGACAGCACCTTTTAAATGAAATGCATTCCATGCATCCTCATGAAGCTGGTTGAGAGAATGCCAAGAGTGTTCAAAGCGGTCATCAAGGCAAAGACTGGCTACTTTGAAGAATCTCAAATATAAATAACATTTTGATTTGTTTAACACTTTTTTGATTACTACATGATTCCATATATGTTATTTCATCGTTTTGATGTCTTCACTATTATTCTACAATGTAGAAAATAGAAGAAAAAAAAACCTTGTCCAAACTTTTGACTGGCCCCTTTACCCTGTCTGTCCCCCCTCTTTCTTCGAGCAATCTCTCCAAACCTCTCAGATTCCTTCTAGAGACAAAGAGCACCATCACTCCCCAAGCCCCCCCTTCACCTCTCCTGCCTCTTCCTCCAAGTCTCTTCATCTCCCCACCTCTCCTGCCCCTTCCAAGTCTCTTCATCTCCCCACCTCTCCTGCCTCTTCCAAGACTCTTCATCTCCCCACCTCTCCTGCCTCTTCCAAGTCTCTTCATCTCCCCACCTCTCCTGCCTCCTCCTCAAAGTCTCTTCACCCCACCTCTCCTGCCTCCCCTATCTAACTCCCCTCTTACCCCATCTCCCCTCTTCCCTGTGTGTGCGCCTTACCTCTCCAATTGCCAATTGTTACACTTTTCTCCCATCCATCTGTCTTAACTGCTCTCCTCTCCAACATTGTGTCAATAACCACATTTCCATCCAAAGTTTTTATGCGAGTAAAGTCATACGGTATAAAAAAAATCTCAACAGCTGTGATGGAAACAGGAATTTTAAGTACAATTTGATAAATGGCGACAGATAATTTGCTTGTTCTATAATGGTGGGATCTTTATACGTTGATAAATTGAATTATGCGAGAAATGGCGGAGGAAATACCTTTATGCGCAAATATTGATATAATAACCAACATATCGAAGTAAACTTGGAGTCACACAATGATATGGTGTGTGGTCCCCCCATTACGACTCGGGAAACCATGCAGTTAGGCTACAGATTAAATAAATGATGATGCACTTCACAGGGGGGTGAAAGTGCAAAGTGATGAGCTTGATGCTCCTTTAAATATTGAGGGTCTTATTCTGGAGACATGATGATCGATTCTTGGCTGCCGTTTGAAAAGTATTCTCTCTCTTTTGTCCATTATAATCTCATCATGTAGACTATACCCGCATATCTGCCAGCTGTTTGCTAGAGTGCAAATGCCAATACCAGAGTTGGCACATTTGCTATATAATGCACATTTCTTAGTGAGAAAACCATCAGTAGAGTTAAAATGCAATGGAAACCCATTTAATTAATGTTTTATTCGTTACATGGGAATTTAACCGCAAAAGTTACACTGCAAAAACAACATGCAGCAATTTCAAAGATTTTACTGGGTTACAGTTCATATATGGAAATCAGTCAATTGAAATACATTCATTTGGTCCTAATCTATAGATTTCACATGACTGGGAATATAGATATGCATATGCTGGTCACAGATACCTTTAAAAAAAGGTAGAGGTATGGATCAGAAAACCAGTCAGTGACTGGTGTGACCATTATTTGCCTCATGCAGCGCAACACATCTCCTTCACATAAAGTTGACCAGACTGTTGATTGTGGCCTGTGGAATGTTGTCCCACTCCTCTTCGATGGCTGTGCGAAGATCCAGAGCATCCCAAACATGCTCAATGGGTGACATGTCTGGTGAGTATGCAGTCCACTTCCAGGAAGTGTCCAGATCCTTGTGCCGTGCGTTATCATGATGAAACATGAGGTGATGGCAGTAGATGAATGGCACTACAATGGGCCTCTGGATCTTGTCACAGTATCTCTGTACATTCAAATACATGCCATTGATAAAATGCAATTGGGTCGTCCGTATCTTATGCCTGCCCATAACATAACCCCACCGTCACCACGGGGAACTCTGTTCACAACGTTGACATCAGAAAACCTCTCTCCCACATGACACCATACATGCTTCTGCCATCTGCCCTGTACAGTTGAAACCGGGATTCATCTGTGAAGGGCACACTTGTCCAGCATGCCAGTGGCCATCGAAGGTGAGCATTTTCCCACTGATGTCGGTTACGACGCCGAACTGCTTTCAGGTCAAGACCATGGTGAGGACAACGAGCACGCAAATGAGTAATCCTGAGACGGTTTCTGACAGTTTGTGCAGAAATTCTTTGGTTGTGTAAACCCACAGTTTCATCAGCTATCCGGTTTGCTGTTCTCAGACGATCCCGCAGGTGAAGAAGCCGGATGTGGAGGTCTTTGGCTGGCGGGTTACATGTCTTTGGTTGTGAGGCTGGTTTGACATACTGCAATGTTCTCTAAAACGCATTGGAGGCGGCATCCAAGTCTCTGGCAACAGTTCTGGTGGACATTCCTGCAGTCAGCATGCCAATTGCACGCTCCCTCAAAACTTGAGACATCTGTGGCATTCTGTTGTGTGACAAAACTGCACATTTTAGAGTGAGTTTATATTTTTGTTCAGTATATTTTTATGTGCACTACGTCATCACACACAGCCTTCTATCCTCAACAAGTCAATTTGATGGAAACACATCTCTGGTGGGAAAATGTTGCATATTCTTTTCATGCAGATTTTTGAATATTCTATTGAAAATCTATCACCAATTGGATGGAAACCTAGCTTGTGTTCCTCTCCTATTCTGCTTCTGCTTCTCTTGGCTCTCCCATCTCCTCTTTGATTCTCTTTAACCACATGGAAGAGGAACCCCACAGAAGGGTGAACTCATCCAAGCCTTCATAATGGTGTACAGTATGTGATTGATAGTATCAGTTAGCCTTGGAGAGGTGGTCTAATTTCAGCTGACCGAATGGTAGTTTTAGTACTCTATTTCAAGTGGCTGACTTTGTGCCTCACTCCTTGAAACCTCTATTTCTTACTAATACCTCTCTCAGCCCTTCCCTCTCCCACACCATTTCCCAAAAGTGATCCAATACAGGCCGCTGAGAGTGTTGTCCTGAGGAAGGTCAAAGCTCAGCCCCTCATCCCACACAAGAACACATTGATTCAGTTGGATATTCATTTCAAATTCCTGTTACAATCCAGACCATTGATTTCACCATCTCCTCTGATTAGGCGATTGAGAAGAACACTCCAATAGCAACGGGACTGATCACTGAGACTCGCCCCTCAGGACCGCTGGGAGAGAGGGACGGAGGAAGGGAGAGAGAGAGCAGGAGGGAGAAAGAGGGAGGGCGGGAAAAAGAGGGAGGGCGGGAGATAGAGGGAGGGAGAGAGAGGAAAGAGGGAGGGCGGGAGATAGAGGGAGGGAGAAAGAGGAAAGAGGGAGGGAGTGAGGTGTAGAGGAAGAGAGAGAGAGAGGACTTGACCTGGAGGGTATACTGTAGACATAGCTCTTGTCTGTCCATAACAAGAGGCACATGCATCAAGCTGAAACAGCTTATAAATACATGATTCACGCCTCAGTAATGGATATAGCCAGAGAATCTGAAAATCTGCTCATGCATTCCTCCCTGTCTGAGTTAACAATGACACACCTCACCATGTCTTTCAATCCCCTGACTTAATTGTGTGTGTGTGTGTGTGTGTGTGTGTGTGTGTGTGTTGGGGGGGCGGGGTACAAAGCTCTGGTAGCCTACTCCTCACCACAAAGCCAATCGGCAACAGTCCAGCCGGTTATATTTCTGGCGCTTCTCTGTCACAAAGATGGCAAAAGTCCTTAATCCAGCCCTGCTCGGCCCCTCTCTCCCTCACTCTGTCTCTCTTTTGAGGGATAAAACAGCAATTGAAGAAGTAGCCCACCCCAGGGGTTGAAAGCTTGTATCCCGACCAGCTGTTTTCACTCAAAACATTGTCAGCTTGCCCAAACATGTCATAGGAAGTTATTTGTAACAAGGGGGATACGGAACTATCCTTTAAATCTGTCATCGGCCCAGGAAGGGAAGCACGCAGCTCACTTGCCGCTGGCCTCCGCTAGCCAATCAGACGCCGGGAAAGAAAAACAAATAGGAGGTGCCATGAATAAATGGCTCAGCATTGGCCGTTTCATCATCCTGGAGAGCGCCGGCGCTATGGCGACACCTCTGTGTCTCTCCCAGACATGTTTCATAGTGCGCTGTCAGAGTTTATTTCTCTCCCTCTGTCGCTCTCCCTACCCTGTCTTTAACTATCTCTTATTTTATTACTTCCTCTCTCTCTCTTACATAACTTTAACCCTCTGTATCAATATCTGATCAGGTTAATTCAGTGTGTACAGATGTGGGATCTTAATCCGAACCAGTTTGCCTCAGCAGGAAAATAATCCTGCAGCAACAGGAAATGGGCATTTTTATGTGGATTATTTCAAAAGCTTTATTATACCTCAAATACACTACAAGATAAACATGTGCTGCATTGCAGGAAAGTTCTCCTGCAACAGGGTGAACAAATTAAGATCCTACATATGTACTGCAACAGCCCGTGCAGGATCTGTCAATCGTACGATTACTTACACAGGAACTCATCTTTGCTTTTCATCTGTGTTGTTTGTGTATGATAACAGAGAACGCAGTCATTGAACAGAGTGAGTCACAGCACTCGATCTTACCACCTCTCTGTGTGTCAAAACAAACCTTATTAAAAGATCAGAGATCCAAAGCCGACAATTGAACTATCAGGCAGTAAATCAAAGTCAAAATAATTTCCAAGTAATCTCTGGCACTGCAGGGGGCTCAGTTGGAGAAGCATCACAGAGAATGAATCATGTTCCTGCAGAGCTGCTGTTCTAGTTCCTCTCTCCTACTCCCTCCCTGGGAATGTCACAGTGGGTATGGAAACCACTTTGGCTGCGTGGTGAAAACCCTCTTATCCATTACGCATTGACATAGAATCGATGCTCGTGTGAGTGCACAGACACACACAGGCAAGCATGGACAGACACAGCAAATCGCAAGCATGGGCACACGCAAGCATGATTGCACAAACACACCCAGGCGGGCACGCTTGCACGCACGCACCCACCCACACACGCACACAAAGCAAGGGAAAGCCATGGCGTCTGTGGCCAGTCAATTGTTGTAACCATTATTAACCATTATGTGTGGCTAATTTGTCCCCTGCAATTTACATCATGGTTGGGGGAGGGCGCGCAGAGAGATTGAACAAAGCCTAAGTGGTCACACTGCTTTCCCCGGCACAACCAGTTCCCAACCGGCACAGCCACAGACAGGATAAATGTCATCACACGGTCCAATCCAAGAGAGAGCAGAAAGTTAGAGAAAATGGGAGGGGGGGCAACATCTGTTATAATATGAAATAAAACATTTAAAGAGTATTAAACTGTGTACTGCAACATCTGTCATGAATTATGACAGCGTAAGCCAGTCAAATATAGCATATCTTGAAGACAATCAAATAACTTGTTTCCATGGTTTTAACGCCATGCTCCTGAAGCTCACCTGGTGCCCTGAGGAATGTGTGGTAGCCAGTCTAGTGGAGGCAGCAGATAGTGTGCAGTAGGGGTCGCCAGCGTTGATGAGAGCCTCTATGGCCCTCTGATAATGAAACATTGCATTGTGTAGTATTTTTTTGAACCCAGCTATTGCTCATTATGGTTTGGTTAGGCCTGGGGAAAGTTTTTGATTGGGAATGGTGGGCTAGCAGTTGAAAGACAAGAGTCACTCCCTTTTGACACACACAAACACTCTTACATACACACATAGGCACACACAGACATTCTTACACACACACACACACACACACACACACACACACACACACACACACACACACACACACACACACACACACACACACACACACACACACACACACACACACACACACACACACACACACACACACACACACACACACACACACACACACACACACAGTACAAACACAGAGAGCTTGTGGGCTGTGGCTGCATGGGTGTTAGGGGGGCGCCACTGTGGTTGGATTGGGCTGCCTGGGAGCATAAAGTGGCCTTCTCACAGCTCTTTGGCCGGCTGGGTGGTCCTGCTCTGGGGTGTGTGGATGGGGCATGAGCAGACACTGGCCTAGGGAGGTCGGAAGAGGGTGTGTGTGGTGGCAAAGGGTGGCAAACAGCCTGGGCAGTGCCCACACAGGTAGCACCACAAACCCTCTGGCCATCTTCACTCGGACCCCCCCATGTACATACACAAACCCCCTCCCCCGGAGGAACAATATTTTGCCAGAGACACCCGGACGTCGGAGCGTCTCTCTCTGTCTCAGAGGGTTACTCCCGGTCGCAGGCGGAGCACAGGATGGTCTCAGTACCCAAACAGGACCCGAGGAAACCTCAGCCACTTTTAGTCAATCAGGCCCCCAAACCCCCCTCCTCGTCTCTGGCTGCCAGGGGAAACAGAGAATCGTCTGATGAGAAAACGGGGAGGATAGCAGATTCTTTGGTTTTAAGTTGTGGCTGAGAGAAAAAATAAACATTTCTTCCTCAAATGAGATTTCAACAGTCAGATATACGACCTGTCACACTCCGGTTATAAAAAAAACTGTCCTTCTTTAAAAGTGCTAGGCTATTTCTGTTTCCGAAAATATTTTCAGAGCTGCTAGAAAGCTCTTTTTATATCTGTCGTCCTTGGTGTTTGAAAACATGTCTGAATGCAAACGGTCCATTCACAGCTCTGAATTCAAGTGTTTTAACAGTGTGAAATGGCCTTCTATTGAGAGGCAAGGCCAGTTCCAAGCGCTACGTTATACCGTATGTCTCTGCATATAGAACCAAATACTCCTCCTTGAATAAGTAACACGACTTTAAATATTTAAAACATCTACATATCATCCAGCCAGCAGAGAGTGTAACTTACATTTATTTTTCAAAGTCCATGTTTCACAGACCAGTAAGCAAGCTCTTTGAATTCAATTTCTCCCTAGAACACCCTCCTACATCTTATATATATGCCATTTAGCAGACGCTTTTATCCAAAGCGACTTACAGTCATGTGTGCATACATTCTACGTATGGGTGGTCCCGGGAATCGAACCCACTACCCTGGCGTTACAAGCGCCATGCTCTACCAACTGAGCTACAGAAGGATCCCACCTCACCTCCACTTCACAGAGCCAGGGTTTTTAGGTTTTGTTTCCATGTCATTTCTCTGCCTGTCTCCAAGGCAGTCCAGTTGAAAGAATCCTATCCATTACTGATCAGTCTGATTCCAGAGGCTCTTATTGAGTAATAAACAGTCGCTCACCGCCAGTACTGCATTAGGACCAGCCCGGCCGCCCGCCCGGCCCAGGCCCATCAGTCACCATCACTTCTGACGTGATGAGATGCGATTATAGGTTATTAAGCCGTATTGATTATCGCCGGGGGGACCTAATAGCGCTGTGAGTGAGTCTTTTATGGCCCCCTATCCCCATACTGGAGATTTTGTTAGCTCACTTATTGGTTCACTCACTGCCTCCCTCTCCATCTCTGTCTCAGGTTGTTTGTGAGGCCTGGTTGGTAGGGTTCAATACATCACTTAAACAGGTCTCACATAGAATCAAAGTTAGGTAACATACCTGTACATCCTCACTTATTTCAAATACATGTTTACGTTTTGCATGCAACTGACCTTGAGCGTTCAATTGAGCTGTCCGTTGTTTGAATAAGCCGAGACATAATATTTCCTGTTGAGGAAGTATTATGGTCAACAGTCCCATAAACAGAATTCCACCAGGCAAGGAGCTCCACTGTCAGCGGTATCATCGTTTTATTACTGCACTACCATGATTATGGGTGTACAATTTAAACATGTTCAATGTGGGAGCACTTGTGAAGCCAAAGCCACCTCATACACACCACTATTGGGGGCAGAGGGAGTGGCTTACAGGCTCAGAGAACAGTATGGGTAACCTGCCTGTCTAAACCATACTCTCCCCATCCCCAACTCTAACCCCAACATACACTCCCTCAACCCTCCAACCAAACCAATCGTTACACATCCTCCCAGCGGCATGAGTGTCCTCAGGTCCACAGAAAATACTTAGCTGTGGTTGAAGAAGCACTTCAGCAGTCCACTCAGCAGTCCACCATCACTGCCCAAGATGATGCAGTTCTGGAGGGGGATGTCTTCTTTTACGAACTTCCTGCGATCATCAATCACAAAGCTCAAAACAAATGGGTGGTCACCGTGGGTAGAGTCTCTAACCTCAAGAAGGAACTCCTAATGCAGGGAGATGCTCTCTGTAGTATTGCGTCCCTCCCTCCCTACCACCCAAGGTACCGCTAGATAAGAGGTGATTATTATTATAATTGTTATCAATAATTATCCGTCGATTGGGTTTCATATTTAATGTGGGGCGACATGTAATTTACACTCACACCCGAGAAGTTCCAGACCAAGATAAACAAGTGTATTTGTGCCCAAGATGACATGTGTGGGTTATGCGACACATTTACATACATTTACATTTACATTTACATTTAAGTCATTTATCAGACGCTCTTATCCAGAGCGACTTACAAATTGGTGCATTCACCTTATGACATCCAGTAGAACAGCCACTTTACAATAGTGCATCTAAATCTTTTAAGGGGGGTGAGAAGGATTACTTTATCCTATCCTAGGTATTCCTTAAAGAGGTGGGGTTTCAGGTGTCTCCGGAAGGTGGTGATTGACTCCGCTGTCCTGGCGTCGTGAGGGAGTGTGTTCCACCATTGGGGAGCCAGAGCAGCGAACAGTTTTGACTGGGCTGAGAGGGAACTGTACTTCCTCAGTGGTAGGGAGGCGAGCAGGCCAGAGGTGGATGAACGCAGTGCCCTTGTTTGGGTGTAGGGCCTGATCAGAGCCTGGAGGTACTGAGGTGCCGTTCCCCTCACAGCTCCGTAGGCAAGCACCATGGTCTTGTAGCGGATGCGAGCTTCAACTGGAAGCCAGTGGAGAGAGCGGAGACACCTTTCCGGTGGTCTCTGTTTTCTCTCAGTCACACGATTGAGATCACTGCATACGGCAAGTATTATTCCTATACAGTGTATTCATGAATGAAAGCAGTTATAACGTTCTGTGTCACTCAATGAAGTTATTACTTTTTAAAGTAAGTTGTCCTCCTTTTCTCGAAGAGATATCATTGTTTTTAATGGCTAGGTAATAATACTCCCATTGATGAACCACCTGCCCTGCATGGGAGGTGTATTTTAACATATGGTGGAGAAGAGCCAGACGCCTGCCTTCCTCCATCCATCTCCCAGCAGAGAGACGTGGGGCGAAGGCACACAGGTGTAAATCAGGGGGCTGTGCTGTGGCATTGGACTAGGATCAGAGTATCTTCTCAACGTGTAGAAGCCAGCCTCAAGACTCCCTCCCTCCCTGTCCCCCCATCCCTCAGTCGCCTTCCTCCGTCCCTCCATCCATCCGTCTCTCTACTGCCTCCCCCACCCCTTCACCCCTCTCTCTACAGAGAGGTTAACCAGCTGAATCATCACTGTAAATTTCCCCAATGCTGCTGCATTCAGTGAAATGTTTTTACTGAGGGCCAATTTATCTGGCCTTCCAGGACTGAACAAAAACATGCAGGGTATCCATCATAAAAGCTGTGAGTTCAGTCAGCAGCAGAGAAACTCGGGGGCAACTAAGTTCAAACGTGAGCCACTGTATTCATCCAGTGTTTGACTGATATTGTGACACTATTAAAAGTAATGAACTTTTGAGAGTCACCTTTTTGTTTTATGATAGATAAGGGCCACATGTGCTTTGTGTTATTGGAGCCCCATCGCCATAGCAGCAGCCGCTGACCTCTGGCCTACTAACACCTACTAATTTGTTCAGAGGAGGAGTTAACGAGGCCTACTGTGGAGAGGGACGTTAAAACTGTTAACAAGAGCAGAGAGAAAGAAAGAGAGAAGGAGAGAAGGAAACTTCGGGCTCTATTCAATCTGTGTTGCTGAAACTTTACAGATTGTGCCCTAGAAATATGAAGGTCATTTCCTATTGATCCTACAGCTTTTACCTTGAATGCAGTCTCCGCCACCGCAGGAACATTGCCTTTAAATTTAAATTGGGCTTTTTGCCTTTAAATTGAAATTGGGATTTAGCGCTGAACTTCTGCAATATGGATTGTATAGAGTCCTGACTGTACATTTGCAGTTAAGCAGGCCTATTAATATTTTAATTGAAGGGAAAATATATCCGAAAACTTTTGTTTTGTTTCTTGCTGTTATGACAAAAATACTTTCATATCCATTTGGAAAAAGTGAAGTTTTGGGTAAATTCCCATCCGTTTATTACTGTCATTATGAAACTATCCTTTGGCCACAAAAGATCTATATTTATAGAATGACATCATGACAGAAAGTTAGAAATTGCTGCACATATACTTACTTAGCTTCACATTTCCTGTACCCACGGTTGTCAAACCACATCAGATGCATTGAGAGAGGGATACATTCTTACTACTGATATACTGTCTGCAGACTAGGGCAGAAATAGCCTGCTTTGAAAACCCTCTTTCGTCCAAAACACCAGGAGTTTTTCCTGACTACGTGACTAGGGCACAGAGGTTTTCCAAGTTTTTACAATGTTTTAATTGAACCTTTATTTAACTAGGCAAGTCAGTTAAGAACAAATTATTATTCACAATGACGGCCTACTGGACAATAGTGGGTTAACTACCTTGTTCAACAGATTTATACCTTATCAGCTTGGGAATTTGATCCAACAACCTTCTGGTTACTGGCCCAATGCTCTAACCACTAGGCTACGTGCCGCCTCCGAATTAGCTCTCGTGATCAGGAAAAACTCTTGTCCTTAGGCGTGAGGCATTACTGCTGTTGATCAAGACTTCAGCATGCACTGCAGGGGTATGCTATAGGACACCACTAGAGGGCACTGCTTTGTCTGCAGACAGACACAGACAGACTGCTCTTTGTTCCGAGAGAGTTTTGCCTGTTCAGTACATTTAAAGAGCTGAGGGATTGGACTAGGACAAAGTGAACATTTAGCTGAGGTGGTAGAGGAGATTCAGGGTGGTATCATTATGCCTCTACTGTATATGGGTCACAATATCTGTTGTTTAAACGGTTTTAGAAATGACCAGTGTTGAATGTGTTACCATTATGATTATATAAAGGTTTATGAAAAATATACAGAATTAGTGTAGAGCTACAAACTCCCTGTCCTGTAAAAATACATGTGATTTGTAATAAACCTGTTACAAACCAATTATCTCTACACACCAATTATATGTTTCTTATTCTATTCATCCTCATTTTGTGAAATGACATAAGCGATTGGTTAACGATGCTATGTGCCAAATGGTTAACCATTTTTGACATAAAAGTTTATCAAACTGAGTGACTGTTCACCATAACCCATGTGAAGGTGAGGGGTGTTTCTCTGGTACGGTACTTTTGCTCCCTGAAGTGAAAAACAACAACACACAAATTCCACACAGCATCAACCTCCTTCACTGCAAAGCACACAGGCAGACTGTTTCCCCTCTTCTTCAGCGAATGGTATATTGGAATGCTACTGCGTTTGAGCAGTTTAAAATGAAATAGTTTGGCCTCAACACTTCCGCCCCCTCTAGCCACAATGTCACAAACACTTACATCCTTGAACGAGAAAAAAAACACTGTGCAATGATCTTTGGCACTGATAAAGTGTAAAAAATAAAGCAGCCACAGAAAGAGAGAGCTGACTCAGAGGTTCGGCCGATATGTGGATGTGTGTCTCCTCTCTGAGGTGCATGGGAAAGATGATACAGGACTAGCACGGTACTACTACAGGCCTCACGCTAGTCAATACTGAAGAAGATGAAGAGAGCGAAAGTGGGATACTTAGTCAGTTGTACAACTGAATACCTTCAACCCGCATTTAACCCAAACCCTCGAGGGGGTTAGGGAGTCATATCTGGCGCAAATAAACAGACAAGAACAAAAGGATGATATCTGTGGGGGGGGAGTCAAAAAAGAGGCGATTGAAATGTGAGGGATGAGAGTTTGGGATGGAGAGCTTGAAACCACTACCCCACTGCAGAGAGAGTTCAGCCAGGCACAGTGCTGTGGCCTGCAGAAGACGTGGTTTTACTGAAGGTGGGCAGACGGTCAAGTTTTTGTTTGACGCTCCACCCCGAAAGCCGCTTTTATGGTGCTGTTTACTAACTGGGGCTTCCAGAGATCTCTATCCAACAGGCTTTGATTCGCCAGAGTTCTCATCCCACATCCCATATGCAGCAGCAGAGACATGGGCTTTCAAGAGTTACAAATAGAAATCTGGCAGTCATTTCACAGTCAGAAACTTTGTCTTTTATTTCTTCCCCTTCATCTTACCCCTTTACTCCCCCCCCCCTTCATCCTCCCTCTTCACATCAGCAGATATAATCAAGGCCCTTTGCAGCTGTTCCTCCTTCTCCCTCTCCAGATTGAAGGAGACTAGATATAAATTCTGTTGCACCCAAGTGGAGATTGAAGAGAGGTAGTCAATTTTCAGGTTTGTCATTCACATGTGGAGGTTTTAGTGTCATACAATAAAATCCATTGTTTATCCTAAAGGGGGAAGAGAGTGTACTCACATGAAGTTGCAATCATACACAGAGACATGCAAATGCTTAGAAATGGTAATAAACATGCCAACAAATTCACGTAAAACGCAAAGTACAGACTTACAAATACCACATACTCACACTCGCACGCATTCACACACAGAGTTAAAAGAAATAAGAGGATATGACAGCAACCGAAGCATATCGTTAATCGCATTTATTTCCTATGACAACAGCTTTATTCCAAAGGCCCCACCAAATCCGTAGCAGCTGGGATGGCTGCCTGGCTTCTGCAGTACGCAGTAGGTGGTCAGACCCTGGCTGTGTTGTATACACTGCCTCTGCTCTGGGTTACTCTGCAGTAAACACCTTCACACTCCACCACGGTGTGTGTGTTTACCCTCCATGGAATAGAAACCTCCCCAGAATAAGAGTCTGTCATCAGGGGAAAGCTCAGAGAGCCAGTCCCTTCTCTTCTCTTCTCTCATGGGTGAAAACACAGCAGCATCACACCACTGGGCTCTTTCATCTACCCTGGCCAGCAGAACCAAAAACACACAGCGGAACTGGGGGAAATGTCAGAAGACAAAAGGCAAAGGAAAGTATGAAAGTTTCTGATCCAAACAAATCAATACATACACATACATTTATATATATAGCAGCGGTCCAAGGATGACCAAAGGACAGCGTGTAATTATGTTATGAATGACACGAGAACACACCACCCGTAACATTTACAGTATCTATTGTTAAGAGAAACCTTAGTGGACAGTCAAGTAGAGGGAGGACAGAGCCAAGCTGTACTCCTCCCATTTGAGAGAAACCAGACCCAACCAGCCGAGCTGGAACCCCGATCACAACCACCACAGCCCAGCTACCCACGTCACATGACCAGGGTCAGCAGGAAGCCTCAGCATGAGAGTTAGAACAGTTTGTTATTAAGGGCAAGGAGTTTCTTGTACAGGCTATAACTAGGGCCCATAGTTTATTCTGGACAGGTCATGTAGTTAGGAAAAACTCCTGCTCCTAAATATTATGCCTGTTCAGAACTACAATCTCATAGTTTATTATTCCCAGTCTTTGCCATTCATAGTGGTATTGGAGGCAGCTGCCTCAGTACATTACACTTGCACCGGAGTCCAATCCTCAGGTGTGCTTACTCAGCCAGTCAGTGGCAGCTGCTCTTGCCAAATGTAGCGCGAGCAGTGCTTACCCACTGGGAACACACTGGTTGAATCAATGTTGTTTCCACGTCATTTTAATGAAATGACATTGAACCAACGTAGAACTGACGTCTTATCCCAGTGACTTAGAGCTATGTGAACTCAGCATGTACCATATTACTAAGGACAGGGAGACTTCTCTGTGGAGTTCTGTACTAGTACTCCGTCTGATGGGCTGTTCATCAGTGAGGTGAGGCTGGCTGGTTGGGTTCCATGCATGGCAGGAGTACTGCAGACAGGAAGTTCTGACTGGGTGACAGGGTTAACAGCTCAATGTAACGGTTTCCGAGAGGAGGTGGGGGAGGAGAGGAGGGAGGGAGGGAGGTGAGGAGGGAGGGAGAGAAAGAGAGAAAGAGAGGGAGGGAGGGAAAGGAGCTAGCGAGTGCTCGCTCCAGTGTGCTCGTAATCCTCGTGCGGTTTCCTTCCTCAGCTCGGAGCCCAAAACCCCATGCAGGCTCTTTTTACTGCTGCCTTTTCAACCGTTTACTTTTTTTTCGAGTGTTTTATAAAAAAAGATGATGCTTATTCGCGTCTGGCCACGGCCCTGGCTGGGGTACATGGGAGGAGATGTGGTTTCTCCAGCTGCTGTGAACCCTGCAATGAAGGCCTACACGTGAAGCCATGCTTAATTTGTGTGGTCGAGGCCACCCCCCATTCCCTCCATCTCCTCACTCTCTGGCCCTCTTTTTTTCACCTCTCTCTTTCCGCTTTTCTCCTTTCTACATGTCTTTGCACCCCTTCCTCCACCACCTCTGGTGGAGACCTCCAGGCTGTTAGTGGGCTACTGATTGGGCCACCATCATCAGCACTGATCACTAGGCGGTTCAGATCTCAGGCTGATGTGGGAGAGAACAAAGGGTGAACCCAGCTTCCAACTGTCAGAGGGATGAGGTGATAGTTTTACTGTAAACTACTGTGGGCGTTGGAATTAACATCATATTAACATAATGGACTGTGGGGAATCGTTTGGAAGATAGGTAGTGTACCTCCGTTTTACAGTGAAGTGGTGTATAGGGTTACATTTATATGATTACTACAAGAGTATATGAAATATAACAGCCGGATGAGAAGCTTTTTGGAAAAGTACTTTTTCTGAAGACTGGCCCATTATTAAAGACTATGATCCTTTTCAGCTATTTCAGCTCATTCATATTTGACTTACTACTAACTTCACCATATCTAGACCTGATCAAATGAAAACATGACATAAGTGAGGTGGGGTGCGGTGGTTGGTTGGCCAGCTCCCGTGTGTTCTCTGCTTGGCCTGTGTTCTCTCTGTACATTAGCCAGGATATTAAAGGAAATGCAGGCCACCACAGACTCCTCCATTGCGGTCTTCCATCAGCCGGAGCAAATCTGTGTGTTTCAGCAGCTCGCTCTCTCTCTCCTCTCAGCCTGGACAGGAATACTGGGAGAGAGTTAAAGCTTTTAGGACAACTGCATGACCACTGGACTCAGCTGTGTGTGGCCAAACTGTCAGCAGTCAGTTGTATAGTTGCTGAAACGCACAAACACATGCACAGGCACACACACGCAGGCACACACACGCAGGCACGCACACACACACACACACACACACACACACACACACACACACACACACACACACACACACACACACACACACACACACACACACACACACACACACACACACACACACACACACACACACACACACACACACACACACACACACACACACACACACACACACACACACACCTCTCTTCTGGCCAAGGGCCCTGAGTGTGTTCGCGGACCATTAGCATGGCAGCTGTGTGAGCTAATACAGTGTGACATTGCTTACTGAGGAGGCTGTGGGACAGGTAACATTCAATTAGAGGCAACCAGGTCGGCCGAGAGAAGACCGACAGTATGATTTTACAAAGTAAACACACAATACACTCTGCAGGAGCATATAGTCAAGCAGGGAGACTTTAGTATACATTAGTCACACCCTTTCCCCCTACAAATAGCACAGCAGACAAAGAAAAGCTCCAATCCTTCTTAGTCCTGCTTACTCTCCATGTATACCACCCAGTATGTGTGTGAGTGTGTGAGTGTTGTGTAAGTACGTGCGTGCATATGTGTGGGCGTTCTCAGTATGTGTGTTTTGGGAGGGCGGGGGGTGGCTCTTAATATAGTTAAGCTGTGAAAAACCCCAACGTCTTTGGCGAAGTCTCACACACTTCCTCCCTCGCTCGCTCCATCGCTCCAGAACCATTTATCAGGAAAAACAGGGGCAGCTTGCGTGTCATAAGCCACTTAAGAGCCACAAACAAATCAAGGAGGGTTTTCTATCAAATGAACTCCCACTTGAGTAACGGTTTAGGTTTACTCACTTTGTGGGTGAGGGTGTCTTTCAGCGGTAGTGAATACTGATTAACACATCCCTTATCAGTGGAGAGAGAGAGAAGGCTAGAGAGAAAGAGGGAGAGAGAGCGGAGGGCAGGAGGTGGATGTCAAACTTTCCCTGATGGCCCATATGTCTAACCACTCAGAGGTTGTAATGCCTTGGTAAGGCCCCGGCTCGTTCCTGGGCTCTGAGCAGTATGACTGTCTGATCTGTCTCACACATCTGGAGTGGATCGCGCACTCTGAGCTGGACTGGGCTGGCATGGGGATTCTCACTGCAACTCCAGTACAAGCTCTAGTAGAGACAAAATCACCTTTAGGTACTACAACTACAGTATCTAACTCAAAAGTTTGGCGAAGGGGATGCACGCTTCCAAAGAGCAGGCTTTCTACATGACTCTAACATTGAAGCTCTCTAAACCCGACATTTTCAATAAAGAAAACAGACTGCGCAGCTGCTCTGTCTCACGCTCAATCCCATGAGCCTTTGCTGTAAAGAATACAATACTCTCAGATCTAGCGTTGTAACACTACTGTGATCTCATTCTCCTCTAAGAACACGATCACTAGCATAAGGTAGTTTGTCTTAATGTCTGAGAATATTGATACAAGATACAGATACCGTTGGGCATACAGACCAAACTCTTTTATCCAAACAACAGAAAACTGGAATCTTTGACATATTTTTGTCCTACTTGATGTTACCGTACATACAGTAACATTGATCTTAATCTATACATTGCTCTCTTAGAGGCTGTGAGGTCTCCACAGGTGCAGGATATAGTCAATACCACTACCCTTTCCCCTGACCTCCTCCTAAACTCTCTCTCTGACCACTCCCTCTGGGTAACACAGTGGTCTTTGTCAGGCCATGGTCTTCTTCTCCCTCCCATCGCATAGGGCCCTTCATAATCTAGGGCACGTTCTCCACAAAGACATGGGTCAATATGAAATGGACAAACAGACAGACCATGGGGAGTGAACCTTCTGCTCTGTGGTCTGGGTGCATCTGTGACACTCAATTTGGAAACTTGACCTTCACCTCTGGATTTGACCATGGTATGACCGTAGACGAGCTGTATGCAGGATGTGCCCCAGCCTGGCCCTGCCCTCAACTGGCCCCTGTGACTCTGTTGCCGATGGCATTGATTCCTGGTGCTACCCTGTGCAGATGGATAGATGGTCTTAGAGGTGCTGGGGACAAGATGGCTGCTCTTGGTCTATTGAGTGTTCTGAGTGATTAATGGAGATGAGTAGGTAATGAGAAAGTCCTGGGGGTATATCAGTCGAGGCTCCTAAGAGGAGGAAGGGGAGGACCATCCTCTTCAGTGAATTTCATTTTTTTTAAAATAGTAAAACATTTAAAAAGTCATCATTTTAGATAAAACTATACTAAACATATTCACGTCACCAAATAATTGATGAAAACACACTGTTTTGCAATGAAGGTCTACAGTAGCCTCAACAGCACTCTCTGTAGGGTAGCATCGTGGTGTAGCCAGAGGACAGCTAGCGTTGATTACACCCTAAATCAGCTAGATGCAGGAAAAAGTGTGCAAGGCGGTATTGAATGTGTCACTGTCTGTCACCTCAAATGTTTCTCTTGACCTGTGCGCACCTACTTTGCAAACTATCATTGATAGGCTAGCTTGTAGCAACCTACTGATGGCAACAACAAAAAAATGGTCCTACCTCATCATAAACGGCATTGACCACCACTGGGGCATATAGTATGGGCATCGTGCCCATAGAAGCAACACTCCCTCTGGCTCGCACACCCTCTCACTATCTGACACCTCAGCCCCCGGCAGAGGAAAGGGTTTTTTAGAGGTCTGAGAAGGGGAAGACGTGGTGCTGTCTAGTCGGGGGATCACTCTCTTATTATTGCTGGTGTTGTGTAGCTGGTACAACGACATGTCTGGAGTATAAACATTCAATCTATAATATCGAAATGATGGGATCATATTAGAAAGATCTACTCTCCTAGGGCCACTACTGAGCGGTAGTAAGTGCTGGGACTCTCCAAGGGAACATTAATATTTAAGGACACACAGGGACTCTTCCATCTTTGGATCCCAGAGGACACATCCTTCCCTTTGCTCCTTATTCCTACCTCCCTTACCCATCACCCCTTCACCTCCTCACATTTCTTCCCTCCCTACACTACCTCCCCCACATCCTCTCAGAGGAGAGGACCTCTCCTCTCCTCGTCTGACAGAGGCCTGTGGCTCATCTTCTTCTCTCCTCTACTCTCTCGCCCCCTTCTCTCCTCACGCTCCATTCTCCTCACCTCTTCATCTGACAGTTTCTAGCCCTGTTGCTCATCCTAACACATGGAGCTGGGTTGGGATTCGTTATTTCTCCGCTTGGCCAGTTTGCCAGCCCATAGGAGATTGAGATGCCGCTGATGATGCAGCTGGTTCTTCTTTGTGGCTAATCACTTCCAGAGGCACTTTTGATTTGGGTTTTTACAGCCTGCGTTATTTTTCACGTCAACGACGTGAATGCCCAAAACTCCCCCATTTTTTAAATCAAATTTGCACCATATGCCTTGAAAGGAGATGAGCCGACTGGTTGGTGTGCTTCTCTTTAACTCCCCTTCCTCGTGTCCTGTTTTGATCAGCCCAGGCCCTGGCAGCGAGCGCTTGGAGACAGTATTATGTTCCCAGAAATGGCCTCACTGAAGATAATGAAGGGCAAACATTTTTTTGAGGGGTACTTTGTTCAGAAAATGAGAGACAGGGGACTAAACTGAAGACCTGCTCAGCAGACCGTTTCTACCAAATCAACATCAAAGGTCAAAAGTCAGAAATAGGCAGTGGCACGGCAGCAGTCTAAATATATCATTCTCTCTGTCTCAGTGCCTCCCCCTTCTTCCTTACTCTCCCTGTGCCTCCCCATAGGAATGCAATAGTTTTATTTCACCTTAGATTACCAGTATGTGTGCCATGTGTTGTGATCCATATTTTAAAGACGTTTGGGAAGAGTTTGGGGAAGGGGGGAAAGGGGAAGCTGATTACTGAAGTGAACATTGCCGTGCCCCCATATACAGTATCTGTGCCGCAGTGCCCTTATCAACTGTCTCATCAGTCACAGAGGCCAAATTAGCTGCTGGAAATTCATGAAGTGACATGTTGCAGTCAGGAATCAACCGGCATCTTCGATATCTACAGTGGAAAAGAACCTGGTAACAGTCAGTAGCCAACTAAATAATACACCACTGAAAGGAAATGGGCACCTAACTGGAGGGAAAATATACACATCAACAAATAAAGACCACACACAGCTGAGACTTTGACAATGACTGAAAGGGTCTGCATTAACAAGCACAAACAAGTTGTTTCTTTGTCTTGTTCAAAGACTTAACACAACTGTCAAACAGAGGAATTAAAATAAAGATGCTCTCACAGATGCATTTCACTTGTTTACTGCTGAAAGCGTTAAAAGCTCAATGAAATAAATGAATAAGTAACAGAATAGGTTTCCCTCGGCAAGCCACTGACTGCAATCGACCAGGATTATTTTATCTCAACGGTCTAGGATAATAAGCACGCGTTGCCTCAGGAACAGGGTCATAGTACACATCGTGCCTTCATTCGTTAGTGTCATTCTCTCCATCCTGACACCCTTAATCTTCCCCAGGCAGAGCTCAGGGTGGAGGGACAACCGCTAAGGCAGCGGTCCCCTTCTCTTCATCCCCTCATCACACAGCTCACAGATCTGGCCCGTGCAGCAACTCCCCGTCTCAGATAGTTCCAAACAGCTGCTGGAGCTTAACGGCTGGAAAACAAAATCACATCTCTTCTCCCACAGCTCATACAGATAGACAAGCCACACATCTCACTGCCCTGCACGGGCCTTCCTTCAGCAAGCAACAGGGAGAGGGTTAACTGCCCTGAAGACTACTGTATGTCTGTCCTTTAATCACAGCGTTAGAACAGCGGGCACCAGTCAAATAAAACGCTTCTCTATTGAACAGCCCTGTTGTGCAACGATGCCCAAGATCATATCTATCTGTCTGTGTTTTAAATAATAAAAGCATGTTCCATCCTGTCAAGTCAGAGTGCAATTAAATATCAATCTCATAACTGCCGGGCCTGACTGCAGCAGTGGTAATGATCATAACAATAATGTACATGTGAGACAAGGGGGGAGAAGGGGGAGGGGGGCCTCATAGACGTTCACAGCCTATCAGCAGGCCATCACTATTGATTTATTAATGCTGCAGCGAACACTAATTGAATTGAGATCCAGGAAGTAAGTTAATGTAGCTGACAGCGATACAGGAATTTACTCTCCCAATGGTGCACAGCATTATGACTCTTCTCTATCTGGGATAAATAGTCAATCGATCTGGCCTACAACGGGGCCACTCAGAAGAGTTTACAGAGAGCTAGAGAAGGATCATAACAATACTTTCTCTGTCTCACCATCACCAATCATTACTCAACGAAGACCATTTCAATAAGTATCGAAGGTATTGGTTTTGTCTGAGAAAGAAATAGAAGCCAAAGTAGGCTCAGCATTCAAAACCCTTAATCGTGTTTTTTTTAACCTGCCAATATTGTATGTATTTCCAAGTGAAGTGGATAGTATATCCATAGGCCCCATGTAAGGGTATGAGCCCCCTATAGGCCTGTCAGAAATACAACTCATATTTTCCTATTATATTATTTTGACCCTGTTCAGTCCAGTCCAGTCCAGCTGGGTCCGTGCCATACTCCTCTCAGCAACATGTGCCCTTGAAAGAAAAGACACGTTGCCTCCATCAGCACTTTGCATTAGACCACCACCACTACAAGTTCCTATATTATCAGAACAACCATTGCAAAATAACCTTATGTAAAGTAATTAATACAGCTAAAATCTACAGAAGACAGGATTTCTCCCACATGGCCCAGTACTTAAATGTATATGTATTTGTACAGCTGGTGTTTAATGTTAGCCTGGTCTGAAGGTAAAGTAAAGCTGCAGACTGGAGCCGACTGACAGCAGTCGGAGGCTCAGTGTCCAGAGCAGAGTGGAGTAGAGAGCCATGCCTAAACCACTACAGTGTACTCAGCACTGTTGCCACCCACCCAGCCAAGGTGTGTGGGCCTGCCGGGCGGGGATCAGATGACCTCGGCTAGAGTCACAAGCCAGAGGGGGCCGTTGCTGTGTGTGTGTGTGTGTGTTGAACATTAATGAGTGCTCCTAAATGAGCTGGGTAAGAAAAATGATGGAAGAACGGTAGCAGCTCAGACTCGAACCACACAGCAAAAGAATCAGGGAGGTTACACACACATAGAGAGAGAGAGAGAGAGAGAGAGAGAGAGAGAGAGAGAGAGAGAGAGAGAGAGAGAGAGAGAGGAGGTGAAGAGATTATATAATTATACAACCATACTCACTGGCCAGGCAAGGGCAGAAAAAGAAAAACACTTTCTCTCTCTCTTTTTCTTCTCAGTGGTTAATAGACACACGAGTTATATACTTATTTTAGCCTCTTTAATCATGAGATTTTATCGCATGGTTTGCCAAGACCTTCCACAAGTCTCAGGGAGACCCTGCCAAGAGAAATGAATGAAAAAGTGAAAAAACAAAATAATGTGGAGCCATGGCTCAGAAGCCTTCCTCTTCTTGACTTTCCTTCCTTTGAAAAGCTAAGCTGTTAAAGAAACACCTAACTCAGACCAGGTATTGTATTAACACAGCGTGTGTAAGAGATACGCCCCTGGAGATGGTGGTAAAGTACTTCATCCCAGTTTTTAGGGATGTACCTAGCTGACATTTGCATGTGGAAATGAAACACATGTCCTCACAGACAGACACAGAGGCAGAGTCAGCAGACTTATACTAAGCACAGATAACACACAAACGAACACTGAGATGGTGACTCCCATGTTTTCGTCTGTGAAACACTACCTCTTAATACTGTATCGCACAAGAGTATTAGTAATTATGTCAACTTTGTATTTTACTTTTCAGTTATGATTAACTAGTGAAAAAGACTTCCGATCCAACATATTCGACGCCATCACAGCTTGTGTAAACAAAATGATTTGCCCATCTGAAACAACGCTCCTCGGCATCTATTAGCCTATTGAAGACACAGACTGGAGCCTGGTGTTGGCCCTAATACAGGCCTGATCTTCTTTGGCCATAATGGATTGTATGAGTGGAGTGGGGCTTCTGACTGGCCACTGCATTAGGAGTCAGGGCTGTGGCAACTGCAGCTCTCGGGACTGAAGAGACTGGAGAGTACTTAACGCTGGTCTGGGAGTGGAAGGGAGTGGAGTCCTCCCTGCCCACAGTCTCCTTCCCCGTGCCCCTGAAAACCACAGCTGACCACCGGGGCACTGGGAAATGAGACCAGGGAAACCACCGGCCAGCCCCGGGGTGGAAAACAACGAGTTGGTGAGTTGTGAGGCCTGGCGGCTGGTGGCCACTGACACGGACACGCTGATGGAGGTATTAAGATATTAATTGCTTTTTGACATGATTTTGTTAAGGGGAGAAGTAGAGGGCAGGCTGCGGCTTCTCTCTCACACACAGGGGTGGTTTAATAGCGGAGGAGCCTGATGAAGCAGAAAGGGAACGTTTGGCGGAGGGATCTATCTACACAAGAAGGTTCTTGAACACACCATCAGGCAGAAATTGCATGACACTCTCTGAGGCCCAGTGGATTGCATGGAAATAATGTTGTTTTCAGGATGGTTCATTTACTGTTATTCCATTGTTGGGGTTAAAATGAACAGTAAGTCGCTGTACTGGTACACCAACATTTTACAAAACTTTGAAATGAGGATTACCATATCGAGTTCCGGGTAATATAATAACTATGTAGTAATTATATGGTAATAAATGAGGGGGAGGTGAGTCAGACAGCACAGGGAGTGTTGGGAGATGGCAGCATTTGGGGAAAAGATTGTGTGTTAACCCCAGTGAGGTGGTGGTGCGTCAGCTGCAGGAGCGGCCTGCGCACACGAGGGCAGACACAAACAGGCGAGGAGCGACCCTGACGCAAGGCTAGTCTCAGTCTACAGCCCTGGAAGGAGTGATTCACCAACACTGGCTCTCAGCACGGACATGCAGACCCTGTACTTACTGCATACTGCTGTAACCACGTCCCTCTGTCCACCATGTGTCTCTGTGTGTGTATGTGTTTGTGTGTGCTTGTACAGTATGTCTGTGTAATGTGTGTGTGTGGGATGTGTGTGACCATGTGTGTGTGCAGAGGCAATTGAGGAGGGAGGGAGGGATGGGCAGAGAGCATTACCATCAGCATCTCTGTGGATCAAGGAGAATCCCTCTGTAATCCTGGCCTCTCTCCAGCCTCCCACACACCGCAATTATCATTAATCCAGCCCTCCTCCTCCCTCCCAGAACCAGGGGCTGGGGCTACAGAGGCAGGGTTTGAGTGGGGTGATGTGTGTGTGCGTGTGTGTGTGTATGGGGGCAATTAGCTCAGTGTGCCTCTGGAGACGAGACTCCCCCTGGAAACCACAACCCAGCAAACCGGGAACATTCCAAAAACATTAGCTAAGATTCCCATTAAGTTCGAGTTAGGGTTTTATCTGACATTAGGACGATAATATCCCAAAATGATAACAAAATCTTGTATATATTTTTTAAATGTTTAAAATGAAATATCATTGGAATGTTCTAGTATTCACTAAAATGTTGTGCACAACACCTGTAACAACCACCACAGATTAATATTCCCCAAAAGTTAACATTAGCTCTACAGGTAATGTAATAACACAATGTACCAGTAATGCTTTCCCAGCAAACCAAAATTGGTTTGGTGAAAGTTCCCAGAACATTCGTTAGGTTGCGGTAAATGTTCCAGTTGTGCTGATGATTATACAATGTTTGTGTAAAACATTAGGCTGATGTTGCAAGAACGTTCCCAGAACACATTTTGTCTGTTCTTTAAACGTTACCAGAATGTTTCATTAGGTTGTGGGAACAGTCTGGAACATTGTGGTGACGTCACAGAAGATATGTTCCCAAAAAACAAAACCTGTCAAGTTGTACGGATGATCTGCAATGTTTCTTTTAGGGTGCAAAAAACATTCACCTGACGTTGCAAGAACATTCCTAGAACACATTAAACCGTTTGACACGTACAAAGACATGGGTGTGATCATCCTACAGTGGTGCCTGCAGCGTAAACTCAAACCGGTGTGATTAGAACACTTATTTAGAACCTCTGGTTAAAATTGATGCAACAGTCAAGCGTTTGAGCTGACCACACAGTATTTTCACAGAAACATTTTGCACAAAACATTCTTTACAACGTTATGTCCTCAATGTGAGCAGTTTATTTTTGGATGCAATGTTCAGACATTCACAGAAGTAGTGACAACATAACACAATTCTCATCCAAACCGGAAAATGTAGGCTACATTAGTCACTCAGCGCTAACTGATGAAAGAGTGACCTATAACACAAGCGGTCATATTTAGCTAACGCTCGGATGACAGAAACCATAATATGAATGAGCTAACAGCAATTACTATTTACAGTTCATCACAGCATGGGTGACCTCCCCAGGGATCAATATAATGGAGTAAAAACCTGTCCAAAAATCGAAAGTAATCTGACCGATGGGTATTTCGTTCGTGCCGCCATGTTCTTTTCTTTCTTCGCGTCAGCCATGTTTTTTTATTTCTTCGCGTCAGCCATGTTTTTTTATTTGTTCGCGTCAGCCATGTTTTTTTATTTGTTCGCGTCAGCCATGTTTTTTTATTTCTTCGCGTCAGCCATGTCTTTTTATTTCTTCGCGTCAGCCATGTTTTTTTATTTCTTCGCGTCAGCCATGTTTTTTTATTTCTTCGCGTCAGCCATGTTTTTTTATTTCTTCGCGTCAGCAATGTTTTTTTATTTCTTCGCGTCAGCCATGTTTTTTTATTTCTTCGCGTCAGCCATGTTTTTTAATTTCTTCGCGTCAGCCATGTTTTTTTATTTCTTCGCGTCAGCCATGTTTTTTTATTTCTTCGCGTCAGCCATGTTTTTTTATTTCTTCGCGTCAGCCATGTTTTTTTATTTCTTCGCGTCAGCCATGTTTTTTTATTTCTTCGTGCCGCCATGTTTTTTTATTTCTTCGCGTCAGCCATGTTTTTTTCTTTCTTCGCGTCAGCCATGTTTTTTTCTTTCTTCGTGCCGCCATGTTTTTTTCTTTCTTCGCGTCAGCCAAAGATAAGAGGTTACAACATTGGTTTGAGGGCAGCATAGCGTTCATAGCATATTTGTTTTAGGTTTAGCATAATATTCCATTAATGTTCACACAATATACATTTTACCTTGTCTTGAATGTCCTCAAAACATTTAAAGAACATTTAGAAAATGTAATATTTAAGTTTTACCTAATTCTACCACAACATTCTCAGCATGCAAAATTATAGTTCCTTAATCAAGCAGAGTGGAATACATCCACGTTTCTCTCCAGATTTAATGGAAATTCTAATTTAAGGTCCATATTGTGGACCCACAACACTACAAGATGATATAGACACACAGTATTTTAATATATAGGACATCATACAAACATAACATTTTTTTTTTTACACTTTATAGTATGTTGACAATCTGCATATGTGGGGTTTGAACTTGCAATTTTTGGTTCCTAAGCTAGGTATTCTATCCTCTGCGCCACCAGGGAAGAGCTCTCACATGCTATTTTTTCAGTATGTAGCAATGGCAGTATGGTCAATCAGGAATTCCATGCATTCTTTTTAGCCTTCTTAGAAATGTATTTATTTTATTTAACTAGGCAAGTCAGTTACCTTATTTGGGATCGTTGTCCCTTCCACAGGACGGTTGAGCTAACGTAGGCTAATGCGATTAGCATGAGGTTGTAAGTAACAAGAGCATTTCCCAGGACATACACATATCTGATATAACCTAAAAAAATCATTCTGGGAACCTTTAAACAAGCATTGAAATGTGTTCTGGGAAAGTAAATGGTTTTTGCACCTTAAAAAAAACATTGTACAATCATCTGCACAACTGGACAGTTTTTGTGTTTTGGGAACATTCTGTATCTTTTGTGATGTCCCCACAATGTTCTCACCAGATTGTTCCAACAACCTAATGAAACATTCTGGCAACCTTTAAATAACAGATTAAATGTGTTCCAGGAATGTTCTAGCTACATCAGCCGAGTGAATGTTTTATACAAACATTATATAATCATCAGCACGACTGGACAGTTGCTTTGTTATGAGTACATTTGCCACGACCTAACGAATGTTCTGGGAACTTTCACAGAAACAATTTTGGTTTGCTGGGAAGGCGACCACTGGGCTGTGGCAGAGACAGAGATAGGACACGTACGCACACGCACGCACGCACGCACGCACGCACGCACACACACACACACACTAAATCGACAAAAAACATTGTGATATAAACAGCTCATTGACCAGTGGCCACATTACTCCCTTTAAGGAAGAAAGAGAAGACACACTATCAGCAGGGAGTTTCCTCATTCACCCACTCCCACAAACCATTTGTTTTTTCATTTTACATTTTTCTGCCTTGCCTTATGGTTTTTGTTCAGCGTCTTGTTACATGTTCTGTATTCGGTGTGTTCTGTATTCTGAATGGGAGCCAATAACAGCATGAAGAGAGAAGCCGGGGAACGTGTGAAACCTGAACTGTATGTGTCTGGAAGTCTCTCAGACGGTTAATTATGGCTTTCACTTGATTTGATAGATTACCCACAGTAAGGTGCTGCTCTGAACTCACATTAAACACACATCTGCAGGGCAAACACAACACAGAGGGTCACCCTGCCCTGACACTCAAGGCTAACTTGATCTGAGCTGAGACTCACAAAACACTCTTACACAAGCCAGAGATGTTGAACTAGAGGAACCAAGGTGGAGAATTGATAGCAGAATGAAACAGTTGAAACCAAAACAGTGATCTGGGTTAAGTCATTGCTGCCTCAGTTATGTTTATACAGGGCCTTTGTTTACGTGTGGTAGCTACTGTCCACTACACACATGCCTCATTTAGAAAACTGGGAATCTTCCTTTGAAGGCAATCTACCCCCCTTCTTTTTATTGCTCAAAACCATTCTGCGATTTCAGTTCACCGATAATGGCTGAATTATACAATATAAGTTTAATTGAATTATAACCCAAGCTGATATACAGTTGAAGTCTGAAGTTTACATACACCTTAGCCAAATACATTTCACAATTCCTGACATTTAATCCTAGTAAAAATTCCCTGTCTTAGGTCAGTTAGGATCACCACTTTATTTTAAAAATGTGAAATGTTGCAATAATAGTAGAGAGAATGATTTATTTCAGCTTTTACTTCTTTCATCACATTCCCAGTGGGTCAGAAGTTTACATACACTCAATTAGTATTTGGTAGCATTGCCTTTAAATTGTTTAACTTGGGTCAAATGTTTTGGGTAGCCTTCCACAAACCTCCCACAATACGCTGGGTGAATTTTGGTCCATTCCTCCTGACAGAGCTGGTGTAAACTGAGTCAGGTTTCTAGGCCTCCTTGCTCGCACACACTTTTCAGTTCTGCCCACAAATCTATGAGATTGAGGTCAGGACTTTGTGATGGCCACTCCAACACCTTGACTTGATGTCCTTAAGCCATTTTGCCACAACATTGGAAGTATGCTTGGGGTCATTGTCCATTTGGAAGACCCATTTGCGACCAAGCTTTAACTTCCTGACTGATGTCTTGAGATGTTGTTTCAATATATCCACATCATTTTCCTTCCTCATGATGCCATCTATTTTGTGAAGTGCACTAGTCCCTCCTGCAGCAAAGCACCCCCACAACATGATGCTGCCACCACCGTGCTTCACGGTAGGGATGGTGTTCGTTTGGCTTGCATGCCTCCCCCTTTTTCCTCCAAACATAACGATGGTCATTATGGCCAAACAGTTCTATTTTTGTTTCATCAGACCAGAGGACATTTCTCCAAAAAGTACAATCTTTGTCCCCATGTGCAGTTGCAAACTGTAAACTGGCTTTTTTTATGGCGGGTTTTGAGCAGTGGCTTCTTCCTTGCTGAGCGGCCTTTCAGGTTATGTTGATATAGGACATGTTTCACTGTGGATATAGATACTTTTGTACCTGTTTCCACCAGCATCTTCACAGGGTCCTTTGCTGTTGTTCTGGGATTGATTTGCAGTTTAGTTTAGAAATTGCTCCCAAGGATGATCCAGACTTTTGGAGGTCTACAGTTTTTTTCTCTGAGGTCTTGGCTGAGTTCTTCTGATTTTCCGTAGTCAAGCAAAGAGGCACTGCGTTTCAAGGTAGGCCTTGAAATACATCCACAGGTCCACCTCCAATTGACTCAAATTATGTCAATTAGCCCATTAGAAGCTTCTAAAGCCATGACATCATTTATGGAATTGTCCAAGCTGTTTAAAGGCGCAGTCAACTTAGTGAATTTAAACTTCTGACCCACTGGAATTGTGATACAGTGAATTATAAGAGAAATAATCTGTCTGTAAACAATTGTTGGGTAAATTACTTGTGTCATGCGCAAAGTAGATGTCCTAAACAACTACAAGACATTTGTGGAGTGGTTGAAAAACCAAGTTTTATTGACTCCAACCTAAGTGTATGTAAACTTCTGACTTCAACTGTATGAATTAAGGGAAGAGAGACCGGAGAGGTATAGTACAAAGCAGGAGCAATGAGTTATCTGGTTGATTAAGGAATCTAAAGTTTTTGTTTGTTGAGCCAATTAGATCACTCAAGCTTATCTTTCGAAAAAAATATTCATAATATTCATATTTAGCCAAATTCACTGGCCAACTCATTGATCATATTTTGTAGTATACCCCTCAGAACGGTGATACATGCTAAGCTAACATGCTAAACTAACAACAGACAATTCTTACCTTAAATGTACACAAGCATACAACAACAGAAAATGATGACTGGTGCAGTAGTAGAGACAGATGACGAATGTATGACGTCAGTGTTTTGTTAGTTAGAATTCACCCTGTGATTTTCCTATTTAGAGCTAGGCTAGCTGACAGTGAGTTCTGGTGAACAGGGTGGAGAGTTGTCAGGGTGGAGGGCATGTCATACTGACCTCAGATCTCACACCTTGACAGTTTCTCAGACAGCAGCACCCTGAGCTCTTCACCTCACTCTGCCTGTCTTGTGAACACTGATAGAGCACATTTTCACAGGGTGTGGAAGAAACATATATTTAAGATTTAGAGGAATGCAATTCATAGCAACACAACTGCACATAACGTCATTAACTTGAGTACAGAGCCTTCAGAACGTATTCACACTCTTAGAGTTTTTCCCACGTTTTGTTGTGTTACAGTCTGAATTTAAAATAACATTATTCTTTTAAAAGCTATTCAAACTTTATTAAGTTGGTTGTTCATCATTGCTAGACAGCCATTTTCAAGTATTGTCATTCATTTTCAAGCCGATTTAAGTCAATATTGTAACTAGGCCACTTAGGAACATTCAATGTCATCTTGCTAAGCAACTCCAGTGTAGATTTGGCCTTGTGTTTTAGGTTATTGTCCTGCTGAAAGGTGCATTTGTCTCCCAGTGTCTGTTGGAAAGCAGACTGAACCAGGTTTTCCTCTAGGATTTTGCCTGTGCTTAGCTCTATTCCGTTTATTTGTATCCTAAAAAAACTCCCTAGTCCTTGTCAATGACAAGCAGACCCATAACATGATGCATCCACCACCACGCCTGAAAATATGAAGAGTGGTACTCAGTGATGTGTTCTGTTGGATGTGCCACAAACATAAACCATTGTATTCAGGACATAAAGTTCATTACATTGCCACATTTTATGCAGTTTTACTTTAGTACCTTGTAACAGGTTGCATGCTTTGGAATATGTTCATTCTGTACAGGCTTTCTTCTTTTCATTCTGTCATTTAGGTTAGTATTGTGGAGAGACTACAATGTTGTTGATCCATCCTCAGATCACAGCCATTAAACTCTGTAACTGTTTTAAAGTCACCATTGGCTTATGATGGAATAGCTGGTCGATTTCCTTCCTCTCCGGCAACTGAGTTAGGAAGGACGCCTTTATCTTTGTAGTGACTGGGTGTATTGACACACCATCCAAGGTGCAATCAATAACTTGCTCAAAGGGATATTCAATGTCTTCTTTTTTATTTTTACCCATCTACCAATAGGTGCCCGTTGCAAGGCATTGGAAATCCTCCCTGATCTTTGTGGTTGAATCTGTGTTTGAAATTCACTGCTTGACTGAGGAACCTTACAGATGTGTGGGTTATGTGCTGGGTACAGAGATGAGGTAGTCATTCAAAAATCACGTTAAACACTATTATTGCACACAGAGGCAGTCCATGCAAGTTATTATGTGACTTGTTAAGCACATATTTAGGCTTGCCATAACAAAGGAGTTGAATACATAGTGACTCAAGACATTTTAGATTTTAATTTGTAATTCATTTGTAAAGATTTCTAAAAACATAATACCACTTTGAGATTATAGGGTATTGTGTGTAGGTCAGTGACACACAATCTCAATTTAATACATTTTAAATGCAGGCTGTAAGACAACAAAATGTAGGAAAAGTCCAGGGGTGTGAGAACTTTCTGAAGGCCCTGTATGGATATATCATTTAAAAGCTTTCCTTTTTAGCAAACATCCTTTTGCAATCTTACGTGAAGTGTTTTTTCCCCCTCTTTTTGCGCATGGCCTATTATGGCATTTCACTTTTAATAGAAAGTCATAGAGTGCAACATGTTCCCAATAGGCAGCTGCACGCTACAACTAACGTGTCAAAATCAGTTCCAGACCCCTCCGAGACGGATCAAGGGGAAGGGGAGAGAGGCACAGCGAGAGGAAACAAAAGCAAAATAAATTAATTGCAAATGTATCTGAAGGGGGGAGAGAGGGGTTGTCAGGGGCAGTGATGTAAGTAGGAGAGAAAGAGAGTAGGGCCATGTATGTGAGAGGGGTGAGATGCAGAGGTATCCAAGGGAGAGACAGTGGTATGAACCAAAGACAGTTTGTGTGTCACACAGCGTAGGGTGGGTCTGTTCTTCCTTATGCATGTTAGGCCTATGAAGCTGGAGGCAGGGGGGAGGCCACGGGTGGACCAGGCTATGACAATGATTAACGGTCTGGGGAAATAGGCTGTGGATATCACTCAAACACCTGCCCTACTCTACTCTACCCTGCTTTGCCCAGCCCGGTGTTCTGCTCAACTCAAGCAAGATGAATGAGAAAGGAACCAGTGGCTTCCATCTTAGCATTGCACTCAAATGGGTACAGGCTGGGCCCGCTCTGAAAAGAGGAGATCGTCCCATTACTGTACAGTATGTGTTTTACTGTTGTTCTAAGAGGCCGTGGATAGATGCATAGATTAGCAGCAAAAGACCGCCACTCAGAGAGAACAGGATGTGCTGTAACTCAGAGTAAACAGTGTGCACTGCAGCTGGCTGAGTATGTTAGCTCTATGGAACTGTACCACACTGTGCATTCTTATGGACATCAATCTCTTTGTTTTGTATTTTGTGTAGATTCTGTAGTTGATATTGTGACGGGAGGCAGTACTGTATGTTCTGTATTAGTTCTTAAGTGAAGCGTGAACCAGTCGCTGGTCAGAAGGGCCTGTGCAGCCCTCTCCACTCTTCCACTGCACTGACATAATCTGATAAACGTTGACAGCAAATATTTTTCTGTGTTAGAGAATGTTTTATAGAGTTGAAATTGAATCAAGCCCGAACCTGCCGCACAGTAGCCCTCTCATGGGAGGAGATGGAGAGGGGAAAAGTGAAAGAGGAAGAGAGACAGTGTGTGCAGTCCTGTCTGCATTTTGCTCTGACATCAGGTTGTGAGTCAGACTAAACTTGGCCATCTCTATATTAAGATAAATAAATAGTAAATGTTACCACTCCTAATCCAAGCATATTTTTACTGCATCTCTAAGCATCATCATTCCTCCTCATACTCTTTCCTTCATGCAACTCCACCTCTCCAACAACCCTCCTACTATACCTAGCAAAGTGGATTTACCTAGCAAAGTGGATTACAGGGTGATAAATGACACTTTACCAGAAAGGTCTGAACTGCTGAGAGAAGCTAAAGGTAATGTGATTTGTCAGTGAGTTTATAAGGCGTAAGTGCTGGGATGAAATGACTGGCCCCATTGGAGGAGATAAACACAGGGCAAATTATTTGTTATGCAGTTTAAATGTTGAAATGACCACTGGGAGAGAACAGGAGGAGAAGTGTTTAACACAGAGCCTGTTACTATGACGGCATGGTTATTACAGCTTTAGAGAACTGTGAGACCTGACTGTCTCAGACAGGAAGAACAAAAACAATCTGAACTGGCCAGTTATCGGACAGTGGTGTGTCTGTGCCCATCTTGTAACGCTCAAAGTAACTCACTGTATGTTTTGTTTTGACCAAAGAGGACTTTTACACTGACAATGATCCGATGTGATTCAGTTGCTTTATGCATAAACATTCTCTGGTAAATCTCACCGGCAGCGTCCTCCGTTTTCATAAAGGGAGGTCAATCAGACAGTGGTGTGTCCATCAGACAGTGGTGTGTCCATCAGACAGTGGTGTGTCCATCAGACAGTGGTGTGTCCATCAGACAGTGGTGTGTCCATCAGACAGTGGTGTGTCCATCAGACAGCGGTGTGTCCATCAGACAGTGGTGTGTCCATCAGACAGTGGTGTGTCCATCAGACAGCGGTATGTCCATCAGACAGTGGTGTGACCATCAGACAGTGGTGTGTCCATCAGACAGTGGTGTGTCCATCAGACAGCGGTATGTCCATCAGACAGTGGTGTGTCCATCAGACAGCGGTGTGTCCATCAGACAGTGGTGTGACCATCAGACAGTGGTGTGTCCATCAGACAGTGGTGTGTCAATCAGACAGTGGTGTGTCCATCAGACAGTGGTGTGTCCATCAGACAGTGGTGTGTCCATCAGACAGTGGTGTGTCAATCAGACAGTGGTGTGTCCATCAGACAGTGGTGTGTCAATCAGACAGTGGTGTGTCCATCAGACAGTGGTGTGTCCATCAGACAGTGGTGTGTCCATCAGACAGTGGTGTGTCAATCAGACAGTGGTGTGTCCATCAGACAGTGGTGTGTCCATCAGACAGTGGTGTGTCAATCAGACAGTGGTGTGTCCATCAGACAGTGGTGTGTCCATCAGACAGTGGTGTGTCCATCAGACAGTGGTGTGTCAATCAGACAGTGGTGTGTCCATCAGACAGTGGTGTGTCAATCAGACAGTGGTGTGTCCATCAGACAGTGGTGTGTCCATCAGACAGTGGTGTGTCCATCAGACAGCGGTGTGTCAATCAGACAGCGGTGTGTCCATCAGACAGTGGTGTGTCCATCAGACAGCGGTGTGTCAATCAGACAGTGGTGTGTCCATCAGACAGCGGTGTGTCAATCAGACAGCGGTGTGTCCATCAGACAGTGGTGTGTCCATCAGACAGCGGTGTGTCCATCAGACAGTGGTGTGTCCATCAGACAGTGGTGTGTCCATCAGACAGTGGTGTGTCAATCAGACAGTGGTGTGTCCATCAGACAGTGGTGTGTCCATCAGATAGCGGTGTGTCCATCAGACAGCGGTGTGTCCATCAGACAGTGGTGTGTCCATCAGACAGTGGTGTGTCCATCAGACAGCGGTGTGTCCATCAGACAGTGGTGTGTCCATCAGACAGCGGTGTGTCCATCAGACAGTGGTGTGTCCATCAGACAGTGGTGTGTCCTAAGGAAACGGAATCATAAAAATACCTCACCGGTTCAACAAAAACACTCCCTCCCTTAACCACCCCTTTACCCACACCCCACCCCGGACCTACACCAGCTCCTGTCTGTTTGCTGCTGTAGCAGGCTGGGATGTGGATCACTGGGGGCTGCTGTGCTGTGTTATGTAGGCTGTGCTGTGGAGGGCTGGATGCTGAAGTGGCCTTTGTGGGTTCAGCTGAGCAGTTCGTCCACTCTGGCACAGCCTCAGAGCGCTGCCTCAGCCTGGGCATGGGTTGGCTGCTGGCCGGTCGCCCTACGGAGCCCGTGCCAATGTCCTGACGCCAACCTGGGTGGTCCCACTTCATGCGGTTCTGGCAGCTCTGCTCCAAACCCCTCCAGCTACCCCCACCCTTCCCCTTCTCGGGCCGGCCGCAAACAACCTTGCTGTGTTTCCAGCGTACAGCTCCACTCAGAATCAGCAATGTTGCATGTTTTATTTTGATCTTTGGGGAGGATGTGGATGTATCTTTGGGTTTTTATGGAAGTAAAAAGAGCATACTGGATGCAGGAGGATTGGGAGTATTTATACATCATACAGTGGTTGGTCTGCTCTATGGGGAAAGGTGTTGATGATGGGTCTGGGACACACTGCAGTGAACTGAGGTTGTCATCCTCGCAAGTCATTCAGCCCTACCGCCATCGAGTCTACATACTTCTCTCTCTCTCTCTCTCTCTCTCTCTCTCTCTCTCTCTCTCTCTCTCTCTCTCTCTCTCTCTCTCTCTCTCTCTCTCTCTCTCTCTCTCTCTCTCTCTCTCTCTCTCTCTCTCTCTCTCTCTCTCTCTCTCACAAAATCAGTGTGAATTACACTGGAAGATTTCAGACTCCCCTCTTACAGTTATCACAGAAGTCAGCCAACAAATCAGCCCATCAACCCTGTAGGCCAGAGCAGCGCTCCTCTGAACTGTTCCTCTCTGCATGACATTGAGGAGTCATGTTCCCTGGCTGTGAATCTAATTGTGCCAGGCTCCTATGGTATATGACCAGCCCACTGCCCGCTGCCCCCGTCAAGCCAAAGAAAACCCTGTCTCGCTCCCTTCGCCCAGAGACTCATGACTCTTCATCTGATTGCAGATGATTAAAATCATTACAGGTCGTTAGCAGGAGTTACTAACTGCTGAGCTGGCCCTGGTCTAGAGGGTGGGGTCTGGGATGGGGAAAGGGGAGCGGGGTCAGAGTGGAGACAATACCACTCTCTCATCCCATTCCTGCTGCTTTAAATGAAAGCATTATGATCCACGAACGGCCAATCCGCCCACCCACCCCCACACACCCCCAAACCACACACCCACCCACCCACCCACACACACCCACCCCCACCCACCCAAACACACACCGGAACATACAAACGCACAGGGTTCGCTGTAGCTAGTTGATACCATCAGAGAAAGTCTCCAAAGCAAACCCTCAATGTGTGTATTAGCAGGGCCTATAATCACAGGGCCTTTGGGTACTGTAATGGATTAGCACACTAACACACTGAACTCTGAGCCAAGCTGGGCCCACTCTCAGGGAGAACCCATAGTGAAATTAGAACACACACACAGTAGAAAAAAAACTGATGATTTATATTTCAATAGATGATTCATTTTCTTTTACTGTGTTTAGAGTCCGTTGATTGGGACTGGCTAGGGTTGGGGTTAGGGTTAGGGTTAACCCTACCCTCAGTCAAACAGGTACGCTTCATAAAGTCTCAACAAACAGGTGCACTAACTCATGCACAAGCCTTTCCACCTGGGTTATGGCTGCCATGTGACAGCTGTAATGTCAGAGGATTTTCTCTCCAAGGCTCTGGACTGTGCTGAATAGCATGCTTTGACAGCCACTGTAGCTGGTGCAGGAGAGCGGATCTCTTTGCTGTAAGCCATGAATAATAGATGCTGTTTATGAGTGTATGTTTTCAATCTGACCCCTGGGTCTACTGTGAAAACTGCAGCAGGCCTCTTAAGGGGGGGCAGAGTGACGAATTACGTCCGCCCAGGGAGGTGACAGGTCGTTTGCTACCCAGGGACCCCCCATCAGCCATCAGTGACATGTTCAATCACAGCTGCTAATGTTACACACATAAAAACACCCCGTGCTACTGGTACAACATGCTCTTAGTGCTGCTTTTACACACACTGACACTGACTGACTGACTGACTGACTGACTGACTGACTGACTGACTGACTGACTGACTGATTCACAACATACTGCTGATAGAAAATGCCATCAGGGCTGTTTTGAGAGACCTACTGTAAAAACATGACACACTCACACTAAAACAAGCTCTGAATGCTGGTACTAAACCTTGATATTAGAACATGCTATCGATGGTGCTATATATCACACATTCCAATTGAAACAATACTGCTGATGAGAGTGGTTAGTTTGGAGTGTATCGTGTCTATGGAAACCCAGGCAAAGTAAGAGTGAGAAGACCGGCGTCGTTGCCTCATAAACACAACGACGCCATCATTAAAAGCCACAGTGGCCCCCTCCAGTGAGTACCGGGCTGCATTAAGGCCTGGGTGAGAGGCTGCTGCGGTCACTCTAATGATGGTCATAGTCCTGCTGCAGGTTCTGAGGCCCATGCCTGCCCGGTTAACCTGCCTTCCAGCCGGAATTAGCCAGCACTGGTTAAGAGACTGCAGGCCTGCAGTACAGGCCCACAGCTGGCTGCATTCAGGGCTCTGGGTCTGGGTCTGGGCCTAGGGTTGGGGCCTGGGGAGGAGAGGCGAAGAGGGTGCTTTGCACAGTGTTGTGTTTAATGAAAGCGCCAGAGTACTGTATGAGTGCATGTGTTTTATGAGGGTGGTCACGGTCTTTGAATCCTGACAGGATTTTCAGATGCCGTTCTGGGGTTTGCGTTTGTGATCAGAGCAGAGCAAGGGATGGAAACAGAGGGGTCGTCATGGGCCTGGTTCACTGAGGAAAGAGGGTTGAACTCATGGTGCTCCACACTCTTATCATTTATACTTCTATGTCACAACTGAGTTAAAAATGTTAACCATTTTAAAAAATGAGGTCAGTGTCTTGTCACTGAATGTGATTCTCTAGGTCAGACAATAGAACTAGATGCCAGCTGATAACAAAAGAAACAGCTCAAATACACCTAGAAGAGGTTCTCTAATTGCTCTGTGTACCACCAGGTGGCGTGGTCACAGGGTAAAACACACACACGCACGCACACATGCACACACACACACACATACACGGTAAATCACTCAGTTGCAGTGAAGCATCAGAAGGCAACCACAGTAGAATGTTCCATATGAGATGCAGCATTTAGATGGATTATCTTCATACACACATACGCTCACTGAGTAAGCAATTCTGATATGATGGGTATCTTCCTGAACCATGACAAGATAAACAAAACTGATAAGCTTCTTTGAGTCAAACTCAGCACATGAACAAAAAGTCAAGGACATTATGTAAATGCTTAGCCACATTTGATTGCAAAGCTCAGCAATGAAACATGAATTTCAGGGATTTTTTTCGACTTGTTTTGCGCAATCAACATAATTTGCCCATGTAATATAATGACATGAAAGGACGTGGCATATCCATGCAAAATCCCACTGTCAACAACTCTGGGCCATTGGCATGTAAAGCTGGGCAGTTAGTTTGTCAGTGTGCTGTCTCAATGGTGTTTTTATCGGTGCCTTTTGAGAAGTGTAACTCAGTCAAAAAGTCAAAAAAATACTTTTGATTTCAACTCATTGTAACATTCTGCCATAAAGAGCACGTTCAACTTAATAATTCAACTCAAGAGGTAAAAATAAAGAGACTATGTATAGTATGTGTCAAATAAAGTAAGAAGGTTGACTGTAGGGCTCATGATTTCTTCTTAAATCAGCCATAAATCCATTTGTGACAGGGGGAATGGAAGCTTGTTGTGTGCAACAGAGAATGGCAATTGAATACCACTCACTGTTGTTTCTTGCCTGTCTATCTTTGGGTAATAGGTTT